>NW_016107704.1:944417-947762 GCF_001604975.1 Cebus imitator | reverse complement strand
GCCTCAGCCTCCTGAGTAGCTGGGATTACAGGCACGCGCCACCATGCCCAGCTAATTTTTTGTATTTTTAGTAGAGACGGGGTTTCACCATGTTGACCAGGGTGGTCTCGATCTCTTAACCTCGTGATCCACCCGCCTCGGCCTCCCAAAGTGCTGGGATTACAGGCTTGAGCCACCGCGCCCGGCCGAAACCCCGTTTCTACAAATAATAATAATAATTAATAATAATAACAATTTGCCTGGCGCAGCGGCTCACATCTGTAGTCCCAACTACTGGGGAGGCTGAAGCGAGAGGATCGCTTGAGCTCGGGAGATCGAGGCTGCAGTGAGCTAGGGTTGTGCCACTGCGCTCCAGCCCGGTGCAGCAGAGTGAGAACCTGTCTCTGAAAAAAAAAAAAAAGAGAGAGAGAGAGAGACAGGAAAGGAAAAGAAATAGAAAACCAGAGCGAGAAAGCGCGGCCAGCCAGGCTCAGGAGCTGGTTGGGAAACAAGCAGCAAATGACAAGTAAACACGCGGCCGCGGGAAGCCACTGGGCGGAGCGGGCGCTAATGAGAGCGCAGCAGGGCCGCCACGCCCGGCCGGTCGCTCGGAGCCCCGCGGCTGCCACCCCAGGGAGAGAGCTGCGGTGAGGGGGAGGCGCTGGGACCTGCGGTCTCGCCCTCTGCTTTCTCCAGGCCGTGGACCGGGCAGCTCCCAGGCGAAGGCCCTCGGGGGTCCCCACCTGCCCCATGACAGCTGAGAGGTGCGCGTCCCACCCACTTTCCAAGGCGTGTTTTGAAGTCGTTTCGCGTAAAAAACCAACCTTTTTGGATACCCAAATGTTCCTTTGGCGTCCTCCGATTTTATTTTTTTAATAGATTATTGAATTGTTTGTTTTTCTGAATCCGCTTGCTAGGGAAGCGCCCACTCCCAATGTAAACCGTTCTCAGGTGGTTTTTCTGGAAGCAGCAGTGGTTTGTCCAGCAAGGGTTAACGTCCTTGCCTTTTCCCGTCTAAACTTCTGAAGACACCTGACAGCTCGTTTTAATTCTGCAAATGACGGTTCTTACTCTAGGGTGTGGATTCGGGCTCCCGCAGCTGCGGCCCGGGGGCAAGTGCGTTCCCCCGCGCGCTCCGGGCAACGACTGCCCCAGCCAGCCCCACGGGCCAGACCCGTCCCGGGTCCCCAGGGCCTCCGGAGCCCCACTAGCTCCTTCCTCCCGGGGTTCCCAGCAGACCACACACAGAGATATGCGCCGGAACTTAGGGACACGTAAAAGACCTTCCAGCAGGCCTGTGCCTTTTATGCCTGTTTATCTTGAACATTCTAGGAAACAAGTGGCTATTTGTGCAAACGAGTATTTGCTAAGCATTACCCGAGACTTGAGAATCGTTTATGATTGATAAGTTCCCTTTGTAGAAAGAGAATATATTTAATCATAAATATGTCATCATAGGTACAGTGATAAAACTTAGGAAGACAGGACCACAGATCACTTTAATGCTAAAAGGAATTGTAGTGAAGCATGGGTATTTTCCCATTAAGGTGACTCTCGTGTGTGTGTGTGTGTGTGTGTGTGTGTGTGTGTGTGTGTGTGGCTTTTTGTGCCTTTATGTTTCTATAAGTTTGTCTTTCCCAGTGAAAATTAGTTCAAATATATCTTCATTGGTATATTTCATGTGTTGTGCACTGAACATTGAGTCAGAATAATTTGATTAAGGTTCTATGATGAAACCACTCTGTCTCACTGATTTGAATTAAACTGGAATCTGAAAAACACATGCATTCAATATAGTGGCCATTATGTTTAGTTCTACACCAACATTTTTGGTTTTAAACCAACATTTTTGCTTGGTTTAGTTCTAAACCAACATTTTGAAACCCTGGGAGGTTTTCGCATTTTCTTGTGTAAGAACTGCTTGCATCAACTTCCCAGAATGTGAGCATCAGACCCTCAACCTTAAAGGAAGTTCCATTCTTCTCCATGTCTCTCTTCTCCCCAGCACCCATGACTATACACTTTACTATTTCTGCAGGGCTCACAATTCACTGAGAGGTAAGTCAAAGTCAAGAACTACTGGAAGACAATGAAGGTTTCATTCTTGTGGGCAACGTTAACTCTGAACTGTTACAAGCGATGGCAGTATCTGAGTACAAGATCTTCTGTATACCAGATCCGGTCACCATGTTTTGACTCTTTCTTTCACATCAACGTATTTCCCATATGAATGAGAAAGAAATCTGTAAATATAAAATTGTTTTAAAGATATTTCTTAGACTATGACAAATTATCCAAAACTTGAAAAAAGTTAAGAAGATAGATGGCAATTCTCATTAATGTCAGATAGGGACATTTTTTAGCAGGCACCTGTGGGTTATCTAGATAGGTGAAGGTATTTGGTAGGGCTCATGGCTTACTAATGATTAAAGATTAAAGACTCACGGTAAGTTACATGTTGAACATTTATCCATTAGAGATGCAGATTTCTGTCCAGGAGAAAAAAACAATCCTAAAGGTTATAGCTTCTCATCTTGTAGGACACTAACTTGTTTCGTAATGAACAAATTCATTTCAGTGTTTCTCTGAGCATCCACTATGTAAATGTCCACACCTCCCATTCTCATTTGAGCCAGTCTTCACATCTAACTCATCCCCTTATTAACTTATTAAAGTTGAATTTAACTTATTAAAGTTTTAACTTATTTAACTGAATTTAACTTATGAAAGTTGAATGAAATTCAACTTATTAAAGATGAATTAAATCTTTAAAACATGTTCCTTTTTTTTGTATGGGAACCATGTTTTTAACTTTTTGAAAATTATACTTTAGCATCTTTATCCATGCAAGTGCTCAGTAAACATTAATTGAATTGAAGCTCATTCTTCTCCTGTATAAATATAGAATGCAATGTTCTTTGTGACACAAATATTGATAGAAACAACCAGCACTTTGGGAGGCCAAGGTGGGCGGATCACGAGGTCAAGAGATGGAAACCAACCTGGCCAACATGGTGAAACCCCGTCTCTACTAAAAATACAAACATTATCTGGGCGTGATGGCAGGTGCCTGCAGTCCTAGCTACTCAGGAGACTGAGGCAGGAGAATCACTTGAACCCAAGAGGTGGAGATTGCAGTGAGCCAAAATCGTGCCACTGCAGTCCAGCTTGGTGGCAGAGTGAGGCACCTGGGAGTCTGCCACATGCCCCCTGTCTCTCACCCATGTGCAAAATTCACCCACTCCAGGTAGCTAAGATTTTCAGAGCTTCATGGCATCAGCAGAAAGAAAGAAGGAAAGAAAAGAAAGAAAGAAGAAAGGAAGGAAGGGAGGAAGGAAGGAAGGAAGGAAGGAAGGAAGGAAGGAA
>NW_016107704.1:904217-943552 GCF_001604975.1 Cebus imitator | reverse complement strand
TTCTCCTGCCTCAGCCTCCTGAGTAGCTGGGATTACAGGCACGCGCCACCATGCCCAGCTAATTTTTTGTATTTTTAGTAGAGACGGGGTTTCACCACGTTGACCAGGATGGTCTCGATCTCTCGACCTCGTAATCCACCCGCCTCGGCCTCCCAAAGTGCTGGGATTACAGGCTTGAGCCACCGCGCCCGGCCTGGCTTTCTTATTTTTTTAATGAAGGCAAAATTTTTTTATGGACAGGACCTCTCTCTGTCATCCAGGCTAGAGCGCAGTGGCACGATCAGAGCTCACTGCAGCCATGACCCCCTGGGCTCCCGGACTTAAGCTGTCCTCCCACCTCAGCCTCCTGAGTAGCTGGAGCTACAATTGTGAGTCTTTATGTTAATCTTCATCTGCTAAATCGTAACAACTAAAACTTGAGGACTAAAACATATGGAAAAATTACTACTACATAAAAATTGTTTTACAGTCTTACCATTTATCTGTGTCATAAGTGAACTGGGCTATAAGTGTTCTAAAGATATGCTCAGGCTAGCTGTGGTGGTTCACCTGTAATCCCAACAGTTTGGGAGGCCAAGACAGGCTGATCACTTGAGCCCCCGAATTTGAGACCAGCCTGGGCAACATAACAAGACACCATCTCTACAACAACAACAAAGATATTGATATGGTTGGGCTTTGTAGCCCTACCTAAATCTCATCTTGAATTGTAATCCCCAGAATCCTCACATATCAAGGGAGAGACCAGTGAAGGTAACTGAATCACGGGGGGAGATTCCCCCATGCTGTTCTCGTGGTAGTGAGTGAGTTCTCACGGGTTCAGAGTGTTTTATAAAGGGTTTCACCATGTTGGCCAGGATGGTCTCAAACTCCTGACCTCAGGTGATCCACCCGCCTCAGCCTCCCAAAGTGCTGGGATTACAGGCATGAGCCACTGTGCCCAGCCAGATTTCCTTAAAAAAAAAGAAAAAAAGCTGTGATTGTGTATGTGCATGTTTACCATAAGCCACATCAAATTTCTTCAAGCAATAGGTGTAAATAAAATAAGCAGCAATTTATAAGGCCCCTTTCAACTCTAGAAATCTAAAAGTAAAACTTCAGCAACTCTTAAGTTAGGGCAATGAGACAGGCTGGTTGGTCGGGTGCCTGGCACTAAGGTCTAATGTGTCCCTCAGAATTCATGAGTTATAATCTTTTTCCTTTTTTTTGAGACAGAGTCTCACACTCGCCCAGGCTGGAGTGCAATGGCGTGGCCTTGGCTCACTGCAACCTCCGCCTCTTCGGTTCACGCGATTGCATGAGTCAGTAGCTTAGTCCCCGGGCAACAGTGCTGGGAGGTGGGGCCTTGTGGGAGGTGTTTAGGTTATGAGAGCTCTGCCCTCATGATGCTTCAATGCCCCCATGAAAAGGGCTGGTGGCCAGGTGTGGTGGCTCATGCCTGTAATCCCAGCATTTTGGGAGGCTGAGGCGGGTCGATCACTAGGTTAAGAGATCGAGACCATCCTGGCCAACATGGTGAAACTCCATCTCCACTAAAAATACAAAAATTAGCCAAGTATGGTGGCATGCACTTATAGTCCTAGCTACTCAGGAGGCTGAGGCAGGAGAATTGTTTGAACCAGGGGGCAGAGGTTGCAGTGAGCTGAGATTATGCCACTGCACTCTGTCCTGGCAATAGAGTGAGACTCTGTCTCAAAAAAAAAAAAAAAGCCGGTTGGAGTGGGTTTTCTCTTTTGCTCTCTCTCTCTTCTGCTCTTCTGCCATGCGAGGACATGGCGTTCCTCCCCTCCGAGGATGTGGCATCTAAGGTGTCATCTTGGAAGCAGTGAGGAAGCCTGAGCTGCCAGGACCTTGATCAGGCATCACAGCCCCCACACTGGCCTTTGTAAGTTACCCAGTCTCGGGTGTTCTGTTATAGCAGCACTGTCAGGAAGAGAATGTAAGATGCTCCTGGCAGTAGAAGGGGGCCCCTGGGACGGCTGGGCAGTTCCTGGATCGGCTCCACAGACCGGAGACTCTCCCCAGTCCTCAAGGAGCTCAGGCCTTGGCCCTCCTCAGCTCTCCTCGGAGGGTTGACCACGGATTCTGTCAAATGAGGCAATGAAAGGGAACTGGCGACAGGTTTAGAATATACCACACAAGAATAATTATCTATATGGAACTGTTAAACTCGGGGCATGGAAATCAACTCCAGAAAGAAATCCAAAGTTCTAAAAATGTGAGATACAATAGGCCTGGAATACTGAAACGTGGGCGAGGAAGTGCTGAAGAATCAGTGCTGCTCTCACATTTACGCTGCATGCGCTGCGTCCTGATCACTAAAAGGCCACATGTGACTAGTAGGGGTTTCAATGAAAAAGTTCCTTCAGCTCAGCAGGGGAGATGCTCATTGTTGCCTACTGGAGACAAAATAATGTAATCAGAGATACCATAGTCAAGCTTAACAAAACATTATTAAAAACTTTTATACACAATGAGAAAGAGCTTTGTTTAATAAGAAAGACAATGAAATCTGAAAATAATATCAGTAAAAAGATGATACAGGTTTACATCTAAAATGCATAGGTATTGATATGAATGTATAGGCATGAATATATAACCCACGCTTTGCCAAATAAGAACTCAAAGGATACTAACGCTTTCCACATCAACAGTGACCACATATATTTATAGATTACATGAAACTTCACGACCTCTTAGTGAGGTAGAGGGCAGGGGTGACCATCCTGTTTTCAGGCACTGGATTCTGGGAAGCGAGCTTGGTGCAGGCATGCTGAAAAGCAAGCTGGCTGTCACAATGGAATCAGGGCAACTGGCCCTATTCTTTGGCTTCGTAGTGCACTTTGGAAACTATAATCCAGGGGGATGTGGAAAACATTTGTACCAATGCTATTGATAATAGCCAAGTTAGCAGTAACTCAAATGTGCAACCACTAGAAACGCATGATTATGTTGCATAACGCTTATCTTTTTCACATAATGCATGTCTCCTGGCTAGATGAAAGTGCGGGGGTAGGAACCCTATTCAATTGTTTTTATGTCCTCGGCATTTGACAGAATCTGGCACATAAACAGTCAATCAATGTTTACCACGAGGAAATTAGCCGAATTGAAGTAGATAATTGGGTGTAACAATGTAATCATAATTATGTAAATTATTATGTGCTACATGGAAATACATACACAATACAATTAAATCAAAACAGCAAACAAAATGTGTGCAGCAATTCCAACTAGGTAAAGTATATAGATGTCTATCATGATGGAAAGCATCATTTGTAATAATGGTAAGACAAGTCTGATTGGAATCACAGTGAGACCTTGTTCTAGCTTCTTAACGAGTCTCATTTTTTCTCACCTGTGTAATTAAATATCTACTTTGCAAGGCTGTGGTGACTATATATTGAATTAAACCCACACAGAGTATAGAACAGGATTTGGCTTACAATGCGTAATGTAGATAATTGTTGAGTTAAGCAAGAATAAAATAGATGTTCTAAAGAAAATGGAACCCAGCACAGAGCCTGGCACTTGGTAGGTGTTCAATAAATAGAAGTCACTTTTATTATTTTTAGAAATAGAGAGGGATATAGTGATGTTCAGAGTTCATGAGTTGGTCTAAAAGCGTATTTGTGTAAAATCAACTATAATAATACATGGAAAAAACAAAGAAGTCAGAGAAGGGGGGAAGTACGAAATATTTTTGAAAATATTAAATGAAAAAATGTTTTAAAATTTATTTTTAAATCCTGTAACCCACGTCTTTGTCCACTTGTGCTGCTATAACAGAACACCCGAGACTGAGTAACTTACAAAGGCCAGTGTGGGGGCTGTGATGCCTGATCAAGGTCCTGGCAGCTCAGGCTTCCTCACTGCTTCCAAGATGACACCTTAGATGCCACATCCTCGGAGGGGAGGAATGCCATGTCCTTGCATGGCAGAAGAGCAGAAAAGAGAGAGAGCAAAAGAGAAAACTCACTCCAACCGGCTTTTTTTTTTTTTTTTTGAGACAGAGTCTCACTCTATTGCCAGGACAGAGTGCAGTGGCATAATCTCAGCTCACTGCAACCTCTGCCCCCTGGTTCAAACAATTCTCCTGCCTCAGCCTCCTGAGGCACTCATGATGGAATGAAGAGAGTTGACCTTGTTCTTTCTTTTTGGTATAATTTTAAAAGAAACATGCACACATATACACATGTATACGTACATATGCACACAACAGACATTCATTTGTTGGAAATAACCAGTGGAGATTTAATGTCACTGTCAACTGCAAAACACATTCCACTGAGAGTATTACAAAGTGATGCTCACAAACTGAGGTAGGTTGTCTTGACTTGATTCTGGTCACCCTGTTTAGGAAATGACGTCATCGTACATGCTATGAGTTCAAGGACTCAGGAAATTGCATACTAGGTTTCCTGAGACAAAGCATCACTTTAGTCAAATAATTAGTTATTTTGGTGTTTTTTTTTTAAGCATGGCCCACAACAAACCATTATTTATTGTGCACCTAATGTATGCTAAGTAGCAAAATCAATAGAGCTTTCTATTATTAAAAAAAGTTATTTTAATAGAGCTTTCTATTATTAAAAGAAGTTATTATATAAAAGTTTTCTATTATTATTATTTCTGGCACCGGAATGAATTATTTAGTTATGATCACTTTGGCATTGCTGCTATGTATGTATCTTTATGAATTATCTGTTTGATATAAATGTCTTCAAGTGTAGTCATTAAAGGAAGGACGCCCACCTGGAAAACGTTTGATGAAAACAATAAATGATAAGATTTTCAAATCCATCGAAGTCTGCCAAACGCTAGCACTTTCACTTGTGTCTTGGTTCCTACTAAATAATTAACATTTATTATATTAAAATCCTTTAGGTTAACCATTTTATCTTGGTAATTATCAACTCTGACAGAGCAGATTTGTAGAGCTCTAATTCTGTAGCAAAGGCAAGTCTGTGATTTTGGAAATGGGGAAGATTGGAATCTGCCCCCTTCATGCTTAATAACAGGGGTTCCTAAATCAGGCTCCTCTTCCCTGGTGGATGAAAGTGGGGAAAGGCACGATTGTGTAGACCAACCTTGGCTGGATCTGTTGTCTTTCATTCAGGCTTCAAAATACCGGTCATGGCAAGTTTTATGTGGAATGACTGCAGAGCCCGATACACCTGCCCTTGGCAGTCCCTGGAGAGATGGGCTGGTGCCTCCCTGACTAGGCCTGTCACCAACTCTTGAAGTATCTTGCTTGGCACTGATCTAGTCCTTTGGCCTAGCCTAGAGATTTATGACTCAACAAATGTCATCATCGATGTTCCCCGGATGAGAAAAATCAGTGGCTTACATGTTCATAGCTACTTGGACAGAAAAAAAAAATGGGCTTTGAATTTTGCCTCCAAGATACTGTTACTCCTGAAAGACATCTGTGGGCCTGGTTTGGAAATCTGCAGTAACAGAGCACACGTGTTAGGGGCTCTCAGAGGACGGAGAGGTTGGGTGGTCCCACTCTGCATGTGAATCCTCTGAATTACACTTTTCTACTCTGCTTAATCTGCTATTTCAACAGTCCACTGGACTCTAATGTCTACTAGTTTGGGTAAATGTGGGTCTAGATCCTTTAAATGAAGAAAAAATCAAAGGCATGAAAAAGTGAAAACAAATTTAAATTTAGCAGTTCAAGGTACAATAAAATTTGTAACCATGTCCTTTAAAAATTTAATTACATTGTAAGTCTCTGGTTAAAATGGAAACTGAAAGGTTAATAAAATATACTATTGAGAAGGATTCGTTTTTAAAGTTCAACTAATTCAAAACAACATTCATTTACTAAAAGCCTAAATGATATTCCTGTCATACGTATAATTAAGTAACTAATAAACCCAAAGCTTGATATTGTCTATATGGCTTAGAAGTAACTCCCAAGTACCTCTAAGCCCCAGAGGTAAGAGCCTTGTCCTGAGTAAGTCACATCATTTTTCTAGGTGTTAATTCTTCTAACTGTAAAATAAAAAGCCTTTCCTCATGGAAAAATTCCTCACTCTTCCTGTTTCCTTATAATGCCCTTCTAATCCATTACCTTCTACTCCTCCAGCATTAAATAAGGTGTTTAAGCACAAGGCGAGTCATTTTTTCTTTCTTTCTTCTTTTGAAATGGAGTTTTTTTGCTCTTTTTGCCCAGGCTGGAGTGCAGCACCGCAATCTTGGCTCACTGCAAGCTCTGCTTTCCAGGTGCAAGCAATTCTGCCTCAGCCTCCCAAGCAGCTGGGATTACAGGCATGTGCCACCATGCCTGGCTAATTTTGTATTTTTAGTAGAGACAGGGTTTCACTGTGTTGGCCAGGCTGGTCTCGATCTCCTAATCTCAGGTGATCCACCTACCTCGGCCTCCCAAAGTGCTGGGATGACAGGCATGAGCCACTGCGCCTGGCTGTTTCCTAAGTTGAAAATTCATTCTAATTATATTTATTGTCAACATAAGTTGTAAAATCCGGCCAATTTCTCAAAAATCAACTTCAACAACGCGTTTGAAGGCAGATCCTTTCTCTGCTCATCACTGACTAAAGTCCTTAGCTTTGGGGACTAGGAAAATGACAGGAAAATCCCGCATGGTGATGTCATGCCACAAGAAAGTTAATGTGAGAAGAACCTCTAGCAAGTGAGACCACCAGGTGGACCTCTCTGCCTCTCTGCTCTGAACTCACACGCACACAGCTCCTAAAAAGAGAAAACTGAAGCTGGACTGGGTGAAGGGCCGGAGGAAGCCTAACATTTAGTATACTAAAATTCAGACCCCCCTTCCATAGCGGGTTAACGCACACTTGAAAGTCCGCATGGTGGTTTTACAAATGAATGCACGTTGATCCTTAGTTAGGTTAGCATTAAGTAGGGAGCGACACCCCAAATTATGGTGAACACTGAAAATATAGTAAACGTGCCTTAGACTTTAATTTCATTCATTTATAATTAGCAAGAAAACAGATTCCTTTAATGATTCCAAAGTATTAAAAACTGTTAAAAAATTATTTCTGAAGCATCTCATTCAGACAGACAGAAAAGGGTGGAAGGGCATTAGAGGTGCATTCTCATAAGCAGCTACCCTTTCCCTTGCAGGGAAGATACAGGATTGGATGAAATGGCTTCTAAAGTCTGTTGAATAATAAAATTGTGCAATTTTTGCAAGTTCCGCATCTTTAGTCATAAGAAAAATGAAGTCACTAAGTAAATGATAGCCTTTAAGATGTTCAATTAATCAGTCTCAGAGACAGAAAAATTTTGTCAAAAAACCATAAAAATAATTTGGGCTCCTTGGAGGCATCAAAAATTAGGTACCACCAATGTCTGCTGAACATGGTTAAACACTTCCAATCTCTTCATTAGAAGTTGATGTTTTTCCTATTTTCACTGTTAGTAGGAACTATTTATATTCTGCTTTAATGATGAAATGCTATTTGGACTAGAACATCTATTTTTTTGCCTTACATACACAAAAAAGCATTCATTAGGCATTAGTGTAAATTCCATACAAAGCACCCATTCTTTGAAGCCATCTGAATCTCCCCTGAGAATATGTCCTAAAGGGCCCCACCTCTGGCTTTAAAAGGAAGGACGGGAAAAATGCCACTTGCAACCTTGCTGGCTCCCATTAAGGGGTCACTGTCAGAAATTGGCTGGGGAAGAAGGAGAAGGAGGAGTAATTTCCCTTTAAAATGGAGAGGAGCTTTTAGAAAGGAAATTCGCTGAGGAAGTTGTTTTAAAACAAATAAATGTTCAGGATGAAGCCAGCAAAAGGTGTGAAGGGGCCCGCTTTGATTTCCCAGTTTGTGTATTTGGGCTCAGACAAGGACAACATTTTATGCACATATTAATCGAATGCTAATACACCTCCTGCAAGGACAGCGGTGTTTGACACTAAGTATTGTCAACAGAAAGGTTTTTGGTGTATTTTTTAATCCCATCAAGGTGCCTACGGAGGGGACGGTCTTGGGGGAGGCGGGACATCCCTGTGCCTGGGAATGGAGACCTGGCCGGACTTCCAGACAGGTCCAGAGCAAGTGATTTACAGAATTAACTCCACATCAATGAGTTTTCAGAAAGGCGTAAACATTGCCTTCCAAGTCTTCAGGTGACTGTGTTTATTTAGCCCCTCCTCCTCTCCCCTGGCGGCTCTGGTTCTTCAGCCCAAGTGGGGATCCATCACCTGGGGGGCTTGTGACAACAGTTTTGGAGGCACCACCCCACTTGAGGCTGCAGCTCTGCGGGGCCTGGGGATGTGCATTTCTCACCAGCGCCCAGGTGACGCTAGTCCAAAACCACACCTTGAGACGCCCGGCTCTAAAGCTTCAGTTTCGATCCTCAGATGCTCCAAAACTTTGCTTGCTCCTAAAAAGGGGGGCAGCAAACTGGAGCTTTTCCCACAGGTTGGACGGAGAAGTTGTGCTCCCCCAACACCAGCAGGAAGCTGCTTTCCAAAGACTCCGCGCGCTCTGCAGGTGAAGCTGTGCTGAGGTGAGGAGCGACGAGGCTTGGAGGTGAAGGAAATCTGTCTTTTCAAGCCCTACTGCTGGCTTCTTGTCTTCTTTGTATGGAAAGCCATTCGAACACAGATTACACCGTGCAGCAAGCTGTGGTCACACTTGGAGAAACCCGAGTTGCTTTTTATTCATTCATTCGTCGCTCACTCATTCAAAAAACATGTACTAAACGCCTCTTCTGTGCAGGTGCGGTGGCCTTTAGGAAACACGGTGAACAGCAGACTCCTCGCCCCTGGAGCTGAGGTGGGAGAAGCAGTGAAGAGGCCGAGGACTGAGGGCTGTGCTCTGGAAGGAGGCGACCTGTGGGACGGCAAAAGCCAGGAAGGTGGGCGAGGGGCCCAGGAGCGGGCAGCATGGGCAGCTGAGGGGCGGGGGCAGGTGGCAGGTGAGCCAGCATGACGTGGTGGAGGGAAGGGGCTGTCACCAGAAAGCGGTCCCGATCCTCACCCCAAGAGAGGGATCTTGGATCTCGCCCAAGAAAGAATTCAGGGTGAGTTCAGACAATAAAGGCAAAGCAAGTTTATTAAGAAAGAAAAGGAAATAAAAATGGCTACTCCATAGGCAGAGCAGCCCCGAGGGCTGCTGGTGGCTCACTTTTAAGGTTATTTATTGATTATAAGCTGCACAGCGCGTGGATTATTCACGCCTCCCCTTTCTAGACCATAAACTGACATGGCACTGGTGGGAGTGTACCACCAGAGGTCACTCTCGTCGCCATCTTGGTTTTGGTGACATTTGGCGGCTCCTTTACCACAGCCGGCTTCATCGGAAAGGTCTTTATGACCTGTGTCTTGTGCTGACCTCCTGTCTCATCCCGAGACTTCGAATGTCTAACTTACGGGGCGTGCAGCAGGCCTCAGCCTTATTTTACCAAGACCCTACTGAAGATGGAGTCGCTCTGGTTCAAAGGCCTCTGATGGGGCCTCTGAAGGAAGAGTGCTCCCCACAAAGGGGCCCTCGAGGGTAGAGGCTCTGCCCCGGACCCTGACTCCATCCTCAGGAAGCTGCAGGGAGGTCGGAGGGGTGAGCAGGGAGGACAGGAGGATGGAGGAGGGACCACCCAGACTGAGCCTGATGCTGTGTGAGAGGAGACAGGTGTGCACAGGTGGGCAGGGAGCAGTGATGGGGGCCTAATCTTGTCCGAGTGAGAGGGGCGGTGGCCTGGACCAAGGGGTCTGGGGACAAGGATGAGAAGTGGGAGGATTCCAGACACAGCTCTGAGGAAGAACTCTTCTCCTATTGGGATTCCATGGCCTTGGCCTCATCCTCGTCTGTAGGGGTTGGTGCCAGCCATGCCTCTGTGGGAGGGCTGTGGGCTGACCCCAGGCTCCTTAGGGAAGCACTGCCCTGGCCCGAGCTTCTGCCACAGTCTGACTGGACAGCACTGATCCATTTATCTGTTTGCAGGGTAGGTGTCCCTGCCACTACCAGATCGCGCTGCCTTTGCCAGTGGGTCACCTTGGCTACCTCCTTCCCTTCAGGTCTCTTGTCTTTCATGCCAGCAGCCCGCACCCCTCACCCACACAGGTTTCCATTTCCCTCAGTCGATGGCCGCTTGGACCCCCTGAGACGCTGGGTCAGCACAGGGCTCAGGGTAGACGCCAGCGCGCCGTCCACTGGCTGAGATCACGCTTTAGGATGGCACCTTCCATGCGGGCGGCGAGAAGCTCATCACTGGGACCCAGCAGGGTTCAGCGCAGATGGGGGGCTCCGTCCCTAGTTCCCAGGGGCCGTCATGAAATTCTCCTTAGTCTGCCATCGCAAAGGAGAGGTGGGATGTCCCCCTCACTTGGCCAGGCCGCCTTGCAGCTCCCACCCACCCAGCCAAGGGGGGGAATGGCCTGATCGTCACTATGGGTGCTGCAGAGGCGCTGCCTCGGGGCCAGGTGGCCTGTGATAGATGCCATTTCACTCTTCTCGACCCTGCAGAGGACAGTGCCCTCCATCTGTGTCCCACAGACAGAGAAGCCACCCGGGACCAACTCTCTCCGCTTCTGTCTGAACCCATTTCTCAGCTCCACCCATTCCGCAGCAGCATTGGCCCAGGCTGCCATCTTGCAGGCGGGGGCGTCTTGCTCCCTGGGCATGCGGTTGGTCTGCCTTTATCTTGTGGTGGCTGCTGGTGGCACAGAGAGGGCAGGAACACTGACGGGCTCATCCCAGCCTTCACTCTCCTTCCCGCTAGAGGCCTCCATGGAATCCCAGGACTTAGGGCCCCAGGATGCTTTCGTCATAGTGGCCCTGACCAGTTGACATGGTGGCTGGTGACTATTCCAGTGGGCTTCCCAAGCCAGGGTCTCCACTTCGCCATCCTGTGCCACCAGGCGGAGCAGTAAGTCTCCGGGGTCTCAGCCCGAGCAAGTCTGCATGTCCTTCCAGTCACAGCTGCCCTGGAGCTGAGGAACCCGCCTGCACTGGGCACACCTCAGTGGCTGCCAACTTCAGGGGCCATGGCTGGGGGCCTGACTTTCACTTAGTGGGATTCACACCCTGCAGCCGCTCTTCCAGACCCGCTGGTGTTTCCCCGGCATCCCCTACTCAGGCGTGGGCCCCACCCATCAAGGATAGCAGCAACCTGCCCCACGTTGGTGTGGAGGACGCCCCTGGGATGCCCCCACAGATCTCCTTCCCCCTTCTGCGTATCCCACAGGCTCAGCAGGCACCGGCTTCCTCCCACCCTGCCTCTCCCACCCATCACCATGCAGAGGGAGCTCCGTGGACTCCAGCAGGGTTGGTGCCATGCCCAAGAGGCCCGGAGGAGACCTGGAGCCAGCCTGGGAAACGTGGGGCTTTTTTGAGGACTTATATGTGCAGGGGCGATCCAGTGGCAGCGGCTGGACGGGAAAACCACTACTGTTTGTGAAGAGCCTGCCGTGTACACAGCATTTTCCCTTCGTGCCCTCCAGCTGGCAGCCTCCAGCTAACCCACAACAAAGGGCCCCAATCCAAGGCCTGGGCCAGGGGCTCAGATTCCTTCATGGATAAGGAGTGGATCTCTGGGTTGGCCCCTCCTGGATTCCTTAGCTCAGGACTCTGAACCTCTAAAGTCACACTTTTGTTTTTGTTTTTGTTTGTTTTTTGATACGGAGTCTTGCTCTGTCGCCAGGCTGGAGTGTAGTGGCTCGATCTCAGCTCACCACAACCTCCACCGCCTGGTGAACACACCCTCTTCTTAGACCACAGGGCGGGTCTCAGGGCATGCTGCCGTTAAGGCTGTCAGGTGCGTCTGCCACATGCAAGGATGCCCAGTGTGCCTGCCAAGACTCCACGGAGCCGAATGCTGAGGAAGTGGTGCCACCTTCGGCGGGGGGATCTGCACAGAAGATGCCAAGGAGCATGAGTGCAGAAGGAAGAAAGAACTTTCTCCAAAACTCAATCTGGGCCGTGCACGGTGGCTCACACCTGTAATCCCAGCACTTTGGGAAGCCGAGGCGGGTGGATCACCTGAGGTCAGGTGTTCAAGACCAACCTGGCCAATATGGTAAAAACCCCGTCTCTACTAAAAATACAAAAAAATTAGCCGGGTTTGATGGCAGGCACCTGTAATCTCAGCTACTTAGGGGGCTGAGGCAGGAGAATCGCTTGGACCCCAGGAGGCAGAGGTTACAGTGAGCCAAGATCTTGCCATTGCATTCCAGCCTGGGTGACAGAGCAAGACTTCGTTTCAAAAAAAACAAACAAAAAGAAACAAAACAAACAACAACTCAATCCTTTTAGTGGGAATAACATTAGTGATGAGATCTGAGTGTAAAAGTCAGTGCTCAGTGCTGTCGGTGTCAGGGTTCTAGGCTCTTTCGGCAGGCATATTTCAAGTTAGAAAATATCTTATAAATAAAGCACGAGTTTATGTTAATATTTTCGTGCAAACATAAAATTTTGCATGGGCTCTTATTTTGTACTTGTATTTTTTTCTCACTCTAAATATCTTGGTTTATAAGAGCATTCAAAAATTACTTATTTTATCTTATACATAAGATAATTTCAAAATAACAATTCTAATATTATTACTAACAAATTGCTAAATTCAGTTTAGGATTATTTAACCCTTTCTTTTGTACTTAGACTATATTTCACTAAGCATGTGCAATAAAGTAAATAAAAATACTATATTTTAAAGACCAAGAAATGGTTGTTTTCTGTATGTGGTTACGTTACCAATTTGATATACAATTAGGTTCACACATTACACTTTTTAATTGTACCAGCTGCTTTTTTCCTGTATGATTTAATTGCATGGTTCAAAAATCAAAGAGGATTAGAGGGTGAGTGACTGAAGTGTCACTTTCATGCCATCCTTTTTTCCCCCAATGTTCCCTGTATGTAATCATCTTTGTTTCCAGTTTATCTTTTTTTAAATAAATATATATATATATATATATATATATATATATATATATATATATATATTTAAAATGTATTCAGAGAGAGGCAGGATCTTGCTTTGTGGCCCAGGCTGGAGCGCAGTTGTACAATTATGGCTCATTGCAGCCTCAGCTTTCTGGACTCAAAGGATCCTCTCACCTGGGTCCCCCCAACTGCTGGGAATACAGGTGTGAGTCACTGCACCTGGCCTCGGGTTTATCCTTTTTTTTTTTTTGCTAATAAACGTACACATATTCTTATTTCCCCACATATATGACACAAGACACCGCAATTTATTTCTTCTATTCTGCCCTCTTGGTTTTTTTCCTCCCTGAAATGATATTCTGCAGATCTTGACATATCAGTCCACAGAGATCTTCCTCTCCCACAGAGATCTCCCTCTCCTACAGAGATCCTCCTCTTCCACAGAGATCTTCGTCTCCCACAGAGATCTCCCTCTCCTGCAGAGATCCTCCTCTTCCACAGAGATCTTCCTCTCCCACAGAGATCTCCCTCTTCCACAGAGATCTTCCTCTTCTTGTAGCTTCATAGTCCTGCCTACTACTTGTGGACATTTTGGGGTTTCAATCTTGTATTATCACAAATAATGCTGCAATTAACAACACTGTGCCCAGGTCGCTTTGCGCTTAAGCCAGTATACTTTTTAGATAGATTTCTAGCGGAGTAGAGTTGCTAGACTGAAGGGGAAATGTAGCTGCAATTTTGTTTCTATTGCTTTTAAAAATGAAATCGTGTTTTTAATCCATAATCAATCTTCACCCATGTCACCCTGCCCTCCTGTGTTAGATGAAATAATCTCTCACACCTGTTTGAGACTATAGTTTAGTCTTAAACTAATGCTGTTTTAAAAAGTAGATTTGTGATATATGGTATATTTATTCTGAAATTTCAGATGGATTCCTCTATTCTATACTACTGAATCTTTTCTCATGTCTGGTCATGTCTTCTTATTCATGTGTGTGTGTCTGTGTGTGCACTCATGTGTCTGTGTCTTTGCGCATGCTCATGTGTGTCTGCGTGTGCACATGTGTGTCTCTGTGTGTGCTCATTTGTGCCTGTTTTGTGCATGCGCATGTGTGACTGTGTCTGTGTACGTGTGTGTACTTGTGTGCATCTGTGTGTCTTTGTGCATGTTCCCAAATGTCTGTGCATACTTATGTGTTTGCCTGTGTGTGTGTGTGTGTGTGTGTGTGTGTGTGTACATGTTTGTATGTTTGGGGGAACAGAGGAACAAGTGTGTGATGCTGAGCCGTGTCAGGAACCTATATGATTTACAATATTGACATTTTGGTTTTTTATCTTTCTTAGAAATCTGTGAATCTCTCATTAGCATATTTTAATCTGTGAACACAATTAAGGGAAAATGGCTTACCTATGTTGCATATTTGGGGTTCCAGGTGGCAGTGAGATACTGAAAATGAGGGAAGTGTGAACAGCACTGCCCAGGGGCTCAGAGGTCCGCTGCTTCGGGTGAGGACCAGGCGGATGTCATCACCAGGCCCCCGGGTGTGCCAGGTGCTCACCTGTAAGGGTGGCCAGCGGCTCCAACATCACAGTCGTCCCTGTCACCTGTTGAGTGTGCTGAGGGCAGGCCCAGCCCTGAGCATTTCACACAAACAGACCCCCTTAACCTCAAGGTCACCCCAAGGCATGGGTGCCTCAGCCTGACTCACAGATGAGCAAACCTCAGCCCCAAGAAGGGAAGCCCAGGGCCCAGGCCCCACGCCCAGGCCCTGGCCCTCCACATGTGGTCACAGACCCTGGGCCCACTGGGCCCTTTGCTCATGACACCCACGCCTCCCTGGCCAGCCTGCTGCCCACTTGCTTAGCAGGGGCTGCTCATGTCTCTGGTGTTCTCACAGAACTGGCTGGCTCTGGCCACAAGCCAGGCCATGGACCCTGAAAACAGAAAAAGCTTTGGGGTAATCCCAAGCTCCCTCCACCAAACCCGTGACTCTGCCTGCACCTTGTCTGTCCTGTTGGCTGGGGCTGGAGGGGGCGGTGGTCATGAGGGGTGGGAAAGAGTCTTCCTTCCCCAGGGTCCTGTTGGCTGAGGGGGCTGTTGTGAGATGTGGAAGAGAGGGTCTTCCTTCCCGAGGGTCCTGTTAGCTGGGGTGGAAGGGCACATATGAGGGCTAGGGTCTTCCTTCCCCAGAGGGCCTGGGGGGTCTGGGGAGAGATATAGGGGTGGGGGAGAGGATCTTCTTCCCCAGAGGGACTGAGGGTCCTGGGGGGAGTTATGAGGGGTGAGGGAGAGGGTCTTCTTCCCCAGAGGGCTTGGCGGTCTGGGAGAGGTATGAGGGGTGGGGGAGAGGGTTTCCTCTCCAAAGTACCTGTTGGCTGGGGAAGATGGGTATTAAGGGGTTGGGGAGAGAGTTTTCCTTCCACGGTGTCTTGGCCTCAAAGGGGCCTTTCTTCTCTGGATATCAAGTTTCTTGGTTTTAAAACTCAAGGGATGAAGTTAGGGGATCCCCAAGGATTCACACAGCCTGGGGTGTCTCTATTCATTCGTGCTGGTTACCCAGGGCAGGCATCTGGGTCCCAGCATCTGTTTTGGGGGTAAGCACCTCTTGGGTGCAGAGGCGCCGCCCGCCGCCAGCGTCGCTTCCTCTCTCCGGCTCTAGAGGGCGTCCTGGCACAAGGAGCCGCCTCGCCTGGGTTGCTGGTTCAGGTTTCAACGTTCAAGCTCTCTCCTGTGACCTTGGGTGAACAAAAGCCGTGTGAATTTGTCACAAGCATTCATGTGAAAGAAAACTGATTTTTAAAAAGTGTTATTAGGATTTGCAACTTTATGTTCTCAACGTTTTAATTTTGCCAGAACTACAGACTCTCAGTGTAAATGTACAGTGATATTTCCCGCCACTAATAATGGTTCTGTGGTCAGATGAACGAACCAAGGACATCAATACAGAAACACCAAAGACTCCACAAATTCAGTTTGTTAACAGTAACACGAATGGTTGCTGCCTGTTCCAGCAAGATCTGCTGCAGTGCCTAGTCTGTCTTCATCAGCAGGGAAATGCTTCTCGCTAGGCTTCTTTCCATTTGCCTTTTTGTATGACCTTTCAAGATTGGTGGCAACCAAAGTCGCACGCACACGCACACACACACGCGCAAACACGTATCATATTTTGGATCAGGATAATTTTTACAGAAAAAGTTTTCTGTTTATTTTTTCCCAGTCTTCCTCTGTCCCCAGGCTGGAGTGCACAACACGATATCAGCTCACTGCAGCCTCCACCTCCCAGGTTGAAGAGACTCTCTGGCCTCAGCCTCCTGAGTATCTGGGCTACAGGCGCACATCACTGTGCCCGGCTAATTTTTGCATTTTTGGTAGAGACGGGGTTTCACTATGTTGGCCAGGCTGGTCTTGAACTCCTGACCTCAGATGACCTGCCTGCCTCTGCCTCCCAAAGTGCTGGGATTACAGGCATGCGCTACAGCACCCAGCTGGAAAGGTTTTTGTAATACTGTGTTTTCCCATGCATTTAGCAAATTGTGTTTCCCTCTGATAGCGCCTGGGAGTGAGGTCATGGAGCTCTGTGTGCCTGTGTGTCCGTACCTACTTCCAGACGAGCTGATTGTAGGAACACACCTTTCCCAAAGCACGGAGCTACAGGACATGGAGACCTCTGGGCTGCATCACAGAAAAAAAGGTGCCACAGATTGGCCACTCTTCCCCATCTCACTGAGGACACAGAATAGGAACAATTACTTACCGAGAAGAGAAAGGCTTTCATGAGAAAGAGAGAAATGAAGAACCAGGCAAGATGTTCCAAAGCCCATATCAATGCTGCTGAAAAGGAAATTGCCCTTCCAAGCACAGGAACACCCCCTCAACAAAGTGAGGGGCTCAATGCAGCGGCTGCCTCTGCCAGGGCTCTGGGCGGCCGGAATTCCCTGCCTCCTTCAGCTCGGCCACCACAGCTGCTCCCCAGGGCTCTGTTCTGTCCTTGGCTTTCCTTTTGCAGGCAGTGCTCTGGATTTCCGTAGCCTGGCAACGAGGCTGGGGGGCGGCGGTGGGAGAAAGAACCCTGAGCTGGTGGTTTGTCAAAGCTACTTGGAGAACCAGCCAAAGGAGTCCTGGCTGGAGTTATGGGAAGGGGAGAGCGACAGCACAGAAAAGCCATTTTCTGCATGATTTTGTCTTTATGTGGCCTTGTCTTTCTCCTGCGGGCACCTATATTAATTCTTCTCAAGGTTAGCAAATATTCTTATTTTTAAATTGAGATACATAGTTCCCATATCATAAAGTTCACCCTTTATACAATCCGGTGATTTTTAGTATTTTCCCAAGGTTGTGCAACTGTCTCCATAATCAGCTGTCGGACGTTTTCATTTCCCCGTAAGAAAACCTAGTGCCCGTTAGCAGTCACTCTCCATCCCCTGCCTTTAACTCCTGGCAACCACTGACCTCCTTTCTGGCTTCGTAGATGTTATGGGCTGAAACCGAGTCCCCCAAAATTCACATGTTGAAGCCCTAGCTCCCCACGACTCAGAAGGTGACTGCAGTTGGAGACAGTGCCTTTAAAGAAGAGATTATGTTAAAATAAGGTGGTTTGGGTGGGCCCGAATCCAAATTAGCTGGTGTCTTTATAAGAAGAGGCCACCAGGACACTAAGAGACCCTGGCTGTGGGGTCACAGACGAACAACCATGTGAGGACACAGTGAGAAGGCGGCCATCTGCAAGCCAAGGAGGGAGGCCTCACCAGGTGCCAACTCTGCCCTCCAACACCTTGAGCTCAGACTTCCTGCCTCCAGAACTGTGAGATGATACATTTGTTACTTAACCCACTCTGTCCGCGGCACTTGGTTGTGGCAGCTCTGGCAGATGAACGTGATAGATTTGCCTCTTCCAGATGCTTCACATAAATAGTCACACGCTATGTGGTCTTCCGCATGCAGAGCCTTTCACTTAGCATAACATTTTCAAGTGTCATCATGTTGTCCATATATATAAGTACTTCGTTCCTTTTTATGGCTGAATAATGTTCCCTTGTGTGGACAGACCACATTTTGAGTATTCATTCATCGACTGACAGACATTCGGGCTGTTTTCACTGTTTAACTATTATGAATAATGCTGCTATGAAAGTCATACGTAAGTTTTTTTGTGAAGGTATATTTTCAGTTATCTTAGGTAACTGATTCCACCCAGAAGGGGAATTTCTGGGTCATGTGATAACTCTATGTTTAACTTCTTAGGAAACTGTTTCCGGAAGCACCTGGGCTCCGTCAAGTTCCTGCCACAGCACAGAAGGGCTCCAATTTTTACATCTTAGCCAGCACTTGCAGTTAACCGTCTTTTTCACATAGGGCATTCTAGGAATGGGAAGTGGTATCTTGTTGTGGTCAAGGTAGTCTTTAATGTCAGCAAGGGTTAACATGGTTTCTTTTTCTGAGCCCCATCTTCCAATACTTGTACTTTTCACAAACGTCAGAAACGTAATCACTAGTCTTGGGGCCCATTCCTGAATATGATGTAATGAATTTCTAGCTCTGCCATGTTTGCATCATGGAACTTGTCTAACTGTGCACGTGCGTTTTGTGTGCATGTTTGGCATGCATGCAGACGTGCATGGTCAGGTGTTTGCATGTATCTTTGTGCATGTCTGTGCATGCATGCACTTGTGTATGTGAGCATGCCTGTGTGCATTTGTGTGTGTGCACATTTGTGCATGTGTGAGTGTGTATGCATTTTGTGGGCACACGTGTGTTTGTATTTTTTTTGTGTGTGCAGATTTGTGCATGTGTACGTGTATGTGCATTTTATGGGTGCATGTGTGTACATGTTTTTGTGTGTGCACATTTGTGTGTGTGTGCATTTTGCATGTGTGTTTGTACATGTTTGTATGTGCATGCATGTGTGCACGAGCTTACGTGTGTTTGTGTAGGCATGTGCTTATGCATGTGTGAGTGTGCACCTGTGCATGTGTGCTCTCCTCTCACATAACTAGATCTCCTGGTTGTGAATAATCGTTCCTTTGACCATCCTCTTCCAGTACAAAGCTGCCAACCCAAGGGTGCCTAATTGGCACCAGGTGCTTCTGGGACAGTGCTCTTCCAGAAGAGCCTAGAGAGCTCACTCTGACCACGGCCCCTGAGCTGCTCCCCTTAATGACTTCCAGAACTCTGGGGTGAAGATAAAATGAATTCGTTTTCTGTCTGAACCACCCCCCCTGCCCTGTCCTCAGCACAGTTCTCATACTTCTTTTTTGTTTTGGAGATGGAGTCTCGCTCTGTCACACAGGCTAGAGTGCAGTGGCACGATCTCGGCTCACTGCAACCTCTCCCTATCAGGGTTCAAGTGATTCTCCTGCCTTAGCCTTCCAAGTAGCTGGGATTACAGGTGTGTGCCACCATGCTCAGCTAATTATTTTTGTATTTTTAGTAGAGACAGGGGTTCACCATGTTGGCCAGGCTGGTCTCAAACTCCTGACCTCAAGTGATCCGCCTGCCTAAGCCTCCCAAAGTACTGGGATTATAGGTGTGAGCCACCGCACCCAGCCAGCTCCTGTACTACCTATTCAGCCTCCTGAAACATAGCTCCATTAGAAATTCCCTCGCATCTTCCCATGGCCAGCGGCCCTCCATGATCTGCTACCACTGAACCCCACTCTCTCTAACCTCATCTCCCATTCCCAGAAGCTCAGTCTCACGTCCAGGAGGCAGGACTCATGGTCCGTAAAGTTCTTTCACAGCTGCCTTCATGGTCAGCTCCTTCGTCCTTCTAGCTATGCTCAGGCAGCCCATCTCGGTGAGAGCTTTGCTGCGCACCTTATTCATCCACCCCCGTCCTCCTCTCCCCGCACTGCTTCATTCTTCTCCATACTGCTGATCACATTCTAACCAACTGTTCATACACATGATTTACTTCTGCACAATTCCATAGATAGCTTCAGCAATAACTAACTTACCCAGCTGGCTTCCTGGCTGTCTCCCTCCACTAGACCCATGCCCCGCTGGCCAGGGCTGCCTCTCTGCCGTGTTCTCTGCTGGCATCCCCAAAACCTGGGATGCCGCCTGGCACACAGGAGGCACTCAATCAGTGTTTGTGGAATTGAATGTGTGTGACACTGGCCAGAGGAGAAAGGAGTAACAGATTAGCTGATAAAAACCACGGTCACTCTAATGATCATTTTAGCCTCAACAAGGGAGGAAATGAGAGGTGATACCTTCAAGCTCAAGGCATTGAGAAATACACTTTGAACATCGCAAAAAAATTGCTTTAAATTGATAAAAAAAATATGGTTGAAAAATTTTCGTGTCAACTTGACTCTATGCTCTCAAAGCAATTATTCAGAGTATCTGGGTTCTCAATGAACATCTTTCTAACAAATCTGGGGCTTTTCCATAGTAACAAAAATGCAAGAGCTTCAGAGCACCAGGAAAGGGGCTGGGGCACTACCCCTGCCTGAGCTCCTGTGTCTCACAAGGCTGTGCTGAGGACCGAATGAGCTCATGGAAAAAGGGGCTGTGACCGTACAATGCTAAGCAGACCTGCTATTCTAGCCTCATCTCCACAGGGCTACAGGTGAGAAGGGATTCTGTGTAAGGACCGAGCCCTTAGCCAGCAAGTAAGTCATTTCCAGAGATGGCATCCCCTGAGACTGCAGGTCTTCCTGAGCTGACTGCAAAAGTGATGTCCATGAGACCCAAGAGCTCACACTCCCACCAACCCCCTTAGGCCCCAACTGTAGCCTCTCAGCCCCAGCCTTTCTGGAGAGGCCTGCTATTTTCTGGTCAAATCCAGAATTCCTGGCTCCTGAATTATTTTGGTTGGACCATCTCCTCAGGTGCATTCGCCCCACTGAATGGTTTTGTGGAGTCTACGGGAGAGTGAGCATGAAGACGTGCTGCAGGGGCAGCCGAAGGGTGGGGCTGGGCAGATGGTGGAGGGTGAGGACGGAGCCCACAACTCACCAAGGAACATGGAGCTGAAGGGCCTCTGCATACTGGAACACCTGTTCTCAGTCTTTGTCCACTCGGCCACGTTGTGTCAGGTCCCTCCTGCCTCTGCTCCTGGGGAATCAGAGAGAAGTGGCATTGAGCCCAGGAGCCCAACGGGGAGGCCAGTGGGGGAACGCAGATCATGGAAACGCGGACCGTGGAAACACCATGGCGCTCTGGAGGAAGCTACTCCCCAGAATCGGGCTGACCATGAGGGAGCTGAGGAGTTCACCAGAACCATGAGCTTTCACCCCACAGCAGACAAACAGACAGCACTGTCCCTACAGGCAGCCTTCAACACACTGAGGCAAGGGAGGAATGCTGAAAAGTCTCGTCTGCAGAAAACGCAAGGTCCATGGAGCTGAGGAAAGGAGTATCCAAGCGGGGCCAGAAATAAGCAGACCTGTGTTCAATCAGCCCTCACAGGGAGCTCACCAGTTTCTTAGAAAGAAGGGCCCTTATGTTAAGTTCATTCTCTCAAAACTATTTCCTGAAAGCCTCTATGTTTTCATGAAGCAAGCTTAAAGAG
The DNA here is from genome assembly GCF_001604975.1 of Cebus imitator. Taxonomy (NCBI): domain Eukaryota; kingdom Metazoa; phylum Chordata; class Mammalia; order Primates; family Cebidae; genus Cebus; species Cebus imitator. The sequence goes on along the minus strand of NW_016107704.1, from coordinate 922,152 downwards.
AAACTCTCCCAGTGCACACCAGTACATCAGTATATTGTTGTATATTTGAATATTTAAATTCACATAAACTGAGAAGTAACACTACTCATAGGTCGCAGTCCACAGTGTGGGTTTAATCACCTCCAGGCTTTGTGTCGTCACCTTAGTGTCCTGAGTTGAGACAAAACTTACTGAATCCTTTGAGGCTATGAGATCATCACAGGCATTAGAGACCCTGGGGACCAGAGAATGAGCGGAGCCCTCTGCAGCCCCTGTCCTGAGCTCTGTCTTCACAGGGCTCGCTCTTGCCTGTGCACTGCGCCTGTGTCTGACTCGCAGGTTCTTGATTGCCAAGATGCATCACAGGAAAATGGCACACAGGCATCATATCACCACACTTAAAAAGTATGTTTCTCCTTTTCTCTGGACCAAATCCTAAATCAGGCCAATTCATTAGCATCTTGATTATAGCCTTGTATCAAACAAAATATTTCCCCCATGGAATGTAAAATGCCCAGAGAGAGAGCATTCTTCTCTGGCTCATACTTATTCATCACTGGCCATTCCATCTGCTACGATTTGAGTGTGAGCCCTGAAGTTCACATGCTGGAAGCTTCATCCCCAGTGCAACAGTGTGGGGAGGTAGGGCCTTTAAGAGTTGATTGAGTCATGAGGGCTGTGCCTCATGAATGGATGAAGGCTGATATCACAGGAGGGTTCCTCGGGATTGGACTGGGCTCCACCTCCTTCCCCTCTTTCTCTCTCTCCCATGCTCACTTTCCACCTTGGGATGATGCAGCACAAAGGTCCTTGCCAGATGCCGCACCTTGATATTGGACCTCTCAGTCTCCAGAACTGTGAGAAATAAATTTCTTTTCTTTATAAATTACCCAGCCTATGGTATTTATTCCATGACAGCAGCACAAACAGTTGAAGACAACACGCAAGGGGAGTTGGCTGTTTTTTACTGAATGCCTAAGTCTTTAGGAACAAGGTTACTCAGGAAAAGATAATGCATTCCACAGTGGTGCATTCAAGGTAATCGCTCCCAAAGCACCTGTCAGGAGAAAAGTCACACCGTGGACAAGCAATACCTGAAGATATTTTAAGGGCAGTGCAGCGTGAGATAACTGCAGAGGCTCTAATCTAAATGTGCTCTGCATCTTGGCTGTGGTCTCCGAGCGAAGTGAGGCTGGTGGCCAACACATTGAGGGCTGCTTTTATGGCATTGGCAGGATCTCATGGAGATGCTGGGTCCCCCACTGCTTCACCCATCTGCTGCTGTAGGACCTGCCCCAGGAGGTGTCCGAGCCCCTTCTGCAGGCTTGTTCTCGTGAGGCTGCCCACAGCAGTCGCCAGTGCTGTCCTGTGGGAGGGTGGGCTCACTTACAGAGTTTGTCAATTTCTGTGGGGATTTGAAGCTTCCATGTGAAGTCAACTGGCCCAGGCAATTTCTGAAAAGTTAACACAGAGCTCTGCCCCAATAGGAAGATCAGCTCCCACACACACTCACCACCAGGGCACAAGGTGTGCTCCTGACCCAGCGCAGTGTCTCTGTAAACCTGGATGTGCTACAGCTTCGTGCTTGGGGAGACCCCTCTGGAGAGGTAAGTCTGCACCACACAGCTTCACGTAAGCTCCCTGAGTCTGCCCTCTCTGAGGATGTGTGAGGCAGGCCTGTGCCTGGCCATTCTCTGAATGCGCCCAGGAGTGCCATGGGCACAGGCGGGACTTCGGGCAGGGCGCTTGCTGATGCAAAGGGAGCTGGGAGCACATTCTGCAGGCTGGTCCCAGGGTGGGGCCTGGCCGCTGCTGTCTCACATCCCCTGAGCGCAGGCTCTGCTCCTTGCAGGACCCCAGAGGAAGAAAAACCGTTCCCTCTCACTTCCTGGCTTGCAGTCCCACCCCCCCATCTTCAATCCATAATCCCCACCCCCCACCCATCTCCAGCCCGTCTCTGCCCTGCCAAGTTCAGATCCAGCGAGAGCTCACGGTCCCTCCTCTTTGTGGTCTTGGTTTTCTTCCCAGGGTTCCATTGTCCCTTCTCTCTGGATGAGGCTCTCACTCTGTGCCCCTGGAACTGTGTCTGCCTCCCTGGACTGCGTCTGCCCACCCCGGGACTGAGTCTCTCCACCTGAACTGTGTCTGCCCCCGCGCTCCCAGAGCAGCAGTAGCTGACCGTGGCCTGGGAAGCATCCAGGTACCAGGAGTTACATGCAGCTGGGTAGGAGGTGTCCTGCCCTTGGTGCTCCGCTAACCCCTCAGAGATGAGGCTACTTGGATTCTAGCAATTTTACCTGACTGCTGAGCAAGCTGAGACAATGACTTTTCAACTTTTTGGTACTTCTGTTTTGTGCCCTATTAACTAATACTCAATTTTTAATACCAGTTGTATTTGTTGGAAGAAAATAATCTTAGTAAAGAGACAGCTAGTAGGAGCATTGTGAGTATTACGCTGTTTTCTGTGATTGAACACTAAATACTCTCTGGCTTCTGCAGTAACTTTTCTGAAGGAAACACATTTATCCACATGAATGTGTATTTGTACATTTTAGGCTTAGGAACTAAGTTTCTGAAATCGTATGGTTATCTTTTCATTGCTGGAGGCCCTTATAAGCTGCGGTCCTGAGTTAATGGAATGCAACTGTCTTGTAAATCTCCTGGAGGCTTCCATGGCAGCCCGTGCCTGCTCAGGGTGTGGCTGAGAAACAAGCATGGCTTTGAAAGGGATTTCTCTGAAGCGAGGAAGTTCAATCTTCCACCTTTTTTTTTTTTCTTTTGAGAAGGAGTCTCACTCTGTCGCCCAGGCTGGAGTGATCTCAGCTCACTGCAACCTCTGCTTCCCAGGTTCAAGCGATTCTCCTGCCTCAGCCTCCCAAGTAGCCGGGATTACAGGTGCCTGCCTCCATGCCTGGCTAATTATTTTTGTATTTTTAGCAGACACGGGGTTTCACTATGTTGGCCAAGCTGGTCTCGAGCTCCTGATCTCAGGTGATCCACCTGCCTCGGCCTCCTAAAGTGCTGGAATTACAGGCGTGGCCCATCGCACCCGGTGGATGTTCCACTTTTGAAAACATTTGTGAAACGAGTTTCCTATTCCGCCCACTGCACATGGCACACATGCTTTCCCCAGGAGGCACCTCACAGCTCAGGACACCTGCAGAGCCACCCCCACACACACCCGGCGTGGGCTCGGTACAAGCTACACTAGAAAGTTAGGGAGGAAACTGGCAACCGTCTGCGGCCAGGAGAGAGCTGGGTGGGAGGGGAGGAAAGAACGAGGACCAGAGGGAAAGTGAGGGACAAGTATGGTCATTTGTTCCTGAGCAGTTCACTCTTCCAAGGTCCTAACTTCTTCTAGAGGATTAGCACAAGCTGGCTTTCACTACAGCTCTTTGAATTCTAAAACAAAAGCTGATGACTTGTTATTGGAATTTCTTCCTAGCTCCACTTTAGGCAGGTGCTGTGTGAACTTCCCAGTGGTGGGGCGGATGGAGGAATGCGCCCTGGCGGATGGACTTGGTGGTCACCTGTGTGTCCACCTCTGCCATGTGCGCGAGGGTAAGGTTAACCACAGCCGCTCCCTCACACGCAAAGGAAAGCCCGTGTTCCCAAAGAAAGATGCTGTTATTTTCAATGTCGTTACATCCAAATTCAACATTTCTTGCTCATCTTTGAAGCCTTTTATGTTTTTGTTTTAGAGGTCGTCTTTGTGAACACTGCTGTCGATTTCTCCGTATTCTCAGTCCAGTCCTTGAGCCGCCAAGGCACCACTCCCTGGCTGGCAGACTCACGGCTGTGTCACAGCTCCTACCTCGCTGGCCCAGGCCGTGCTCCCAGGGCCAGAGGAGGCTGCGCCAGCTCAGACCGCACCTCCCCAGAGTTGTGAGGGTGACGAGGGAGATAAAGAATCAGAAAGATGGATGGTTTGGGTATATAACTGGACTGTCCCCTAAACGGCTAGAGGGAGCTGTTGCTGGCATTTCAAAACAGGAGTTTATGAGTCCGTTCTCTCATGCTATAAAGAAATACCTGAGACTGGGTAATTTATAAAGAAAAGATGTTTCATTGGCTCATGCTTCCACAGACTGTACAGGAAGCATGGAGCTGGCACCTGCTCAGCTTTTGGGGAGGCCTCAGGAAATCCACAATTGTGGAGAAAGGCAAAGCAGGAGCAGGCGTCTTCCGTGGCTGGAGCAGGAGGAGGGAGGTGCCACATGCTTTTAACCAACCACGTCTCATGAGAACTCTTATCACAATGCAGTCCCAGGTGGGGGACGGTGCTAAGCCCTTCATGAGAGCTTCACCCCATGATGCAACCACCTCCCACCAGGCCCCACCTTCAACACTGGAGATCCCAATTTTACATGAAATTTTTGTGGGGACACAAAGCCAAATAATATCAGGTGTATTCAATTGCAGAAAAGAGAGAGAAAGAGGAAGGAAGCATTTAAAAAAAACAAACCTTAGACAAATTAAATGTAATGGAGTTTAACTGAACAAAGAGCAATTGATGAACCCTGCAGCACCCTAAGCCACAGGAGGCTCAGAGCCCCCAGCGCAGTTGCCTGGTGGAAGATGATTTATGGACAGAAGAAGAAAAGGGATGAACAGAAAATGGAAGCGAGGGACAGGAACAGCGGGCTGGTTACAGTGCCGCATTTGCCTCATTTGAACATGGTTTGAACAGTGATTGGCACAAGAGTAGGTGAGTTAGTGCCTGTTACATAGCAAGACATTCCACACAGCCCGTGGGGTACCTGTCCCCCAGGATCCCGCACAGCTTTTCCAGATTTCACAGTAATGTACACGTAACCTTTAAATTAGATCTACCACCTCTTCTTCTAAGTCTCGGACTGAAGTTGTGCCTACGGTAAGTTCAAAAGTAATGGCAAATGCTTAATAAAAGTAAAATCGTATCTGTCATTTTGCCTCTCTCAACTCTTATTTCTCTAACTTTTCCAACACTTAATTCTATTTGACATTTTTAAATATTCAAATCTTGAGTTTATTCTTTAATGTTTTAGTTATCATTGAAAGTTGATGGTAAAGTTCGGCATCTTACTGGGATTTTGAGAAATAATAGTTGGTTTAATAAGCTGACTCCAAACACAGTTGCATTTAAGCAGAAGTCAGCCTAAGCCTAATTCCTTTTTCCACCCCTTGAATTATTTTTTCTTGCAAGAATACCATGCTGTCCAATGAGAGCAACATTAACAAACTGGGTTTATTTTTTTTTAAAGCAGGAGTTATTTTATTTCTGGATATGAGTAGCCTTTACAAAATGTTCACCTTTTGCTCCTTGAGGAAACAATCAAAAATGTTGGTAGATTACAAAAGGAAGCCATATGCCCATGAAATACCTTCTGCATGTTTTAAGCAGGAGAGAGATGGTGCCTTTCGTCATATCTGGGCTTATCCTCTGAGAGTATATGTGACCAGAGAGGTGCGGATTTTGAACTTACGTGTTTAGGAAATTATGAGGCTGTGCTCCTTCTTCAGTAAAGCCAACTCTCCCTCCTGCTTAGCCCTGGACCTGGGGAGGGTTAAGAGTGACACGGTGGGACTCTGAGCTCCCCCCTACAGTCCAGCCACGTGCATCAGAGCAGCGTTTTCCAAAGCTCAAGTCTGAAACCATTAGTGATTCATGTCATCAATTTAGTGAGTATGGCTGGCAATTTTTTTAATGGACTAGAACAGAAAATAATGTGACAGATTCTATGTAATATGGACTAGAATAGAAGAAATTGCATTTCACATAGATCGAGTATAGTTTCATAATTTTTTTTCAGATGCACTCACGTACATACACGCTTGATCATGATTACGTGTACTTCTTACTGTAGGTCAGAAAATCAAGGTCTGGAAGCCATTGTATTTTAGGAAGGAAAAGTCAACGTCTTCCTCCCAGAGAAGCAGATGAGGATAGAGAAAGCAGCAGTCAGGCCCTGGAGTGGTGGTGGTGGGTTGGGGGGGGCCTCCGGAAATGCTGGGGGTCCCTCCACAGTTCATGTGGTCTGAGCACCCACCTTTGGAAATAAAGTGAGGATTAAGGGAGGGGACTGCCTGGTGGCGGCTTGGCAGGCCATGTCACCTTAGGCAGAGGGGCAGAGGTCTCAGCCCACGCCCCGCTTCTCCTGGAGTGGGGTGAAGTGCTCCTGGCGATCATGACTCAGAAGAGCTTGTGCGGTGCCTGCGCAGGAGAGGCCAGCGCAGAATGCGAGTCGGTGCTGCCTGGCCTGAGACCGGAGCCCCAGGAGCAGGGCCTGGCCACTGCGTTGCCACGACAGCCTGAGGCGCTGGGCCATCTCCAAACACTAGGATCCTATTCTTCCCCACTCCGTGCTGGAAACCACCTGCTCTGCAGGGCCTGGGCAACGCTGCAAGCCTTGAAGCCCACCCCACGGGGAGGGTAGGAGCGGGAGCCCCTCTCAGCACACACTGGCGGACCCACCTGGCTTACCGACCTGTGCTCATCAGAGGGCAAAGCTCAGCACTGCCCCTTTTCCTGTGACATGAGAGGTTGTTTTGAGGACTAGGAGGGGGCGGTAGGGAAAGAGTCCTGCTCCCTCGTGACAGCCTAGACCTTCCAGAATGAGCCGCAGATTTGACCCGGGCCTCTCACGCCTCAGTGATGCTGGAAGGAGACAAAATTAAGACAAAATAAGCACACTCCCCATCCCAGGGGTGCCTATGAGGTTCCTCTTGCTGCAAGAGGACAAAAAAAGCACAAAAGCAACCGGGGAGCAGCCGGGAGAGGCAGGCATCACCAGGTCCAGCTCCCGAGGAAGACTCGTCTTCCCACTCAGATCCTGCTTCGTCTTTGCACCAAGGATTTGCATTTTGATCTTTCTGTCACTGAAGAATGGAAACCGAGATTCTTAAAATACCAACAGGGAAGGAAATCGTTTAAGAAAACCACATCCTGAGGTCATGTCTGGACAATCCTGTTTTCCAAATCCATATTTTCTTTTTATCAACAATCAAATCCTTTTCAGTGAGTTCATGGTACCCTTGAAAACCAGCATGCAGATAGTAATCAGAAAACAAACAATGTTTTAAAATGGGCAAAAGATGAGAAGAGGCATTTTACCAAAGATCTGAGAAAAGCAAGTAGAGACGGGACTCAGCAGTGGTCGTCAGTGGGAGAGTAAAAATCAAAAGCACAGCAAGATGAGACTGCAGCCCTGTGGGAACAGCTCAGGCCCAAAGGCACCCCGCAAAGGGTGGCCAGGCCAGGCTGCGGAGCAGCTCAAACTCCCCCTGGCTTACCCTGAGGTCTCCCTGTCTCTGGGCCTCCTTTTTTTTTTTTTTTTTTTATGAGACGGAGTCTCACTGTGTCACCCAGGCTGAAGTCTTACTGCAACCTCCGCAGTCAAAACCCAGAACCATCTGGAAGGAAAGGACAGACCCAGTCTCATATCCCAGAGTTCCTGCTTCAGTCGTTCAAAGCGGGCTCAAGAATCCACTCAAACAAAACCCCAGGTGACTGATGCACTGGTGGGCATGGGAAAGGGAAGTTGGCAGGAGAGGTTTTGAGAAACCCTGGATATATTTTTTATTTTTGATCCTCAGGAGTTGGGGTGGGAGGGCTTGCTGCTGGAATCCAGTGGGTGGAGGCGGGGGTGCTGGGCAACAGCCTTCAGTGCACAGAACACCCCAGCCACCTCGTCCACAAGGAAGACCTGCCTAAATGTCAGTGATGCGGAGCTGAGGTGCCCTGGCCAGGAGGATGAGGCTCCATCTCCTCAGTGTGAATGCAAAGCCCACCTGACCTCCCTGGTTGATTTCCCCAGAGAAAAGGCCCTCCACGAGGCCCATTGGGGCAGCTCTGCACTTGGCATGCCACACCTCCCCACCGCCTTTGTTACTAGGAAACATGGCCCTCCCTTTGGCTGCCTGGCAGACCCTTGCCTGTTCGGGTTCCTCCCTGTTTCCTTCAGGTGTGAACTGCTACCTGTCCCTGGCCCTCCCATGCACAGAGTGAGGCAGGAACCACACTCTCACGGCGGACCGGCACTGGCCAAGTCTTTTGCAGTTTTCTCCTGAGCATGGGACCCACGCCTGCTCATTAAAAACTGTTGCTTGGAATGTGATACCTGAGGGAGTGGCTCAAAACTGTGGTGGCTGCAACCAGTCAGGAATCCCACAGCCCCGGGAGGGTAGCGGGCAGCAGGTCCCGTGGCACAGAAACGGGGGTGGCACTTTAAGTGGCTGTTCCTGTGTGTGACTCAGGCCACAGCTCGTCTCCCCTAGCTCCCACTCGCTTCCCCAAGCGGCCTCCCTAGGCTCCCTGTTGACTTTGTGAGCAGGTTAATGGTTTTCCAATTGTTATCATTCTCTTTTCTTACCTAGCTTATTTAGAAATTAACTACTGCATTTTGTAGCCAAGAGTCAAATTGGCACAGCCTCTATTACTTAGCGTGTTTGGCACTAGAAAGAACTCAATAAATATTTATTGTATAACTGTTACTGTTAAGAAGGAAAGTAGAGAGAATACATTAGAACCGAAGACCAGGCAACCCTGAAACATGCCATAGAAAGGGAAGATGGCATTCACCTTCCCAGAGGGTGTCACAGCACCAGGAGTGCTCACCAGCAGAAAACACACCGTCTGCCTCTGTGTTGGCACACTGGCTTTGTGAGCAAAGTGGGGATGAATTAGATGATGGCCCCACCTAAGCTAAAGAATATTTTCCAAAGTAAAGTCAGAAAAGAAGTTGAAGTTGGGAACTTCAACTGTGAATGAAGGATGTGGTGTACCTTATGCAGCTTTGGGGGTGAAACGAGCCAGCCGATGCTTGTCGAGTGTGTGAAAGTTGTTAATAACCTAGAGAGGATGAACAAGCACTGTTTAAAACTAATCATTTTAATCAAAAATAACAAAGAAGAAAAATTAGTAGGCAGTAAAGGTTTAATGATGGAAATAAAATGAACCCTGAAGAAAAGACACATATTGGGCATGCCAACTCTCTTAGTCTGTTTGTGTTGCTATAACAGAATACCACAGATGGAGTAATTTATAAAGAAGTGAAACTTGTGTTTTCACAGTTTGGGAGGCTGGGAAGTCCAAGACCAAGGTGCCCACATTTGGTGTCTGGTGAGGGCCTTCTTGCTGCGTCCTCCTGTGGCAGATGGTGGAAGGATATGAGAGCAAGCTAGTCACATGCTACATCTAACCTCTCTTCTAAGGGCCTTGATCTCACTCATGAGGGATGAACCCTCATCACCTAATCACCTCCTAAAGGCTCTACCTTCTAATGCTATTATATTGGCAACACCTGAACTTTGAAGGGGACACATTGAAACCCTAGCACCAACTAATTTGAACAAATTCTTTCAATTCCTCAAAAGCCAAGCTGAGTCTTCGAATCATAACAAAGGCACATTTAGAAAATTCTAAACATTTTGTACAGGTGCATATGCACAGAGAGATCCTTTAAAAGGTGAACTTATCTTCCTTTAGAATACTGCTACTCAAAATGTAGTCTGCAGGAAGGACAGAACTGGCAGTAAGGGCTTAGACACTTGCATGGCAAGTTGAACAAAAAATTTTTTTTGTCTTGTCCTACCTAAAATAGAAAATACTGGCTTGCGTTTTGCAGGTTTTTGCAAATTTCATTGAGATTGAAAATAAAAAAAAATTTAATCCTTTGCAGCAGATAATTTGGGAAACGAAGTAATGGGTGGATCTATGGAAGTAGCAGTTTGTGGAAAATTGATTTGCTTGGTGTTTTACTTCTAGTATAACAATCTTCAGAGGAAAAAATATCAAATGCAGGTATAGTGACTGGAGCCAAGCTCGGCGTGGCAGAGTGGACCAATGGTTTACAATGTTCTGTTGCTTCTCTCCCCTGGATCCATCCCTACCAGGAAAATTAAGAACCTCCCAGAAGATTGAGTCAAAGGCCGTGGGAACAACAGCCTGGGGATCTAATTGCAAGGAGGAGAAGCAGCAGGAGCTGGTCAGTGAATGTTCCCATTTCCCAGCTGCCCCAGCATCCCCTGCCCGCTAAGGTGCTGGAAGTGCTACTGCCTGGACACTGACCTGAATCTGTTCCCAGGGAATGCGCACTGCCCATGTCGGGCTGTTGCTCAGCTGCTGCGTATTGAGAGTGTGGCTGGAAGACGGTCATCGCTAATTCATTATCCAATGGTTGGTTTAATTTGTAGGTCTCTGCATTGGGAGGTGTCATACCCAGACCTGGTTTAAAGATTATCCCAGGATCTGAGACTTGAATTGGGCTTCTGGGGTGTTTCTCCTGGGAAAAAAGGAGTGCATTTAATATGTGGAAAGAAGTGGCGCAAATATTTGTGATAGGGAGAGGAAACTATTGCAGATGGCTTTGTTCATTCAAAACATTCTCTGTCCACCACTGCCAAGCTCGTCCCACAGGGCAATTTCACTTCCCATGGACTGCTGTGGACTGGGTGACAGGGCAGCATGCTCCCAACAGGACTGCATGAGCGTGACATAGTTTCACCACAGCCCTTTTCCACTCTGCCCTGAGAATGTGTCGGGGATGAGGGTGCACCTTTAGCCTGAATCCCCATGTGACATGGCTGTGGAGAAGGGGCACGCCTGGGCTGCTGCTGATGTGATTGTGAGCTGATGAGGTTTGGGGACTGCTGCTACTGCAGCACAGCAGAGGACGCTGACACACTAAGCCACGGGAATGGAGATTCAGTTCCTGTTGTTTGTGTCATGAATTCACGCCAAACTTCCTTAAAAACCAGGGTAGCATATGAGATGGCAAAGGCTGTGATAGGGTTTCGCTAATTTCGTGATGAAGGAAAGAAAAGAGCCTGAAAGCTTCTGTGCACTGAAGCCTGTGAGGGTGGGAGCCTGAGGCTGAAGTCCCAGAAACAGAAGGCAAGGCCCCCCGGTCTGCGTTCCCATAGGTGCTGTGCCAGGTGCTGGGACCCGAAGGCAAGGAAGGGGTCAGACACTCAGAGGCTAGTGACATTGTTATTGACAAAAGTGGTACAAGCTTGTGAGGCAAAAGGAGTTTACTTTTATATCTTCAGAAACGTTGCCTTCATTGACCTTCCTCTTAGAACGCCCTTAGGGCAATTTCACCAACACTCCTCTTGCAAAGAGCCTCAAAACATGTGTCTCCTCCAGGAATCGAACCAGCTCTGTGCTCCCAGCTCTCCCTGACCTTGACCTCGCAATGTTAGGAACACACGTCTGTCTCCTCCACCCAAGTATGAACTCCAGGAAGCCGAGGACGTGTCTGTGCGCCTTTGATCACCTAGTCCCCAGCTCAGCCTCTGGTACACATGAGGTTTCCATACATGTTTGTTCTGTGTCCACGCCACACTGAGGAATACAAGAGAAGTGCTTGGCATTGATCCCTGACTTCAAGGGTCTTATCATTGAAAAGAGTTGATGAACCAGCAAGGGTGGTTAAAAATTAAGTCTAAATTGTGTGGTAGGACTAGAGTAGGAAGTAAGGAAGGTGTGGGTGCTGCTATCTGACATCCCTGCAGCAGGCACACACAAGGCACCACACAGACCAAGGAAGGCGAAGGTTCACTAGATGGAGCGACTTGAGCTGGACCCTGGAGGAATTGGGTGGGAGAAGGAGAAAGGAAAGAGCTACTTGGGCAGGGAATGACATGAGCAAACCCAGGGAGGAAGAGAAGGGCACAGTGTTTGTTGGTATGAAAGGCTACCAGGCCTGCCCTGCAGGAAAGGTTTGCATTGGGAAGACGGGGCCTGGAGGCAGCATGAAGCCCGGGAAGGGAAGGAATGGGAAGTCGGGCAGGGAGGGGGATCTGGGGTAGGAAATGGAGTGCCACTGTTGCAGCCTTCTGAGCCAGGTCCAGAAACACCTCCTCCTTACATGCCACACACAATCTCCAGCTCAGCGTGCTCCTACCCTCAGTGGCAGCCAGGTGCCAGAGCCGGGGGAAGCCTGGTGGCTTCTGCCGGGGACCAAGTGACACGTAGTCCTTAGGAGCCAGATGTAGCCTGGCAGTGCGGTCCAGGAGTGCCTCACTGCCATCAGTGGAACCACAAATGCTCCTTTACTCGGCCTCGCAGGGCACCCCGTGTCGCTAGGCCTCAGGCCTCCTCTGCTTGACATTAGCTAGGAGAATGTCCTTCGAGTACTTTTGGTAGCAACAGTGCCTCGGTTCAGTAAATGAAAGTTTCCAATCCAGCCTAGTCTACATAGCAAGACCCCCATCTCTAAAAACAATAAAATAATAAAGTAAAATAGCCAGATATGGTGGTCCACACTTGGAGAATCCCTTGAGCCCACCAGTTTGAGGTTGCAGTGAACTGTGATCACACCACTGCACTTGAGTCTGGGCCACAGAACAAGACTTTGTCTCCAAAGATAAGAAAGAAATAAATAGTTCACTCTGGTTGACCCTCCAGGCAGGAGGGGTCGAGGGTGAGAATGTGAACATGTATCTGACTGCTCACTCCTGTGTCACCACGAAAACATTTAATAATAGTGCACTGTCCTTTTATAAAGAAGATGGTCTGGTCCCTGAAGGAAGCGCTTTGAGGACAAGCTTTAGGGCCAGAAGGACCTGTGTTTCTAGGGTGCTTTTCCAGCTGTCAGGATGGATTTAAGGGGCCACCTTGAGGCTTTGCTTGGTCCCCCCAGTGAACATAGAAAGAAGTCTTTCAAGATGGGGCTCTAGCCAGGGAGCAGGAGGAAGTCAACTGGCCACCCTGGGACGGACTCCACTCGTGACAAGAGGCTCCTGCCAGGATGACAAGAGACCATGAAGGCAAGAGGCCCCTTCTACCAGGGTCTTCCATTAAGGGTGCCTCCGGTCACTTGACTCCAAGGTCACATGGATAAAAAGTGGAAGGAGAGGATTCCCCTCTCCTCGATATGTCTGGCTCTGCTGGGAATGCCCTGCCTCCCTTTAGACTTCAACTGCCTAGTTTATAAAAGGCATCAGAAAGCTCTTAACTGCCTGAGGCAGGGAAGTCCCAGTTACGTCTGGGGATCCTCTGGCTACACACTCTGAGGTGCTTCTCCCATCCAGCCTGGCCTCCCTGACCCCATTCTGTTCAATTATGTCGCGGTGTCCTAGAGAAGCATCAACACTGCGGAAAGCCAGAAGCAGCTTCCTCCATTCACCTACGGGGCAGTGACACTTGTCGGGAACTCCTTCCTTCCCCATCACATGTGAATGCGGAGTTTTTCTGGAGCCTAGTTGCCAAGGTCTCTCCTCTATAAATGATGAGAAAGTAAACAAAATGGGCACGGGTTTCAGGTTGCTGGAGCGGACCATATGTTAAAGTGACTTGTAACGAAGCTCCAGGCGGCGCAGAGGGGCTGGAAGTAAAGTGTCGGTCCGCGCTTCTGACCCTGGCCACACCTGGGCAACACCTGGGAGCTTCTGACCTGCCCCAGGCCACCCCCGAGACTCTGACTCACCGGTCATTGGCTTTCTGTTGGTTGGTTTGTTGACTACTCAGGGACAGCCAGAACTGAGGACACGTTATTTATTTCCAACACGGAGTAGCTGCTCGCTCAACAGGAAAGGAAAAAAAACCGTTTAGTGGTACCACAATTTAAAAGTCATTTTACTGACTCAGAAAACTTCACATGATCTTTAAGCATACTTAAGAATGTAATAATTTTCATTGTTTCTTGACTCTTTTCCATGAAAATTGGAGCCGTATGCCACCCTGCCCAACATCGTTAGATTTTGGGGGGGGGGGGGGGTGCAGGGGAGCAAAACAGAAACAAACAAATATCCAACCTGCCAAAAACTGTGTTTGCTCTCCGCCAGTGCTGTTACATTTTCCCGCGCTTTTAATTAATCTTTAAATTCCCCGGAGACATCACAGAGCAGAGGGCCCTTCCTGGGCCAGCGCAGTGGGACCCAAGTGGCCCAGCCAGGAGGGAGAAGCTGTGCTCGGCGAGTCCGGGCTCCACCTCCGGCCCCTGTGCCCGCCCCGCCCTCCCCACTGCCTGGGCCAGTCTGGGTTCTCACCTGCCCTGGGACCGCTCGCCCCAGGTCCCACCTTGACTGTCCCGGGGGCCGCGTGGCGCCCACCTGCGCTCTCCCACCTAGCTCCGCTCAGGGCGCAGCTGCCTGTTGACCCGGGGTCCCGGTTGGTGCGGACGCCACAGTCCCCGCATGTCCACGCTGGGAACTCACGGAGGGCTCCGCGCCTCCAACCAGTGGTCACAGCACCAGCCTCAGCCTGGCAAACGACTTGAGCCCTCCCCCCACCCAACCTCCCCGCACTCATCCTCCCCAAGCTCAGACTCCCTCCACTTGGCTCAGCTTCCATGTTCTGAACCTCTGTGCCTTCTGCCTTCCTGCACTCAGCCTCTGCGTTCTCAGCCTCTCTGCTCTCAGCCTCCCCAAGCTCAGACTTACGGAGCTCAACCTCTTCTCCACACTGCACTCAGCCTCCCTCTCCCAGCCTCCCCTCACCTGGCCTCCCAGAGCTCAGCCTCCCCCAGCTCGGCCTCCCTCAGCTCAGCCTCTCTGCTCTCAGCCTCCCCTGGGCAGCAGGCATTCCTTCTTCCTCATTGCAAGGTGGAAGGGGCCGCTGGGGGACGGCCTTTCTGTGCTTTTGTATTCAGCAGCTCCACAAAGACCCACTTGCCACCTGGCCACAACAGGAAAAACAACTGAGGTTACTTCCTATTTCTCTTAATTTATCCACCCCACTGTGGAGTCAGCTACCCTGCTCTGCCCTGACAGAGCTGACCTCACCCCCTTGGCTTTCAGAGGCTGCAGCCAGGACCAAGAGCTGACCTAACAGGAAGAAAAATGAAACCATCTTGAAAGGAATTTCTTTATTGATGACTAAACACCTTCTCCTCTCCGGTCCTGCCCTCTGCGAGAGACTATGCATTGGCAAGAGTGAGTCTAGAGGTTTGAGCCCTGGTTTCCCGATCTCCTGATCTCTGTTGGTGGCCAAGTCCACGAATCTTTCTGGCCCTCCATGCTCTCATCTACAAAATAGCACCTGCCTCATAAGTGTGTCAAGGAAGTTAAAGCCATCACTATCTGCACAGTGTGTGGAAGCAAAGTCTAGCAGATAATTATTAGTCATTATTGTCACCTCCCATTTAGTCATTAGTGTCACCTCTCATATGCTCAACAGAAAATGTTTTAAGACAGCAGTAAACAATTTATCAAAGAATAAATACAGGCTCTGAGAGGTGGCTCACACCTATAATCCCAGCACTTTGGGAGGCCGAGGCAGGTGGATCACCTGAGGTCAGGAGTTCGAGACCATCCTGGCCAATATGATGAAACCCCATCTCTACTAAAAATACAAAAAACATCGCAGTTACTCAGGAGGCCGAGGCAGGAGAATCATTTGAAGCCGGGAGGCAGAGGTTGCAGGGAGCTGAGATCACGCCGCTGCACTCCAGCCTGGGGGACAAAAGCAAAACTGTCTCAAAAAAGAAAGAAAGAAATATAAATGGCCACCACAAGAAAATAAATACAAAGTTCAACCTCACTACAAATCGAAGATATCTAATAAGATGTCTTATGTTTTTCACCTATCAAATTAATGTTAAAAAATATACCAAGTATCTCTGCGGGAGGCAGCAGAAAGGACATTCTCCGACAGTACTTAGGAGGATGCACTGGTAAAACTTTTGCAGAGGACAAGTCATCAAAAACCGTTAAATATATTCATAGTCTTGGAGTTCCATTTCCAGAAGTTTATTCCAAGAAAAATCAGAGCTGTCTGTGAAGGTATCCGAACGTCTGTGTTGACTGAAGTGTTGCTTATAATATATAATACGGAAATACCAGCGGGCGTGGCTATGCACTCGGCCTTCCTGCACTTCCCACTTCCAGCAATGGGGGAGATCTAAACATTTGTTTAGAGAATGTATTAAATGAATTATGGTAATAATGGTGTACTATACAGCCAATGGAAACGTGGGGTAGAAGAGTATTTAATAATGTGAGAAGAACCTCATGTTAATTTCTAATAGCACTCTTTATAGATGCAAATAGACTAACAAGGAAATGCAGAAAGATGACAAAAGAGGTTGTACCTGGATAGCACAATCATGAACTATTTTTATTTTCTAATTTGTCCATCTAGACATTTCTCCAGATTTTTTACGAACAAGAAAAACCAGTAATGAAGAAGGCAAAAGTCTATTATTCCACTTTGATATTTATAAGGAACAATCGCTTAAAGTTAACAGTATCTTCATAAATGCCAAATCTGGTGGAAAATGTCCCAGAATCACCCTGTTGCTCCTCCTTTGTGTTATACCATTGTCAATGGCCTCAGTCTCCTAAAGAACAAGAGTTTTGTCTTCTCAACCTGGTATTATCAAGCGTAGCAGAACAATGAGACAAAAACTATGAAAATTCTGTGATACTGTTACCCATTAACCCAACGCACGGCAGCATTATAATTAATAACAGTAACTCTCGCTCCGTTGAGAAAATTGATGTGTTCTTTCTGAGGGCAGCAGAGTCTTCTCCATCACTGGCCGGCTTTGCTTGGAGGTTCTTTATTAATAAAGAATTACGAATAAAGTTGACTTCTTTATTCCTCTGGATGAAGATGACACAGTAAGTGACCAATGTGACATCGAACTAGAGAGAATTTCTCTTAATAAAAACAACTTATTGGCCGGGCGCCCTGGCTCACATCTGTAATCCCAGTATTTTGGGAGGCCAGGGCGGGTGGATCACCTGAGGTCAGGAGTTTGAGACTGGCCTGGGCAACATGGTGCAACCTTGTCTCTACTAAAAATACAAAAAAAAAAAAAAAATTTGTTGAGCATGGTGGCACACACCTGTAATCCCTGCTACTCGGGAGGCTGAGGCAGGAGAATCACTTGAACCCAGGAGGTGGAGGTTGCAGTGAGCCAAGATCATGCCACTGTACTTCAGACTGGGTGACAGAGAGACTCCGTCTCAAAAAAAATTTTTTTTCTCTATTTAATTGCCTTTTAAAAAATGTTTCAAGTGCCTGTTAAGCTACTACTGACAAAGTGTAGCAACCTTGCTGACAAATGTGTGGCTGCACGGACTGTGTTCCTCCCCTTACTGGAGGGGCTTCTGCAGAGGTAGGAGCTGGCCCCTGGTGCGGTTCCATTTACCAAACGTGACTGTGCTGGGTACTAAAGCGTGGACTCCTTAAGTGTAAATATTCGCTCTGCCACTTGACAACCATGCAGACTTGGCAAGTCATCCTTGGACTTCAGTTGTCTCCTCCTTGAAAATGCCCAGCCCATAAGCATGGGGTCCTAGAAGACTCTTCACGATCTCCCCGACTCCCCGGTATCTCATCCAGGGCCCAGCTCTGGGCTCACTCCTCCTCAGCTGCTCAAGCTTCCTTGTGGCTCGGTCCTGCCGTGCAGCTGATCCCCGCTGCCTGGACCTCCATCCCCAGGATTCGAAGGGCCAGCCCTTCGCCTTCTTAAAGTCTTTGCTCAGACTCGCCTACCCCATAACGCCTTCGGGGAGTGCCTGACTCGGCAGGCTGCCTCCACCAGCCCATCGCTTCACCTACTAGCTTGCTCTACTTTTCTTTTTCCATCGTGCATGTCATCTTCTCAATCACCACACAGTTCCCCCTGTTATTTATTATTCACTGTCTCCACCACTAGAGTGTAAGCCCGTGAGGACATTTTGCTTCTTGCTGCATCCGAGCTCTCTGGTGGCTCCTGGCACCTATCAGGCACATGGTCCACGGACGACAGTGGCTGCCATGTGCTGAAGTGCACGTAGGGTGCCAGTGCACAGGAGGCAGTGCAGGTGTGTCGGGCTGTACTGGTGGGCAGCATGCACCCCACTCTTCTCTGGCCAGGGAGCTTCATCTCCCTTTGGAGTAGGATTCCCTAACACACCATGAGGTCCTGGGAAGACTCACACCACAGCTGCCTTCTCCTGAAATCTGCAGCCTGAAGAAAGTGGCCTGAATGCAGAGCACAGCCGCAGACCCGTCCACGGCCCTGAGAATCCGTATTAGCTCCTG
>NW_016107704.1:883769-903782 GCF_001604975.1 Cebus imitator | reverse complement strand
AATTAAACTGACAACAAACAGATTAACAAGAGAGAATCACACAAATGTTTGCTAAGTCATGTGTACTCATGGGAGCACTCAGAGGGGTGGTTAGAATTAGGGGTCTATAAGGGAAAGAGAGTAGGGAGAAAGGATAATTCTGGAAAGCACATTACTTTTTGGAAAGACAAATAGGCCCTCAGGAGAATAGACAGGAAGTATGACAGTCTCGTGACAATGTCTTTCTGGGTGGGAGGCCAACTTCTCTTCTCTTAAAAAAGATTAGAGCTTCTGGGAGGGGATTTACAATAATGGAGTTCTTTTGGGAAGCTCCTCTTTTAGGCAGGTAAGAGATTTCAGGAACTCAAATGCCTTCAGCTCAATAGTTAGAATAATCCTTACACCAAAGTGGTATATTTTGAGGTGGCATTTCCTGATTCCCTTCACTGGAAACCAAAGAATCCTAAAAATAGATTTTGCTTTCTTAATTTCTCTATTTAAATGCTTTTATGGACAGTGAAATCAAGGTTTGAAAGACATTTTTTTAAAAAAATTGATAACTGGACTAAGCCCTATATATGTTCATGTACAGTTTCTGCCCAAATTACCCCCAAATCGTCACTTTCACAAACTGAAAAACTGCACAGCGTTATCACATCCTGCAAACTGCAGAAGCTGTCAAGTCACAATCAAAGCTGCAGATGAATCCTACTGGCAGTCATGATATACGTGTTAATGACCAGCAGAATCCGATACTGAAAAAAAAAACGTTTAAAAAATCCCTTCATCCCAGCACCCATGGCCTCTAGCTTTCATGGAGACCCTATTAGCAAAGAGGACGTCGATTTGTTTACCCATTTCTGGTTGCTACTGGTGCGCCTATAGAATTGATGTTTGCATTACCCGTTTTCTGGCTGCTATGTTGAGACAGCATCAGATTATAAATATACTTGGCTGTGTAATACTTTAGGTAAAGATGGATACAAAAGGTGCTAGAAGAGTAAACAAGGCAAGCTTTTCTAGTACAAACTGTAGCGCTAAAGTCTAATGGGTATGGAGAATCCAACCCCATTTAAAACTCTAACAAACAAGAGGACAGTTTGAATGAATATGGAGAAAACTGAGGTGGTCACCAGTATCCTGTTCCATTTCTGATTCACCTGCAGCCTTTACTTAGTCATCCCACCTGCTTTTAGATTTCTCCAAGTGCCAAGAAAGTAGGGCATAAGTCCCCTTTTATGGGAGCTGTATTAATCATTTCTGATAATCAACTACATGAGATGAGTTGCTCATTTACCAAAATGCATGGTCACTTGCTCATTGGTGCAAGAGGTATTTGTGTGCATTTGCAATATGCAAGCAAGTGCACCCGGAGTATGCAGGTAAATGACAGGTCCTCTCTTCCAGCTGCTGGGAGGATGAACTCTAAAAGGAGAGAAGAGGTGAACACAAAAATAGCCACACCCAGGGCAGAGCAGGGTCAGCATCAGAGGACAGTTAGAAAGTTAGGGCGTTTAGGTTGATTCCATGTAAACCTAGATGATCATCAGTGACAGATTGGATAAAGAAAATGCAGTACCTACACACCGTGGAGTACTATGTAGCTGTAAAAAAGAATGAGATTGTGTCATTTGTGGGAACATAGATGAAGCTGGAGAGTATTATCCTCAGCAAAATAACACAGGAACAGAAAACCACATACTGCCTGTTCTCGCTTCTAAGTGGGAGATAAATGGTAAGAGCTCATGACCACAAAGAAGGCAACAGCAGACCCTGGGGTCTACTTGAGGGGTAGAGTGGGAGGAGGGAGAGGAGCAGAAAAATAACCTTGGGTACTGGACTTTATGTGTGGGTAATGAAATAAGCTGTAAAACAAACCCTTGGAACATGAGTTTACATATATAGCAAATGTGCACATGTGCCCCTGAACCGAAGATAAAAGTTAAAAAAAAAGAAAGGGTGGGTCCTCTGTGCAAGGAACGGTTCCCATCAGGACGTGATATTTGAGATTTAACGTCCGGCAATGCCTTCCACAGGCAGAAGCCAAGGGCCAGGCACAGAGGCGGTTAATTCTCTAAAACAAAAGCATACACAGGGAGGGCGGTGGCTGCTGTGGAAATACCTGGAGAGGACAAGGACTGAAAGAGGAGGGCATGGCCACCTGGTGAGCCCCCGCCCTGCCCCGTGAGGGGGCCTTGACAATCCCCCTCCACTCTACCGCCTTTTCTTTGCAGTCTCCAAGACTGGCAGCATTTTAAAGCGTGAGTTAAATATAGATAAACGTGTGCGTCAACGAATTCATAAGAGCACAAAGGGCCAAACAAGGATTTCAAATCGTAATTGAAGGAAAGCAGTCAATAATTGACTCCTCTCGTCTCCCAAAGCAATGGAACATTTAGCAAAGAGCTAAGCCAAGCTGCCTCATCCTGAGAGTTACACACCAATTACATTCTGAACCACATCAGTGTTCAAATCTGAACTGATATCTAATTTCAAGCACATAATGCATGAAGTACTTTTGTTTAAATCTCATTTCTTTGCTCGCTTAAAGAAACCCAGAAAAGGGAAGACAATTGGAAATGAATCACGTCTGCCAAGATTACAGTGATCACAGGTAGTTCTCCCAGTTCACCTTCTCCTAATTGGCCTTTTACTTTTTCAAATTTACTATTGTATAGTCGTGAGATTTTTTTGTTTGTTTTTGAGGGAATCTTGTTCTGTTGCCCAGGCTGGAGTGCAGTGGTGCAATCTTGGCTGACTGCAACCTCCTCCTCCAGGGTTCAAGCGATTTGCCTGCCTCAGCCTCCAGAGTAGCTGGGACTACAGGTGTGTGCCACTATGCCTGGCTAATTTTTGTATTTTTAGTAGAGACAGGGTTTCACCAGGTTAGCCACACTGATCTTGAACTCCTGATCTCAAGTGATCCACCCATCTCGGCCTCCGAAAGTGCTGGGATTACCGGCAGGAGTCACCAGGTCCAGCCATGTGATGTTTTTTTTAAAAGGACGTCAGTGATTCAGTATTTTTATGTATTGCAAATTATAAAGTAAAATTTGTACTTGATTATAAGTTTTTGTAAGATATTAAATTTTATAAGAATAGAAAAACCAAAAGAATAATGTTCTATAGTCAAATAGTCAAATTATTTGATACACAAATAAAATTGCCTTCCTGAGACATCTGAGGGGCTTCGCGGAAGCTGTGTGAGAGGCGTTTTTATTTATCTGACAGTTTCTTCCTGTGCATTCATCTTCATCGCAGATTGGGGCTGAGAGCAGCACAGGTTTAGACCTTGTCCCAGGTTCATTTTTTGTTATGGCTTTTGTTATTTTTTAGACATTATTTGACCAAGAAGCATCAATTCTGAATCAGGGTGATGACTTTCTCACTTTGGATTTATTGTGCCCTGAAAGGTTTCTTATTTATTTAGGATGAGCTGAAAGAGGCCCCCAGCAGAGGACACCCAAGAAGTCCTTAAAAATTGTAGAGGACGCGAAGAGACAAAAAGGGGAAAATGCCTTCCACCCCGCACTCCTAAATCTGTGAGGTGACTGGGTTTTTTTTTTCCAAAATGAAATTAAAATTGACAGCTGGGTGCGGTGGCTCATGCCTATAATCCCAGCACTTTGGGAGGATAAGGGAGGGCAGATCACGAGGTCAGGAGTTCAAGACCACCCTGGCCAACATGATAAAAACCCCGTCTCTACTAAAAATACAAAAATTAGCAGTGTGTGGTGGCGGGTGCCTGTAATCCCAGCTACTCAAGAGGCTGAAGTAGGAGAATTGCTTGAACCTGGGAGGCGGAGGTTGCAGTGAGCCGAGATAGTGCCACTGCTCTCTAGCCTAGGTGACAGAGCAAGACTGTCTCAAAAAAAGAAAGAAAGAAAGAAAGAAAGAAAGAAAGAAAGAAAGAAAGAAAGAAAGAAAGAAGGAAGGAAGGAAGGAAGGAAGGAAAGAAAGAAAGAAAGAAAGGAGAGAGAGAGAGAAAGAAAGAAGAAAGAAAGAAAGAAAAAGAAAGAAAGAAAGAAAGAAAGAAAGAAAGAAAAGAAAAGAAAAGAAAAGAAAAGAAAAGAAAAGAAAAGAAAAGAAAAGAAAAGAGAAAAGAAAAGAAAGGAAAGAAATAAATTAAAATTGACATAGGAGAAGAATCTTAGTGAACCAGAATGTTTCTGAGATTCAGACTCAGCAGCTACTGTGCCTGGGTAGCTCAGGTATCCCTGAGCCGACAGTGTCTCCTGGTGCAGCAGAGCTGGCAGGGGCAATGTGGGAGGCAGAGTCTTCCTCACTGCAAGAGAGAACGGAGGAAGACACACACCCGCAATTGCTGGGAAAATCAAACCCCAAGTGGTTGCTCTGACAGCTGCCTCCCTGACAGTTTGTCTTCAGGAACAGTTGACAAGTCCTCCCAGGGGTGGGAGCTTCACAGCCAACAGCCACAATTGCCTAAGCCCCTGTGCTGGTGACAGGCAGGCAGGCCCCTTTGAGGTACTACTAAAGTCTTTCAGTGGGCACATAGGCAAGTTTTTTTTTCTAATATCAGATGAATATATATATAGAGAGAGAGAGACAGGATCTTGTCTTGTCTCCCAGGATGGAGTGCAATAGTGTGATCATGGCTTACTGCAGCCTCAACTTCCTGGGCTCAAGCCACCCTCCCACCTCAGCCCCCCAAGTAGCTGCAACTACAGGTGCATGCCACAATGCCCAGATAATATTTTGTATTTTCGCTAGAGATAGGGTCTTGCTGTGTTGCCTAGGCTGGTCTCAAACTCCTGAACTCAAGCAATCCTCCCACCTTGGCCCCCCAAAGTGCTGGGATTACAGGCCTGAGCCTTCGTGTCCAGCCAAAATAAAAGTTTTTTGAAAAAACATAATTTTATTAGTTCTCAGGCTTTTTAAATTGCAAAATGCATAGTACAGAATCATAGCAAGTGAGGAATATAGTAAATCTAAGGCTGAAAGAAAAATGTTAGAAGAATTCGCTTCAGGTTAACTTGGCCATCTTAGTAAGTGACAGAGCAGGAGCACCATCATCTTGGACAGACACCGCCTTTAAGTTCCAGCTCCCTCTCTAGTTTCGTGCATTTCAAGGAAATCACTTATCTTCTAACTATAAGCATCCAGAAAAAGAAGACAGTAAAACACAGATAAGATGGCTCAGGCACAGAGAGAGGTGGGGAAAAGTCTCCTGGGTAACTGCTAATCTTCACCCTCACACAATGGGCCCCAGCAGAACAGTGGGCCGTAATAAGCACATTCCTGTCCCTTCAGGTGCACTAAGACAGGAAAGCTGAAACAGACTCTGGCAGGTATGCCTGCAGCTGCAGAAAGATTTATGGGAACAGACACACAACTCTCCCTCTCAGATAAGCCAACAAAGAGACACAAAAGCAGTCCAAGCCTCTGATAAACTCTCCTTCCCTGAATCCTTAAAAACTCTCAGTCTGTAAGAGGAAGTGCCTCTGACCTCACTCAGCCAGAAACCCCTCTCAAGTTTATTCTCTAAAATAAACCTGTCTTTGACTGTTGAGCCACTGTTCGTGTTTCCTTCCTCTTTCCTTAATTCTTACAGCAAGGAGAACCTTGGAGCACTGGGACTTTTAACTCTGTCTTTATATGTGTTCTATCTGTGGCCACAGTAAGCACATGTAACTTTGTCATTTAAAAGATCAGATAGAGAAAGGTTTAAGTGAAAATTGTTCTACTCTGTGAGGCCTGAGGTCAGTTGCACAAGGCAGAATTTTCCATGTCCTTCTATCAGGTCTGCAGTAGCAGGAGAGAGAGAGAGAGAAAGAGAGAGAGAGAGAGAGAGAGAGAGAGAGAGAGAGAGAGTGTGTGTGTTAGGGTGGGAGGAACAGCTTGAAGTCAGCTAAATATGAGACAGTTCTAGGTCCTACCAACACTACTGGTAAACAAGCACATGCCATCACAACACAGCCAGCCTGTTGGAAATGTGTACTTCCTAGTCTAATGATATTAAAGAACCAGTCTTCAGGATGAATTCCCTTTAAGCTTCATGAAAATCATCTAGATGTGCACCAGTCTACCATCCTGGGTGCATTACCCAGCTGCCAAGTGTCCTGAGAGGGGGATTTATAATTTGGAATATTATGGAATACTAAGTACTTGAAACTTTTCTCTCTCAATTTGCTGAACGAATCAACAATACTAACAAGCTGTATGTACCAGAGTCAGCTAGCAATGCTCTGTAAACAATAGCAGGCTCTTTAGTCCCAGCTGATGGAACAAGTCTTTCATTCTCTGCAATCCAATCTGGGATGTTATCGGTTCTATTATAGTTAAAGAAATCCATGCATTGCAGAACAGTTAAGAATCTGAAACGCTGGTCTGTAGAACTAAAGAGTGAATCAGGATGTTTCTATCAACCCAGTCAACATGAAGCCATCTAAGTACCTGGGGCATTTATGCCAGCAAGCCCGGCACAGTCCCAGTAAACCACACAGGATGCTTCTGTTTATGCATCCCATGAATACGGTCCAAAAAAGACAGACGGTACTGACTGGAGTCTGTTTCATTAAAAACTGACTCTGAAGGAGTTTCTCACAGAGAAAGATCAGAACCATTTTGCACTTTGGAGAGTTTGGTTGGACCTGGAGGAGGGGGCTGGCTTGAGAGAGAGGGACGTGATCAGGGAGCCCTCCAGCACTTTGCAAAGCCCAGGGCAAGTGGGTTTTCTCCTCTCCCCTCCTGCTCACCTGTGGGCGACGGGGAGCCCGCCGGGGAGTCTCGGCCAGCGAGAGGGTCCCAGCCTGGAAGAGGGGGTGCGAAGAAATAAAGACAGACAGAAAGCTGGGGTCTGGAGGACTGAATAGGCAATGCCTATGCAGCAAGTTTATCTGTGTCCAGGGTTCCAATATATACCTTCAGATTATAAGGATTGACGTCAGTGCACATGATGTAAGCTATACAATAAGGGGAAGAGAAAGTTGCAAAAAGCACAGAAAGTTGCAAAGAGCAAATGTCAGCAGAGGGGGTACATAATCACGGGTCATAAAAGGTAAGCAGGTGATGTACTTTATCATTGTTAACAGAACATGTGGTCACAAGGATAACAATCTAGAAATGTCACAGGCTAAGCCATAAATCCTTATCTGAGTATAGGAATGTCATCTGGTCCTCAAAAGGCTATACTTAACTTGGTAAACAGAGTCATAAAACCCACTCCTCAACAGGAACCGAAAGAGCACACACATCCATTACCCAGGGTCACTGTAGTCAGAAATAGAGACTGACGTTATTCTTATTCTCTCCGTTCCTACTTCCCCATAGCTCGACTGCCTCCAGCAGGAAACTGTGTCCGGGATCAAGCTCACGCACAGTCAGGCCCAACACTGAGTGGACTTCACACAGGAGCGTTCCCCACACTCACCAGCTCTCTCCTTCCTCTTCCTCCAGGGCTGGTAGGGTAGAGGCAACACCAGTGGGCGCCAGCTGGCCCTGTTCCTTCCATGCCCAAGTCTTCCCTCATTCAGACACTTCATGCCCTCTCTTCTCCCCATTAAATAGTCCCATTAGCTTACTATGGAGCAAATAAACCTGGCTGTACTCACCCTAGTGCTACTAACTGTGTTTTATGGCAAAAGTAAAATCTTCAGCCATCATCATGAAATACGTGCACTCGGGGTTCAGTAATGGGATAAGCTACAGAAAATCGAGATATCAGGTGATTCCAGCCAGCCTATTCCCAGGTCCCCAGTACCACTGGAAACAGGCTCCCCTGGGTTCAGAAAGCACCCAACTATTTCTTAGTCAGAGATGTTCATGTAGTTAGAATTCGCTCTGTCCCTTCGTTTCCCAGCTCCTTATTTATCATCCTAACCAGATCTACTAAACATTTTAAAACAAAGGTAAGTGTAACCTAAAAACTACACACAGCAAAATGTTATTGGCACGATCACAATATTCTCCCACGCTGCCGGCACCGGGTGCTGCACTGATAATATTGAGAATGCATTTTTCTAAAATTCTGGTAAATATTCTATTGTGGACTTGTGAGTATAGCGTCTTCTAGAAGTTGCTTGGCTGCCAGCCCAGATAGGTGTCCCTAGGAAAGGTGCCCATAACTTCTCCAGGAAGCATATGCCCGCTGTTCAGAGTATGGAGATAAAGTCATCTCTCTGACTGTAGCCCTGGCTGCTCACCGATCCAGCGGGCCTCAGAGTATCATGATTTGAAACAAATGTGAAACTACGTGGGATCATCTGTTCTTCAGGTTCTTTCATTGTCAGTTCCACTCCCCTCGACGTCTCTCCGCAGACCCTGGGATGACACGGAGGTGGACGCTCATTGTCTTTTAAGTGGATGAACGATGCCCTTTGTTCGGAGTTGCTGTCTCTTGGACGCTGCGTGTGCTCTTTCTCTGCAGCATGACGACAGCACAGATGAGGAGAGCCACAAAGGGCAGCGAGTGTTTGGGAACTCTGTGGCTCCATTGTCTCCGTGTGGCGCTGGGCTGCAGTCCAGCTAGGCTCATGCTTGCAGGGCTGCACCAAGAGATGAGGTGCGAAGGTGATGGAAGGTGGCCAAGGCCATCCTACTGAGTGCCAGGCACGGGCCTTGGCACCTGCTGTGTTCTGTCCGGGGAAGCCGGTTCAGAGATGAAGTGGTCCCATGATGTCCCTCCCCATGAAAGGGGTGGACCTGGGACCAGAGCCAGCACAGGGGACACATGGCCCCTCTCAGAGCCGTCCAGTTCCCCTAGGCACCTGTCCTCCTTCTCATCTTCCCAGATAGTTGGTTTTAAGTGTCTTTTAAACAACTTCCTGCAGTAAAGATTTCCTGCTTTCATGACCCTAACTCAGGAGCCCCATGCTGACCCCTCCGTTGTCAGCTACAATAAGGAGGCAGGCCATTTTCTCTAATCCCTCAACAGCCATCTTAACTCGAATGATGCTGGCCTCTACCATGAAGTGACAGTGACAAGTGCATGTTGGGAGGTTGTCCAAAGTACATTTGCAGGGAGGTTTCCCTCCCTGCTCCAACAAAAAGGACATCCCTGCGGGGTGAGGTGCAGAGAGGAGTAGGCCCAGCCCAGCTCAACCCGCTGACCCCACTGCCCAGAAGGGAGCCGAGCCTGGCTTGCGCTGGCTGTGAGTTCGTTCTTCCTGCTCCTACCTGAGTGATGGGGGACCCTCCCAAAGAGTTTTTCCGCTTTACCTACAGGATTGGCCAAGCAGTTGTATCCAGTCAGTGGTGAATGTGAGACCTCAGAAACTGAGGCAAGTCTTCTTATTGATGTTACTAGAAAGCGGGAGAGGCTGTGGGGAGCTGATCCCTTCACAGATCTGCAGGGCAGAGAGGTGGGCTGAAGCCCAGTGCTTGCTTGAGAGGACAGTGTGTGGGGGGAGGACTCCCCAGAGACCGGGCATCCTCCTCCACGAACGCTGTGGCTGTGCAAATTAGGCTCTTGTTTGCCAAAGGGAAGGATTTTTTCCAACACATTTGAGATGATGTGTGCTGGGGGCGCTGTGTGTATCTATTCTTTTGCTGATGGAAATAAAAGCAAAATCCTCCTTGCCTCCAATCCTACAAAGAACATCGTAAATCACAGAATTTCAGCCTCGGTCATGTGCATATTGGCTATTCTTAATGTACGGCAAAGAAAGTATTGACCACAGAAAATACAGCTTTCTGAACTAACAGTGGAAAACCAGGGTGAGTGCCCGCTCTTCATGATGCTGTGGGCAGCGGGCTGGACCGGCTACGGCCCGTGCCTCTTTCTGTTCATGGTGTGTCTGCGGATCCTTTTCACATCTATAGGATCTGCACTTATATCCCGTCTTTCATTCCTGGTCTTAGTAATTTGTGATTCTTTTTTTCTTTATCAGTCTTGCTAAGGGTTGCTCTATCTAAATTTTTTTTTAAAAGAACCAACTTTGGTCCTTGTTAATCTTCTCTATGTCCTATTTCATCAGAGGTTTTACATCTAACTCTCAAGGGTCCTAAATCCACTTTCAGGGAGGCTCCTGGAAGTGGCACTGCTGTAAGTACTTCCTGTTCTCCCACTTGGCCCCACAGCACTAGGGCAGGCCCTTTGCAGACCTGGATACACCTTTGGATTACGTAGGGCTGACCCATTGGATTACATAGGGAACCGTTCCAGCTAGTTCTGTACCTCAGATGCAATTCATCCTGTAGAGTAAGGGAAAATGTTTTTTGAATGAATAACTGGACTATTGTGGGCCTGCTGGTATACTATCCTGCTCAAAGTGAATACTTGTTATATTATCTCAATAGATACTTGCAATTTCCACATACAATTAGCTGTTGAGCTCTGTGCACTGTCTGGGGTTGGCTTTTCAGGACACAGCCATGCATGTGCAGTTCTCGGAGCCTGCAGAGGTAGATGAGGGAAGGCCTGGGACATTGGTCATCAAGGGAGGATACTTGGAATGGGTGAGGTCTGAGACAAGGCCCTCCCACAAGTGGAGTGTCCAGTGCTCCCAATTCTATGAGCTGGACGGTGCCTCTGCTGATGTCATGGGGTCACTTCAGTTACTTTTGGTCATTGCATCCTACCCTCCCTGCATGAAAACACATGGCCAGGAAGGGATACATTGCTACCTAGAAAAGGAGACTGATGTTGACAGAGGAGCATTGCAGGGTCTTTTGTGAGCGGACACAGTTGGTGAAATCCACCTTCAATAACATCTGCTGTATGTCCTGAGCCTGGGCTTGTATTTCTTGCCATATAGCAATGGCTCCCAACCTGGTTGCGCATCAGCCCTTTCTCAGATCTGCTGAATTAGTATCCCTATGTCTGAGGCCTGGAAAACCTGTATCTTAAAACACTTCGCATCCATTTCAGATGTAGCTAACCCAGCCTTAGAGCAGGCACCAGGAGCTGACATGGTACAGATGAAACCAGCACTTAGCCTGTTCTAGGGTCTCCGTCTTTAGCTGTGATGCAGGAAGTACTGATGGATAAAACTACACCGAAGAAGGTTCTTTGGCTTCTCTCAATAATGTTTTTCCCTCAATAATTTTTGAAACTAGAAAGAGGTCATGATACCAAACATTTAAGGGCTGATGTAGAATTGTCTGAGGTTCTAGAACTTTCTAGATACTTGAGTAGATCTGAAACTGCTTCCTGAAGATTCCCTACTGGATCTGAAGGTTTCCATCTATGCCAGCTTCACAAGATGGGACAGTCTAGTTCTGGCCAGGATGCAGCTGACGGTGACCCCACTGGCTTTTATCAAGAGCTAATGGTGATTAGGCATCTTTGAGAAACTGCATTTAAAGATACTGTCCATTATGTTGTATATAATACAAATACATACAAAACAATTTTCTCCAAGAAGAGTTTCTTGTTATTAGATATTGAGATTGTATGACTCATTACTTTAAACTTTGTCTCTGCTACCAGGAAGCTCAGAGCTAAATTTTGTGCTCGTAACATAATAATTGTGAGATAAGAAGGCAAAACACAATAAATATTTTAATTTTTTAACTCCTCAGGGAAATAAAAGTGTAGGTGTGCATTAAATGGTTAGAGATAAAAAAAAGCCTCAGAGTACTGTGACCAGGGAGGATTTCGAATGTGCACAGGAGTGCTGGAGAAGGATGTTTTTTGAGTAGTAAAGACTTTTTTGAATAGCAAAAATCACAGTTAACCTGGAGCTGGGGTCATGCTTTGCACGTTGCCTCATAATCCTCACCAGGGTCACCTATGCTCAACTATCCAACAGACAGACAGAAGAGGAAAAGGGACATGAATGGTTTAATGAAAGATGCGGATAGGCCAGGCGTGGTGGCTCACACCTGTAATCCCAGTACTTTGGGAGACCGAGGCAGGCAGATCACCTGAGGTCGAGAGCTCGAGACCAATCTGACCAACATGGAGAAACCCCATCTCTATTAAAAATACAAAAATTGGCCGAGCATGGTGGCCTATACTTGTAATCACAGCTATTCAGGAGGCTGAGGCAGGAGGGTCCCTAGAACCTGGGAGGCGGAGGTTTTGGTGAGCCAAGATGGCACCATTGCACTTCAGCCTGAGAAACAAGAGTGAGACTTCATCTCAAAAAGTAACAAACAAACAAAATGAAAACAGACAAAATCTCAAAAAAAAAAAAAAAGAAACATGCCGATAAATGACAGCATCAGTGTGGGAACTCCGGCCTTCAGGGCACCAAAACCCACCTTGAACCACGATGTGATACCTTCTCCTACACAACACTTATGGGTGCTCAGTCTCCCAGCCAGGCCATGGGGCCACCACTACAGGCCCCGGGAGCAGCAGTGCCCTTACCCAGGCAGCATCTGGACTGAGGCCGCCCTGGGGAACTGTGTCAATCCAGGTTTCCCACAGGTCACAAAGGCCTGTGTGTGCACGGCCGTTAATGCAAAAGTGTCCTTGCTTACTAGAGAGACTGTTCTTTTCAGACTTTCTTTGACTTTTATACCATGGTTGGCTGAAATTGCCATGCTGAAAAGCAAAGATCTCAGATCCCACAGATGACCTGCTCTAAACTGAATTGCATGATTTCTAGGAAAACCCTAAAACTAATGGTTCTGACAACTTGGCATCCACTTTTCTAGAGATAAGGCAGATCAACATAAAAACCTATCTTAAAAGCGCCAGCTATTCTCTAAATAGATGGAATTAAGTCACATATGCTCAATCTTTGGAAGTGGCAACACTTTTACTTCCTCATTCCCTGCTACGAGATAGTACAGTTATGGGAGAATTTGATAATATGGTAGTAATCTAATAGTCTAGTAATTATTCAAATTGACCCCTTAATTTTTCATTGGTATGACCTACCAGTTTGAAATGACTTTAGGCAAAATAAAAAATATTTTACTGAGTGTGTATAGGAGGACTCCTTAACCTGGAACCCATCAGCTTCCTAAAATATATGAAAATTATATGCAATTTTTTGTCCCTATGCGGTACCTGTTTTTAGGAGTCCTTTTGGAATACAGCTTTCATGGAGATTTGCGACCTCATAAAAGGTCAAGTGTCATTGCTAAATAACCTTACAGTAATTGACTATCTCAAAATCCTGGTAATTTCTAATAGTGATTAAAACCAGCAAATTTTGTCAACTCCTGGAAATCCCAGAACCTAAGGTTGAGCCCCACTGTGAAGAAACCGTGTCATGTGAATTTCAAATCCCTCAGTGGCCTCTTCCTGACCAGTTTGCAATGTCCCCCTCAAAAAGAAGCACAAGTCATTGAATTTCTCTTTTATTTAAGCATTAAGAAATTATAGCATAGTGACTTTAGAAAACTTTCTCGAAATGTCCTTAACAGCAATGAAGAGACATCACGTGTCATGTGTAGAACATTTTCTTTTCCTTTTTTTTTTTTTTTTTTTTTTTTTTTTTTTGGTTTGTTTTTATTTCAGGCTCCTTGACCAGGGAAACAAATGTTCCACTCATTTGCTTTTAAAGTAGAGAACAAGGCACACACACTCTATTTAATAAATGCAAATCATTAAAAAATGTGCTTAGTGTCGTATTGCGGCCAGTTAAGAACAGGAGATGCCTGCACGGAGCCTGGAGAAAGAGGGCGAGGGAAGAAAGGAAATCAAAATAAAGCAGCTGACAGCGATGGCAGGGAGACACACAGGTGCCGTGACAGCCCCACTGCAGCAGGGGCTCATCTTGGAAGACAGACAGGCTGTAGAAATTCACTGCCTCTAGGATACCACCAGGGAAAAGTCTTCAAAACATTGTTGTTACTGTGACCAAGGGCAGAGGTCTGGCATCTGAATGATTGGTATTTGCACTTGCTGCAAGATGAGACCAAGCTGATCCCCTCCCTGCCTTTGGCTTGGAGTCAGTGCTCTCTTGACCCACCCTCTCATCTCCAGATCAAGTACCCTGCCCAGGACGCAGCACTCAGAGGTCACCTGGGTAGGAGTGGAACAAGAGCAGCACTGCTGCTTCAGCAAGCATTGCTAGTTTCGCCCTTCTAGTATTAATATATTCATGTTAAATGAAAGAAAACTTATCTCCAGATTCAAAGAAGTTATTCAATGGGTGCGTTTTGTTGTTGTTGTTGTTTTTGCAACTCATCTGGCAGCTGACCTAGCTCCCAATGAATTAAATGCTTCACATCTAACTAAATGTGTGCCTAGAATTAGAGAGAGAGAGAGTTATTAGGACAAAGACCTCCACAAGAAAAATCTGTTTTTTAAAATGTAAGGCTTCAATTTAAAACACAATTAAGACTTGACACATTTAAAGTCTATCAAGATAAACATTAAACCAGTTATTGGCTTTTACAAAGTCAGTCAAAAATTGAGGTAATACATTACTCTTCTAAAACCAGCCTTATCTGATTATACCATTTTATTTCCTTCTCATCCTTTGAGTTAGATATACTCAGATGCATGGAAGAAATATGTAGAAATCAGCCTCCAGTTAGTGGTGAAAGGGTATGGTTACGAAACGTCAGAGGAGTTTTACTCTTTATTCAAATAATACACAGAAAAATGTCATCGGCCGAGCGGTTTCCATGGAAGCGCCCATTGACCAGGGCTCACCAGCTCTGGCGGTGCCTACCCTTCCGCTTTGGAGACTGGAAATTCGGTTCGCTGAGTTTCAGGAATTGCTAATACCCTCAACACTTTTCTGACTTGGGAGAAAACAAAATCACAAATGTAGCACCGCATCCCAGCTCTGCAGCAGGAGGCCACCGTCGCAGCCACCCACCCTGGGCCATCGCCTGCTGCACTGTCCAGGGTACCTGGCACCGGCCGAGGGTGACATCCACAGGGGGTGCAGATGTAGCCCTGGGGAAGACCCGCCTCCAGGCAGAGGGTCTCTGGGACTTAGACCAACCTTAGGGTTGGAGGGGCCGAGAGGCATTTTCACAGTTCCTTAGTTCCCCACAAACTGCAAGGACTCGGGGGCGCCAAGGGGAGGTCAGAGTGGGGCAGAGGCGGGTTCTGGGGTAGATAACACCGATGTAGACAAGAAAGTCCTGGGCTGCCGGCTGGCGAGGGCAGGAGGCGGACCGTGGCAGTCTGCCGAGTCTGGCAGAGCCCCACACGGGCCGGCTTGCTCACGGGTGTCCTGGAGGTGGGCGCTGGCCCGAGGAGCCTGCGGTCTCCCCCGACTGCCCCCAGGCGGAGCGGCAAGTGCAGCAGATGGTTGGGATCAGGCCTGGCGCGTCCCCGGAGGCCCAGTCCCCGGAGGCCCCGTCCCCGCAAGCCCGCCGCGCTCACAGCGTGCTCAGGTGCGGCCGCGCGTCCAGGGCCCCGGCCCGGTCCCGGGAGGCGGCCGCCGACTCCACGCCGCGCAGCCACTCGGTGCACTTGCGCACCAGGCCCTCGTCCAGCGCCTCTGCCTCCTCCTCCTCGTACTCCACGTCGTCGTACCTGTGCCGCTCGTTGAGCAGCGACACCTTGAGCATTGGGCGCAGGGACCCCGGCCGCGGGCTCAGCGGGGGAACCTGCAGGCCGCCGGTCAGCAGCGGGGCGCGGGGCCGAGGCGCGCGGCGGCCGAGGCCGGCGGCGGGGGGCGTGTCGGGGTCGCTGGCTGGGCCGCTTCTCCGCGAGCCCGCTGCCCTGGCCCGGGGACAGGGGGCGAGTAGGCGCCTGGGTTCGGTCGAGGGCGAGGGGAAGGGCCTGCGGGGCCGCGCCAGCAGCTGCTCCTCCAGGTGACGCCTCTGGATGACCAGGACGGCCTCGGGGGTGAGGCTCAGCGAGAAGCGCGCTGCGGCGTCGGGCCGGGCCCTCGGCCCAGAGGAGGTCCCCGCGGCGGTGGTACCCGTCCCCGCCGAGGTCCCCGCGTAGGTGGTCCTGGTCCTCGCCGGGCTGTGGCCGGAGCCCGTCGTCCGGGGCGTGGCGCACATGGCAGGGGCCCGCGCGCGGCCGGGCGAGGTCTGCGGGGAGACGCCGGGAGGGGCCGGCGGCTGCGTCCTGTTCCAGCCCGGGCCGCGCCGGACCGGCGGCCTCTTGAGCGTGGCGGAGGGCCAGGAACTGGAGAGGAGCCCCTCGGGCCGCTCTGGGGGCCTTTTCTTCTTGTCCGCCACAGCGCAGGGCCTCCGGGGTAACTGGAGCGCGGCTTGGACCCCCGGGGCGGGGGCGGGGGCGGGGGCGGGGGCGGGCGGCGGCGGCACGCGCGGGAAGGGCATGGTGCAGCGGAGCCGCGGGATCCTCAGCCTCTAGAAGGAGACGCGAGCGCTCAGCCACTGTGCAAGCAGAGGGTACCCGCAGGCCGGGCGCCCCCTCCACACCCACCTGCGTCCAGCTGCGGCCGCTCCGGCTTCTTCACATCCCGGCGACCAAAGCCGGTGACTCCAAGCGACAGGCTCCCACCCTTACCTCCTCCTGGGACTGGGGGCTGCCCCCGACTCGGTGCTCCACCCGACTCGGTGCTCCAGGGACCGGACCCTGCGGACACCACCTCCCACCTTCCGACTGCGGGCAAGTCGTGGCGCCCCCGGGTCCCGACGGCCGAGACGCTGGCCGGGCCGGCAGGTGGAGGAGGTGCCCAGTGCGCTGCTAAAGACGCGGCCCCGCCAGGCCCGGGGCAGTGCCCGGCTGGTGTCACGACCGACTGTTGAATGCCAACAAAGTGCCAGGACAGCGGAGGGCGGAGCGCGCACCAAGCGTCCCGGGGCTCCCCCAGATGGCGCTCGGTGGCTCGGGGTTAATTTAGTCCCGCGGACGCCAGGAGCAGCCCCGGGAGACAGCAGCCTCCCGGGGTCCTAGGTGGAGGCCCTGCACGTTTAAGAGAAAGTCCCTTACAGCCTCTCCACGCCTTCGAGAAAGCAGAAAAGGCACCGCGAATGATCCCGCTCTGCGGCCGCACACATCCTGCTTCACAGGAAAAAGCGAGCTGGAGCCGAGGTGGGAGAAAAGACCTTCAGTGAATCCTACATGTGTTCACGCCACCCCTTGAGGAGTCACTTTGAAATTCAAAACCTAATTATTTATGAACAGGCAAAATAGTTCAGTTTCCGCTCTATAATAATCATTACATAGCAAATATTAAACATTAAGTCCGTTTAATGAGTGATTCCTGTGAGCAAAGCAATATATTTATTACCGTAGCAGAGATTCAGGATTAATGAGACAAATCTTCACTATCAATTTACATTCTAGTTGTAGACACATGAAGACATCCTACAACATTCAAAGTTTGATAAGCGAATAATTGAGCAGTTGCAAAGCAATGGATCAAAAAGTCAACGTTTTGTATGTGCAGTCCCTGCATTCCTTAGGGATAATCATCAACTGCTTAGATTTCCACAAAGTACTTTCCATCAGATCCGCTTTTCTGGTGGAAACAAGGTGAGTGATGGTTACGGCCCCAGGTTAGCTCCAAAGCACATTCGAATGTGGGTAAACACAAATGTGCCCTGTGCCAACAGTCACAGCAGGACAGCATCGCTCTCCGCCAGCCGCCCTGGTCTCCACCGCAGCAGCAAGCCCCCCCCCCCCCCCCCCCCCCCCCCCCCCCGCAGCAAGCCCCCCCCCCCCCCCCCCCCCCCCCCCCGCCCTGCCCCGTTGACTGTTGGACGCCCCAGAGAACTGCGCTGTGGATACAGGGGAGTGTGAAGGAAACCTGGTAGGTGGTGAGAAACACTTCTCACCAGAGCTTAGGTTGGGGTGACAGCTTTGGGCCCCGTCATCTCTACCAGCACCTCCCAAACCACCCCAGTACAGCTTTGAAACAAGTCTCCCAGCTCCCAGGCACCTTCCCTCCACCTCTGCCAGTCTGTTTCTGCCTGTGGGCTCAGGCTGTTAATCGGCTTGACAGGTGAGATCCTAAGATACTGAACCCCCTCACCCGGTGTGTTTTATTCCAGATTTTGGAATCTCTGGGTGGGAGTGGGAAGAGGTACTTCAGTGGCAGCAGGAGGTCCATAGTTCTGTCCCATGGAAACTGGAGGACTGAAAGAGAGGGTGAGGCAGGAGAGGACTGCGGGAGGAAGTATCAAATCTCATTTCTAGGGGCACAGCTAGAGAGGCAGGCTATGGAGAAAAATCAGCAAACACTTGGACCCCCAAGGTTCAAAAGCTGTGATGGTGCTGGTGGCAATGTGCAAAATTGTTGGGCTGGTGGGGTCCTCTCCTTCCTATCTCCTCTTAGGATGCTTCAGAAGTAAGAACAGTTTGGGGATGAGAGAAGTTGGTGGCCTTGTAATAATGCTCCCAACTTCCACTGCTGTCTCTATTCTGCTGGGACACCGGGCATACAGAGGCGAGGTAGCTATGCACCTGCCATCACATGCTCTAATGTGCGGAGGAGATAAGACTCCAACCCAGGAGTGTGATCCAAGGCCAGATTGCAACTTTTACACTGAAGCTGATTGGATTAAGTGACCTCTTACCCACATACTAGTAGCAATTTGGGCCTTTTTAAGCCAAGAAAACTGAGTGTTTATCAGATTGATGTGCATGTCTGACCAGACGAGGAACTGGGATTCTCCAAGTCCTCCCAGCCCAGAAGCTTGGAGATGTGG
The DNA here is from genome assembly GCF_001604975.1 of Cebus imitator. Classification (NCBI taxonomy): domain Eukaryota; kingdom Metazoa; phylum Chordata; class Mammalia; order Primates; family Cebidae; genus Cebus; species Cebus imitator. Next base: position 885,353 of record NW_016107704.1, on the reverse strand, counting down.
AAAGCTGTAAGTCTGTGTGACCCTTGAGAGGCAGAAAAGTACATTCTGAGTATCTGCTACCTCGTCACCAGGCCAGGAAGGAGGAGCAGTGCCTCTTCCCTCCCTCCCCAGAGGCCCCAGAGCAAAGCATCCTCCTATGAGGGGTTCTGAACTCCAGCATCTCATGGCAGGCTGCCGCCCCAGGAGTTAGCATTGCTGACCGACTCCCCCTCTCCAGACTCTGAGAAAAGCACCCAAATGGCAGCATCGCTTGTCCCCTACCCAGCTACTTCTGCTACTTGAAACCTTCAGCTCCATGTAAATTAGAAGTTAGAAAGATTGGCTTGGCCCTGGAACAGAACGTGTGAAAGCAGCCTCTGTCGCTGGCCCTCACTGGTGCTGCAGCTGTTAAAGAATCCGTTACCAGTACCCTTCAGTTGACCCAAGCAGCCAGCAGCAGTTCCCAGAAAGGAAAGCCACACCAGAGACGGCCACGTTTAACTTCAGAGCAGCAGGTGTAACTGAAAAGCAATTAAAGAATATAATAGCCAAGTGCGATGGCTCGTGTCGGTAATCTCAGACCTCAGGTGATCCACCCACCTTTGGAAGGCTGAGGTGGGTGGATCACCTGAGGTCAGAGAGCAGCCTGAGCAACATAGTGAAACCTCATTTCTTCTAAAGATACAAACATCAGCTGGGCGTGGTGGCGTGCACCTGTAATATCAGCTACTTGGGAGGCTGAGGCAGGAGAACCAATAGAACCTGGGAGGTGGAGGTTGCAGTGAGGCGAGATCGTGCCATTACACTCCAGCCTGGGTAATAGAGCAAGACTCTGTCTCTAAATAAATAAATAAAAATAATACAACTTAACTTATAATTTACAAGGGATTTCTCATAGCTTGCCCAGAATACAATAATTATAACTATTTATAATATTAAATGGTAAAGTTTGGGTACTAGAATACTGAAGTCAGCTTATCTGTCTCAGAAATGTATTTTGGGGTTCACCTGAACAAGAGTTGATCTCTAAATGCATGATTATATCTTATCTAAATTTACTGTCTCAAATAAGTTGGTTGATTTAAAAGGTCAATTAAGCAAAACCTAATAGAGCTGACCCTTGAACACCATGGGTTTGAACTGTGAGTTCCACTTATATGAGGATTTTCCTCTGCCTCTGCCACTCCTGAGACAGCAAGAGCAACCCCCGCTTCCTCCTCCTCAGCCTGCTCAAGGAAATGGTGATGAGGATGAGGACCTTCATAATGATCTACTTCTTAAGAATTGTAAGTATATTTTCTCTTCCTTACACTTGTCTTAATAACATTTTCTTCAGCTTACTTTACTGTAAGCCTACTGTATAATATATATAATACATATAACATACAAAATATGTTAATCAACTATGTTATCGACAAGACTCTGGTCAACAGTAGCCTATTAGTAATTAAGTTTTGCAGAGTCAAAAGTTATACAAGGGGGGGCCAGGCGCGGTGGCTCAAGCCTGTAATCCCAGCACTTTGGGAGGCCGAGGCGGGTGGATCACGAGGTCAAGAGATCGAGACCATCCTGGTCAACATGGTGAAACCCCGTCTCTACTAAAAC
>NW_016107704.1:875910-883593 GCF_001604975.1 Cebus imitator | reverse complement strand
TCCGTCTCAAAAAAAAAAAAAAAAAAAAAAAAAGTTATACAAGGATTTCTGACCCTGTGGGAGACTGGCACCCCCAACCCCCACATTGCTCAAGGGTTATATGTATTTAGAACTGTCCTTATTTTTGACTTATGTCATTTATGTTTTAAAAATTTGATTTTCAGATTTCAAATATAACAATAACACAATATTGTCCATATTTGGGAATGGTGATTAACCGCCCACCCCACTATTCTGTCACAGTAATGTGTATATCAGAGTAAAGAATTTCCATTGCAACAATTCTTTAAGACATTTTGAGTGAGTAATATGTCCACGGGTAATATTTCAATCACTAAAATAAAAGACCAAGAAGATTACATTCAGGTCCAACTAAAATGATAGAGGGCAACTGTCCCACAGATTTGAACTGTGTGAACTGAAGAATGATCAGGGCTGCAGCTTGGTGACCCTGCTGTGTAAGGGCCTCACATCTGATCATCAAACTGCCTGGACCCTACAGAAATGACCCCAAGGATTCCATGCTCCCACACAATGCACACTGGCTGCTCAACTTGTCATTCCTACCTTTCTTTACATGAATAAAATTAGAGCCAGTGATCACAACACCAGGAAGTTAGCCATTATTCTAAAAAATGTTTCATTTTTCTCATTAACTTGATTTCTATTTTACTAAGGCATATAATACTTAAATGTACATTCAGAAAAACTTCAAAATGGAAAATATTTCAATACATTGTTTTTCTCATTATCCCCTTATGGTCTACTTCTTTCAATATTTTCACTCAAATAATTTTACATGCTATAACAGTAAGCAATCAAACATCTAGAACTAAAACTATACCTGAATTTTAAAATAGGAAAAGCTTATTTCAGGTTAAAACCAATTTTACTACTTGGAAAACTTGCCAATAACTTAAACTAAATTTCTTCTAACACTGGTCTGTTACTGTGAAAGGATTTGGGAATTAGAAAAACAGGAAATGTGTTGCATGCTAATTATTTTAAAGTCTTTCCTTTTCCCCATTATTAAGATGATAATAGGCAGTCTATTCTGCAATAAATAATTCACTTTGTCCAGATTAGTTGTATCACTTTAAGCTCATGAAAGCCTTATGAGAGCAGTACTAGCAATACCTGCATTTTGCAGATAACAAACCAAGGCTTACCCAAGTAGCCACACAACTAGCACATGACCAAGCGGCAGGCTGTCCAGGCAGTGACGTCCGGAGCACACTCTCTTCCCTCAATGCCAGGGGGTCCCAATTTCTTTGGTCTCAAGAACAGATTACCGAGAACCCCAAAGAGCTTCTGTTTTGTGAATTTTACCTATTATGTTAACCTTATTAGAAATTTAAATAGCTTTAAATACATTACATGTTAGCAATAAATCCATTATGTAACATATTTTTAATATATTTTTTAAAAAATATTTTCTGAAACAAACAAATGAGAGATAAGTGGTGGGCTCATGAGAAGCCTGGGATCTCACATCCACTGTGTTCCGTCCTGTGCCATCACGCGCCACAGGGCCACAGCAATGCCACGGGGCCACAGTAATGCCGCTGTGCACTGGGGATGGCAGGAGAGGGGAAAAGATGACCGTGGCTCAGTATCACTATGCAGACAGACCCTAACAGGCCTCCGGGCCCCCAGGCATCCCAGGAACATGCTGTGAGAAGTGCTGAATTGTCTGATGTGTTTCAGAGGACTCCTAAGCTCCCACATGCTGACCATCATCTTGGCTAGCAAAGCATGTTCTTCACTTTGAAAGCAAAACTAAACATCTGGTTCCTTCTTATAACCATCTGGAACAGAATAAAGCAAATAATAACATGAGATGACAGAAAAGTCAAACTCTGCTATTAGAAATCATAGGCTTTCAGTTTATTTACACCTTTTTCTTGGCAAAGCTTAGTGTTTAGATATATTTTATGTACTCACAGTATACTCATATGGTAGGAAGCAGTAATTTCCAGATTTTACATAAAAAATGGATGGAATCTGTGTGCTACTAAATGTTTACTAAGGGTGGGCTAGTGGATACTTAGAGGAAACTAACCTGGGGAAATTTAATTAGGCAGCAAAAGTTGTAATATATACCAAACTGTCCCAGAATGAAAGATGATGATGCTAACCATAGAAACCTATGTGGATCCAGTGACACCTCCTGGTAGCACTGATGTTAAACTAGGGGGGTGCTTCCCCGGGCCTAGTCACCAGGGCTTGACTTCATAGAGCAAAACAGTTGTTTGTCAATTGCATCTTTCCCTGGCAATTTCAATGCATTCCATTTTACACTACATAGAAACACTAAATACTTTCCTGCATGAGGCTGGTAGTTTCGTCTGCTCCCTTACACCCTAGACAAAGGCATCTCATTTTAGGTTGTTCCTTAAATAATTCACTTGTAAGCAAAAGAAAGTACCTAAAGTAAACCAGCACTGGGTCTGGGTGTACTTGGACATTCAGAGGTGACTGGGTCCATCCACTGTGTTCCGTCCTGTGCCATCATGCGCCACTGGGCCACAGCAATACCATGGGGCCACAGTAATGCCACGGGGCCACAGTAATGCCACAGGGCCACAGCAATGCCACGGGGCCACAGTAATGGGTCACAGTCACCAAGAGGTGACTGGGAGATTCACTGACTCACCAGCCCACTGCAGTAACTACTGTATATATTCAATATGTTCAATTCAGCCCCCATAATTCAACAACAGCTTTAAAGGGGCTGTGTACAAGTATAGTATAACTTAAATAACCTTGCAAACATTTTCACAGCTAGTTCTAGACTTCAAGAGACAGTTTAATCAATGCTTAAAGGGAAGAGCAGAGAGAAGTCTGTGTTTTCTTACACCATACCAATCTGGGACTAAAAAAGATGGAAGTTTGCAAACGTGGACTGTAATATTAGTTGGTTCTTGACCCTTACTTCCCATCAGTCCCCAATCCTGTGCTGATCTGAGATCCCTCCCCATGCCCACCTTCCCTCTAGCGACTTGGAAACCCAAGTCCACACAGGTGATCTGTGGTCACTGTCATGTACAGGGTTCAGTTCCCAACACCCTCAGGATGAGAGGCAGCTGCAGAGCCTTGTCACATGTCACCCATGCTCTTTCCTGTCACCAGCATGCCAGGGTTCTCAGCTCCATTTCCTAATGCCTGCCGAGCCAGGCCGGGCCAGAGCTGCCTGCTCTGGTCACTTCAAGCTCAGGCCCCTGTGGCTGCACCTGCTTTTTCTGGGGGGTGGAGAGTGGAAACCTCCTTCCCTTGTTCATGTGGCTCACTCAGCCACAAGAGCTGAGCGCCCAGGCATGAGTTCATTTTGCTTGCAGAGTCTCACAGAGATGCGTGTCAAGGCAGCTTTTTCTCCATTTTCCTGCAGTGCCCTCCAATAGATACCATGGCTTTTTGGCTTAGGAGCACTCACACACTGACTTTTCTGTCACTGTTCATTCATGTATTCTTCCCAGCAATCCTGTCAATTTAATGCCATCTAACCTCGTCTAAATGCTGCTTGAGATGAGGAAACTGAGGCCAGCAGAGGGGAGGTGCTTGCCCAAGCTCACTTAGGGATGGTGCTGCCCCATGCCCTGAAGGCACTCGGACCTCCATACAGAAGGCGAGCTGAAGTCAAGCTCAGCAAGGGCCACCTGTCCAACTTCCAGTTAACTTCCTCTGACGGCCACTGCTGGCCTCCAACCAGAGCTGGTCCCCTCATGTTTGTGCTAGATTTCGACATTCGTTGGGGGCCCCTTGAGGATCTAGAAAAAGCAATGGAAAACACAGAAACACTGAATTTTGAATACAACATGTATGTATGTATGGGCACAGGGGTTGATGAAACCCCCAGAGCCTATCTGTGGACCACAGCTGTAAACCTTTGGCATGGATTCTGCGTGAGAAGGCTACCAGCTTTCTCATGCAAACTGATCTAAAGGTAGCTGGCCAGATAATCCCAGAACATGCCAACGCATGAGTCGCACTCCTCGGGTCAGTCACGGCATGATCCCTGTGTGTGCTGCTGGCCAGCTGCAGAACCAGCTAGAAGGGAAGGGTGCTGTGAGACACAGAAGAGGAAATGTGATGATCATGTTAAGGACTTGACTGATGCACAGAAGAATTCTGGCGGCTGGGAGACCTCTCTCTGTGGCCCTCCGTCCTGAAAACCTGTGCAGGAAGCAAGTCTCAGGGGGAGTTCCCCCACTGGGCTAACCAGTGACTGAATCAAAATTTCCACACTTCAATAGGCTGCACCCAAAGGAAGTGCTAGCACCGCCTTCTGCAGACCTCACACTCATCCATTCCCACCGCGGATGCAACACAGCCCGTCTGTTCTCCTACCCATAGGAGCCTGCCCTTCATTCTCCTCCTCCTGGGGCAGGAGATTCACTGGATCTGCAGTCAAACCCCGACTCTCCCAGGTGCTCACCTGACACTGCAGGTCCCCTCTGTACACAAGCATAGCAGTTCCAGTGAGCATCAGACAGCATACCCCTGGTGCAGAGTCTGTGCTCATCAATTTTAGTCCTTTCCAGCCCCGACCCAGGCCTTCTTGGAACCCAAGGCATGCCTGCTCTGCTGCCGACATCTGTGCTGGGACCTAGGGCATCCGTCCTATCCATCCAGGAAGCCTGAGAGCTCTGAGCAAGCCAACATCCTTGTCTAAACTCAGGTGTCTCTCTCTACCACCTCGGCAGGCTGAATGACATCCTTCTCCATCCGGAGGCCACACCTTCCACCCCATGGTAAACCCAAAGCTACTCCATATCCTGTTCTGGGATCTCCCCACTTCCAATACAGCAACGGGCTTCAGAGGTAGTTTCTGAAACTACATTGCTCCAAACTATTACTCTAAGTGTGGCCTCCAGTTTATCCCTCAGTTCCGGAAGACCAGGATCCCTTTGGAGATAGGCGGAGCTCACCCCGTGTGCCCCCAGTCCCTGCTCTGGTTCTCAGGCTGCCTAGATGTGAGGCTTTTCAAACTCACCCCCCACTTCTCTCACATGGACTCCTAGAGGGCCCCTTACTTTGATCAGGTCAAACCCTGCCACCAACACTGGGCAAATGGGAAGCAAACCGCCGTTCACATTTTTAGGTCTACCTGGGCAGAAATAAAGCTGAACAGACATTTTTCAGGGAGATTCCCAATGCCGGTAAAGTTTCCTAGGGGAACGTTTCTGTGGCCGACAAACACGGATGCAGAACAAATGACTGTGGGGATGCAACAGCGCAACCCGGGGCACAGCGTTCGCAGCCCCGTGCCGGCCACACCTGCCCCGCCACACAGCCTGAGTCAACACAGCAGCTCCTCTGCAAGGCATGGAGACTCGGTCACGCCACAGGGCTGTGGGCAGTCCCACAGATGAGCCAGGCCCCAGACAAGAGCTCAGCACATGACTTTGTCTTTTCTGCAAACTTATATCTCTTATTTTCCTTACTCCCACTGTCACCTATTGTCTAAAATAAGATTCTTCTTCAGGCTGCCGCTACTCTCAGACTAAAACTCCAGCTCCGTGATGTTTTCCACAGCCCCGCTCCCTCTGTGGCGCTCCACACATGCCAAGCTCTACCCCTCCACGTCACCCTCCTCTTCCTCTGCCCCTCTGCTCCGTGTTACCCTCCCTGCAGCTGGGTGAGCCGTCCTCCAAGCGCCCCCTCCGGCTGCGTGACCCGTCCTCCATGCGCCCCCGCCAGCCGGGTGAGCCGTGGTCCATGCGCCCCCGCCAGCCGGGTGAGCCGTCCTCCACGCGCCCCCTGTGGCCGGGTGAGCTGTGCTCCATACACCCACAGCGTCCAGTGGATGTCTCTGAGGCCACAGGCCCCACAACTCACTATAAGTGGGAACATGTATGTCTCCCCCATAATCGTAAAGCCTTTGAGGGCAAGGACGTCTGTTGCATCTTCCTTGAGCACCACCACCGGGCACAGTGCCTGCCCACCACCAGAGCTCAGTCTTCCTGCACTTTCTTTTCGGAGCACGTGCCTGACTTCCAGGGTCCTCAGGCCTGACCTTGGCTCCCTGCCAGCTCCGTCTCCCACCACCCCTCCCCACACGTGGACTTCAGTCACACCTAAGGACCTGAACAACAGCGACAAGGCCCGGCCACCACGGCCCTGTGCTGCACAGGCTCTCCTCTGCCCATCTGCCTGCTGCCCCTCAAGAACACCCCTCCTCAACTCACCTCTAAGCAGGAGGTGCTGCTTGCTCCCATTATCCTGTTGAAGGCTCTTTATTAACTCTCCCTATCCTGGACAGACAACCACATCATGCTGGCATCTGCCTATCTGCCTCTCCCTACCAGCCACATTCTGAAGCTCCCTGGCAACTGAGGAGACCAGGGCAGCCAGTGGGAGGCCTGCGGGAGGAGGAGGGTGCTGGCTAGTTCCCCTCCCTCTCTGCGTCTCCTGCAAGGCTCCAGTGCCCTGACCCTCCAGCTGGGGTGAAGGTAGCTTCCTGCTGCCGCTACTGTCTGTCGGCCTCTCTCCTGACACCTTCACAGCCGAGGCGCCTCATCTCCTTCCCCTGCGCTTCCTGGAATGGGCTCTGCTGCCAGTCTCACTGTCTCTTACAATTTGTACTTAGTATTATTTAGGAGAGAGACTGTATCTTACTCATTTTTCTATAAAGACTGTATAGTGACTAGACTAAATGTTACTGAATCACTTAAAATATTATAAATTTGATTCAGAAAATGTTATTTTTCCAAGGAGGACAAAATTCCAAATTGAAAAGTTTTGTATATTTTTATTATACATTATAAGAAATATATAGGTTAAAAAATTGAGGTACACATTTAAAAAAAAAAAAAAAAAAAAAAAAAGTATTAAAAATGTAGACATTTTTTTAAAAGCCAAAAAAGCTGAATGTATCTTGCAGCACAGGTCTACCCTTAAATATTCACATTTCAAAGCCGTTTTGAAAAGATTTAAAAATTGGCTAAAAATAATTTACAATTGGCAATGATTAAAAATCTCCTTATCTTTGGAAAAGCATATTAATGACACATAATGAATTTCAAATCATGAGCATTTAACGGTTTAATCAAGCATGTAGTTTTTACCAGTATACAAAATGAGACTTAGTACAAAACGGTCTTAAGCTGTCACTGCAATTGTTTCTGGGTGAGTACTTCACGGGGAAAAGCATACTTCACCAAACACAGAGTATCAACATTCAAGTGTCCTTTTCCACGAGTTTCAACTTAAGACAGAAGAACAGCATTTAATAACTGCATCCCTGGTGGAAAAAAGAGAGGGAAAAAACAATATACTATTCCTCAAGAGCAAAGTTGCAGAAAACGTTCCTGCTGAATCACGTTTTTTAACAGAACTCAATGGACTCTCCAACACATTTTTTGATTAACAAAAACTTTGTTCAGTATCACTTAAAATTAAGAACTGAGACTTGAAAACATTTTGCAAAATTTTGACATGGTATTTATCTTAAGAAATTTTTACTGGCACATACACGGATCTTGATACAAAGAAATAAGTTTAAATACCAAAACTAACCTAACAAAAGATCTTTTTTTTCTGAAACAGGCTCTCGCTCTATCTTCCAGGCTAAGTGCAGTGGCGTGAAGGTGTGAACAGATCCTCCCACTTCAGCCTCCCAGGGAGCTGAGACTATAGGGCATGCCACCATGCCAAGCTAATTTTTTTTTTTTTTTTTTTTTT
>NW_016107704.1:870775-875675 GCF_001604975.1 Cebus imitator | reverse complement strand
AAGTGTAGAGGCACATGCCTGTAATCCTAGCTACTTGGGAGGCTGAGGCAGGAGAATCCCTTGAACCCGGGGGGAGGAGATTGCAGTGAGCCAAGATCACACCATTGCACTCCAGCCTGAGTGACATGGGTGACAAAATGAGACTCCGTCTCAAAAAAAAAAAAAAAAAAAAAAAGAACTAATGAACTGAGTTTTAAAAGTGTAATGTTCACTTTGGGAGGTCAAGGCGATGGATCATGAGGTCAGGAGTTCAAGACCAGCCTGGCCAACATGGTGAAACCCCGTCTCTACTAAAAATACAAAAAATTAGCTGGGCGTGGTGGCGGGCGCCTGCAATCCCACCCAGCTACTTGGGAGGTTGAGGTAGGAGAATCACTTGAATCTGGGAGGTGGAGGTTGCGGTGAGCCAAGATTGCACCATTGCACTCCAGCCTGGGCAACAGGGCAAGACTCCCTCAAAAACAAAAAACAAAACAAAACAAAGTGTAATGTTTATAACTGAACCCTCAGAATTTTAAAAAGATTAAATCGTGACCTTTCACATTTTCTTCCAAAACTGTTATTCTTGATACTTTCATTCATTAAAAAACTTTTACGTAGGCCATTAAAAATATCCACTAATAACATTTGAGACTTATAGGCAAATTCTGTACATTGCTTATTGCTCTCGAGCGCAGGATCCTCAGTGTCTGGAGAGGCTGGTCATTTTCTCCAAGTCCTGCCATCTCGCAGAACCTCCTGTATGGGACATCATGTCCAGAGCATCTTTCCTTGGCACTGAGAAATACTGGAGGTCTCCTTGCTAAAGCTCCGGTGCATGGTCAATTACCCTTGCACACCCTTGTTAATTAAGCAGCTTTGTCACCTGTAGCTGACTTTGTTTTGCTTTTTCTCTTTTTAAGTATCTAGCAGAAAGAATCATACATTTAAAATGGAATAAAAATAAAATTTCTACCAACTTCCTTCATCATTCATATTAAGCAGAAAATTTTACTGTTTTTAAATATAGAACATACCTTTGAATTTCACAAAAAGGCAAAGCTGTGCCTCACCAGAATCTTTTTTTAAATCTACCAGATTTAAGATTGGAACTAGTTTTGTTTTCTCCTCCATGATTAAATAAATACATTTCTCTGGAAAAATATTTTAAAATGCCAGTTACCTCTTGACATACAACTAAAATGTTTCTGCTGGCTAAAAATAAGCATTATGTGTAAACCTCATTTTCCCAGTAACTTCCCTTTTTTTTTCCCCCTGAGACAGAGTCTTGCTCTATCACCCAGGCTGGAGTGCAGTAGCGTGATCTTGGCTCACTGCAACCTCTGCCTCCCCAGCTCAAGTGATTCTCCCACCTCAGCCTCTCAAGTGGCTGGGATTCCAGGTGCCTGCCACCACACTCAGCTAATTTTGTATTTTTAGTAGAGACGGGGTTTTCCCATGTGGTCAGGCTGGTCTCGAACTCCTGACCTCAAATGATCTGCTCGCCTCGGCCTCCCAAAGTGCTGAAAGTACAGGCGTGAGCCACTGCGCCCAGCTGTAACTTCCTTTTTTTAAGTAGAATTTATTTTCCTGGGGTCTCTACATCCTATTTTCTGAACTCCTAAAGCCACGGAAGACTCCAGAATCTCATCCACATTCCCGACTGCATGCCAGGCAGCAGGGTGGGAGGACACTCCCCACAGAGCTGCTTCAGGTCGCCAAAATATTTCCACACAGATGCTATCATGGCAAGCTGCTCTTCATCTCATTGAAAACATGTTTATTTCCTTTTAGGAAGTTAACATCAGCCCCCCAAAAAGCTGTTCAAATAACATTTTTATGTAAAAATTACTTAAATCATTTATTTGTGTGAAGATAAAGGGCCGGAAACCAGACAGAATTCAAACAAGCTCACCTTGCATATGGGATGTACGACAGGCTGTACCTGCAAGAAATATTCAAGCATGTTGAACCTTCATCTGAGAATGAGTTTTTCTTTATGCCATATGGCCATGTCTAACCTTATAATAAACACAGCAGCAAGAGACTGTACAGTGGTTCTCAAAGTGTGACCCCGACCAGCAGCGAGAGCATCACCGGGGAACTTGTTAAAAATGCAAATTATTAGGCCCTACCCTAGACCTCCTAAATCACAAGCTTGCTTTAGCAAGCAACCTGCACTTTAACAAACTCTCTAGGTGATTCTGGTGCATGCTAAGTTTGGGCTTCTTATAAGAAAGGAAAAACTGTACCACACTGATAATTATAGTCTCCTTTAGGGATAAATCAATTATTAGGTACAGATTAGGCAATAAAAGGCAAAATACTAGAGAAAATAACCAGGAGATTAAATTTAAGTTTATTCACGTATCAATGAAAACCAGTAAAGAACATCATACGGTCACTGTGAGATATACAGAGAACTACATTTAACATTCATTGATGCTTCATCTGTCAGTGGAAAGAGGGCCAAACAAAAGGTGATCCCAAACTGGGCAACATCCAGTAGGAGGAATGTAAAATGGCAAAATCAGGAAGCAAAAGAGAGCAGGCAAGCATGAGCTGCTCTGAAGGAAAAGGAAAAGCACCTTCACTCTCTAACACGAGAGGGCCTGGGAGCCGCAGGGCACACTGAATCAGTCGCTCAGATATTTATGGCCTTTATGCAGATGAACTCTTGCAGTGCAAGACACAAAAAGGCTACAAGGAGGAGAGTCTGAGCAGGAACCAGGGCAAGACTGAATATTTAGGAAAGCTGAGTGGGAAAGCAGAAAGGCAGTGCAGGTAAAGCATCTCTGATCTGAAATGCTTGGGATGGGAAATATGTTGGATACTGGATTTTTCTGGATTTTTGGACTATCTGCATTATGTTTACTGGTTGAGCATCAACCACATCTGAGCATCACGTCAGCGTTCAACAAGTTTTGGATTTTGGGCTGGGCATGGTGCCTCACACTTGTAACCCCAGCTACGTGGAAGGCTGAGGCACCAGCATCACTTGAACCCAGGAGGCAGGGGTTGCAGTGAGCCAAGATCGTGCAGAGTGAGACTGTCTCAAAAAAAAAAAAAAAAAAAAGAGTTTTAGATCTTTGGATTTGGGATGCTCAACCAGTAACTTAACAAGCATTTAATCCCTGCCAATTCAGAAGACATCTCCAGATATCAGGGCCACAGAGTCAACATTGCAGAGTCAGCTGCAAATTCTACCTTGCAATTATCCAGCAATAGAGTGGAGAATGCAGGTAAACTCATCTTCCCTTGGTCTCACCCTGTGATTTGGTCTCACTTTTATGGATTTACATGTCATCACCTACTTTTCTTACCATTTCTTTCTCACATTAGAAAAAGGCAGAACATATCACTATGTAACTATATGAGCACAGCACCCTGCTCACAGTGGTGAAATCACCTCCACACTTCTCCCTAACAGTACCACTGAGCCACGCTGTCAAGTCCAGCAGGACTCATCCCAGACCTCCCCTCCTCTGACGCTGCAGGGCCTATCTAGCTCCGAATCACCAGATGAAATGCTAGGGCTTTACAGATTCCAAACAAAATGCCTGTCCCATCTCAGGCAATTTTAACATTTTACTAGGGTAAGGAAAGACTTACCAGGTCATTGATAAGAACTGCAATATGCAGAATAATACGGCCAGTCCCTTCTTATGCCACTAATAACAGCAAAAACAGAGGAATTATGAGTTTCAAAGTTTTAAAAACATATTTGTCAAACAATCAATTCTTCTCTTTCAAAAATGTAGGTGATGGCTACATTTATCTTCTTTACTAAATTTTAGTGTGATAAGTTTAGGATCCAGTTGATTTGAAACTTTAAAATCCATAAAATACATTTCCTATCTAAAACTATATTCATTAATTTAAATACTGCAAAATATATGACTTTAAATGTTACTGAAACAATTGTGCATAGGCTGAAAACATTGAACTTTTAAAGGTGGTTAGGTCTTTAAAGTCAATGTTAACTTATCTAGAATCAACATTTAAAATCCCACTGACATCTATACCCCATGTGACATTTACTTATTTTACTCATTCCCATTTACTCCTTGAGTGAAATTTTGAAAGAAAATTGTATTTTATTGTGATCTTCTGGAATAATATAAACTGTTTCCATGGTTGTTTTAAAAGATCTATTTTGAGAATTCTTTATCCATCAGTGCTTTTTTACTTATCTTCAATCTATTGTTTATAAGGAAACAGGCAATTCCAAAACCAAAGATCAATGCTCTATAGAGATGTGCAAGCTGTTTAAGAATATTCTCTTCTCATCAAGAAATGGCACATAAATCAATTTCATATAACTAGTGTTCTGTCCTGACATCACCAAAATAAAAAAAGAAAACTGGAATATTTTTCATAGAATATGTCTAAAATGTATCGTATACTATCCTTTCTTCTTTAAAATGAGACGTTTTCTTGTTGATAGCTCAAGAACTGCTTCAAACCCTTTTGGGAAATAGGCTGAGTAAAGAAATAGGATGAAGAATCAGGAAGATCAAAAAGTAGGTCGTTAAAGGCAAATGAAGAGCTGTTAACCTTCTCCCCAGGGTAGAATGATTTCGGTTCCTCTGTCTCTCTGTTGTTACCATCTGTGTTTTCTGGACCTTTCTGTTGGTTTGACACCTCCATACTCAGCAGCGCACTTGCCTCACCACTGCAGCGTCACAGTGCAGTCCCTGCAGCAGCGCAGTGGAGGGAGCACATCCCTGAGCAAGGGCTCCTCACCACACAGCACTGTCAGAGGAGACAAATGAGCCCACAAGTAGGCGAGCTCATGCACACATGGGTGCTTATTAACGACCTCCATGCTGTAGACAGCAGAATCTATGGCATGTTTAACCACTATCTGGGTCGGGGAACACATGCAGATGTGTGTTTACTGACCACCTCTATGCTGTAG
>NW_016107704.1:868168-869780 GCF_001604975.1 Cebus imitator | reverse complement strand
ACAGAATCTATGGCATGTTTAACCACTGTCTGTGTAGGTGAACACATGTGCAGATGTGTGTTTACTGACTTCCCCTATGCTGTGGACAGCAGAATGTATGGCACTCTTAGCCATTAGCTGGATGTCACCACATCAAATTTCAGGAACACCTAATCTTTAGAGAGTTTTTCAAAAAAAAAAACAGGTGAGCTATTTTAAGATAATGGTGTGATGACACTTCACCTGGGGAGGGGACAGTTAACTGAAAGCCAGTAGGACTGACATAACTTACCCAAAGAGCAGCACACAGGGTAAATATGAAACACAACTACAGGAGAAGAAAGAGTAAATTATAAATTAGAGATCCTTTCAAAAGCCTAATAAAAATGCACAAACTATTCTGCATTCATTTGCATAAATAATATACAATAGAACAAAAAGAAGAACACAGCTGACTGGTTTTACTTATATAGTCTGTAAGTATTATTTTACTTTAAAGAACTGGAAGCACCTAATAATTTAATCTGTTAAGTGAAATATGATGATTCCACAACCCCGTGAAAGCAAGCAGGCGCAGGAGTGAGAGTGAGAGGTGGGCAGTGTGGTCTTGGAAAGACCTAAAGAGATCCCAGCTCTGACGCCTGCTATCTGAGGGTCCTTGGTTAAGTCAGTGGACTTGTCTAAACCTGTCTTCTCTTTAAAATGAGTAGAGTTCCCACCTACCTGCTTTAAAAGGCTGTTGTAATGAGTAAGGTAGAGTGCATCCGTGATGGGCTTGAGCTAAGGCTGGCCCGTGGAAGGCTCTATGTGGCAGAGCCTCTTCACCACCAGTACTAGGCATCATCTTAAGTGGGCAGCAAATCAAACCAAGCAAAGTGCGCCACCTTGGGAGATGTTTTACATGGCCAAATGCTCCCACACTCTCAACTTGATGTGTACTTTGGTAAGGTACAGTATGTTAGTAAAAAGGTTAAAGGATAAGTGCCAGGATTTCTTAAATAAAACTAATCTAAATAAAATCTTAGTGGAATATAAACTACTTATATTCTGACAGTGAAAGATAATTTCTAGTAATCTAGGTAAAGTTACATGTTTCCATATATATATTGATACATATGCTATTATAGAAAATTCAAAATAATTGGAGATTATAAACATTGTAAGAAAATATGAACTTGAATAAGGACAATAAATAAAGCTAAAAATGAGTTTTTCCTCTAGTGAGGAGATGGGAGAAGACTGCCAGGCAGATTAGAGTTAACAAACATTTCCTTACAAATTAACATAGTTTAGCTGTGTTTGGAAAGCTAATGTTAATAGTTATAATGGTGATAAATTCTTTAAATATCATAAATGCTTGAAGGCAAAAGAAATCCACAAGAGGGCCGGGTGCGGTGGCTCAAGCCTGTAATCCCAGCACTTTGGGAGGCCAAGGCGGGCGGATCACGAGGTCAAGAGATCGAGACCATCCTGGCCAACATGGTGAAACGCCGTCTTTACTAAAAATACAAAAACTAGCTGGGCGCGGTGGCGTGCACCTGTAGTCCCAGCTACTCGGGGGGCTGAGGCAGGAGAATTGCTTGAACCCAGGAGGCGGAGGTTGCAGTGAGCCGAGATTGTGCCACTGCACTCC
>NW_016107704.1:854892-868055 GCF_001604975.1 Cebus imitator | reverse complement strand
CCACAAGAGACACAGACCAGGTGAGTTAGGAGGCAGAGGCAGGGGGCAGAGACAGGATGCAGAGAGGATTTGGGTCCCCTTCCTGCCCACGATACACAAAACGATGATCCGCTGAACACCCAGCATGTACGAGAATGGAAACAACCCTTCTAACCGAAGTGTAAACTCTCATCTACCTGCCACCCAGTCTCAAGATAAGAGCGATGACCTGAGTGTGTGGATAGAACCCACAATGCAATGAAGGGCACATTTAGAGATACTGTTACGGGAGCCATGTTGTTAGAATTTGTCAAGTAGGCACACAGGGAAAGGACAAAAGCCAGATGACAAATAGTGCTAATTCTCCCTGGGAATATTCATATGGAAACTGAAGTAATCTGTCTATACCCACCCTCCAAAGGGTACAAACAATAAGCCCTTATGAAACCATCAGCAGGGCTTAAAAATGAAAGCACACTGAGCTTTAGCGTTCATTTAAATACACAGCTACACCGTTCCATATACGCAATAGAAGCAGGCTTTACCCAGCCAGCAGCCTTAGACAAAACTGTACCATCTGAACTCTATAACCACACAGCCCAGAGGATATAATTATCATATTCAACACAAGAAGTATACATACATAAGAACAGGTAATTATTCATAAAATAACAGTGCAAAGACTACTTCAATAAAAGTCTTAAAAAATAATCACTATTTACTTACAAGCATAATAATTGTTGCAAGCAATCTTGTTGTTTCAAACATTTTCTTCAGTTGCTTCACAGGTCCCATTAAAAAGCATGTACTATTAGAAACAAATAAAATTAGCTGAGGTACAGGTTCTACTAATTTATCTGGTTATGCAAAAATAAACCCCTTTTTAGAAAAAGAAACCCTGTTGGTTTATTTAATTAAAATCTCTCACTAAATCTGTTTTATTTTTTTCCTTAACTTATAAAGAAACTTTACAACTATTCCAATAGACATGCTATGGGTTTGAAGGTGCCGTGAGTATGGTGGTATGAAGCACGGATGGACGTGGCTGTGAGAACTCAGAACTCCTCCCTCTGAAAGGGATCAAAGGCCCTTAGAGGAGGGGCTGCCTGGAGGCTGCTCTTTCCTCCTGGGAGGACACTGGGATCTTCCCCTAGTGCTATGCATCCATCAGCAGGAAATCTAGCCTGCCAAGTGCCTTAACCTTGGACTTCAGGCCTCCAACTGTGAGACAAACTTCTATTCTTCCTAAGTTACCCAGTCTACAGTATTGCTACTGCAGCACAAAAGGGACTATGACAATTAACAACCCAAAGATATATCAAAGATTCTCGAAGAAGGATTCCCATCCTCCCCATCTAAATGAGCCCTCAGTCACTGCTGCCACACCCTATGTTAATTCTCTGCACAGCACCAATGCCATCCGATCTTTTCCTAGATTATGTGAACATCTTCATTAAAATGTAAGCTCCACAAGAGCAAGGCCTAGAGTGCAGCAGCTACCAGTCTGGGCTCTGAAGCCCACTGTCTGCAGGATTCCTGCCTCACCCATGCATAAGGTTCATCGCCACCGGCAGCACTGACTCCCCTGCTCTGTGCTATTATCTCCAGCTATAAATGGGATGATACTACTACTTACCTCATAAGCTTGTCATAATACATATAAACACTTTACAACAGTCCCAGACATACAGTAAGCGCCCCCAAAACGCTGGCTATTCCTAGCACTACCACCGTCTGTTACGGGAGATGGCATATAGCAGCGGTCAATACATACTTATTTAATGAATGTAAATCTTGTGGCTGAATTCACAATATGTACAGAGTTACAGAAACATCCTATTAGGAAAGTGCTTATTAGAAAGGCACATTTGGTAGCAAGAGCAAACAAGATATTTTGAGAAGCAAACTTGGCTACGTACCTGGCTAATGCAGCAAGATTGCCCAGGGTGTAAAACACTGCAAAAAGCTTTATGCCGCCCGGAAGCCACAGCAATCCAGTTCCCTAAGATACCATCATTATTTAAAAATGCTTTTATGATTTTAACGGTTAAAATATAAATGTGCTACTGTAATACAATTTCAATGTAATAATATAATGTTTAAATGCAAATCTGCTTGTAGATACTCTAGTCTGATTACACAGAAAAAAGTTAATTTTCAATGTTATACGCTAACTTGAATCTTCTTCCTATTTGCACTAGCATATATAAATGAGCCATAATAAAACTCTGTGCTTATCAGTAAATCTCACTCTATGTTAGTTAAATATTCATGTTAAATGGCAAGTATGAAAAGTAATAAACATCTAAATTACTGACTCTCCAGATCTTTTAACACATTGATAAATTTTTCTTAAATTATTTCAACAATCCACAAAACTCCCCAAAATATTAATTTCTACATATTTTCATTGATCTCTACCTCTTTATTTCAGTTCAATTAATATGTTCCACCAAAACAGTCTAACAGGGATTTAGTAAAGTACATTCCTTTTTGGTACTAAATGGAATTATTAGTCTAATACAATACAAAATAAAAATTATTAAACAATATAAAGCCTTAACTCACAAGAATAGAAAACAAAATGCCACATACGAAGCAGATGGCAAACCATTTCAATCTGGTGTTGAAACTAAGAGACGAGGCATCCAGGACCTTAACAAAGAATGGGAAATTTTAGAATATATTCTTAATTCACTATTTACCAATCTGATTCTTTATACTAAATTAAAGCAAAGTTTTAACACATAGTCTGAATCATCTATTTTGCATATCATAGTGTCACTTACAAATATTAAGATTCCACGGTTGTTACAGGCAATATAACCATGGTCTGGGTAGCAGATGATATTGAGGAATAACCATTAATTTTGCTAAGTCTGATAATGTGTTTCACAAAAGTCCTTATCTGTTGGGGACAGCCAATATACACTGATATGGATAAAATGACATAGGAGATACATTATAAAATACACAAAGATTAAAAAATACAGGGGGCAGATGAAACAAGCCAGGTAAAACACTGAAACTCTTGAGGCTGGGAAAGAGTATGCAGGGTTCACTATCAGTTCTTTCAGCCTCCATAGGACAAATTCCTTAGGCTCTGAGATGCAGAGTCTGAGGGGAGACAGGAACTGCTCTCAGCAGAAACCTTTAAGAACTGAGGGAAGCAAGATAGAGAAGCGGAAGGAACCAATCAACAACATGGTTTCACCCAGAGGACAGCTTGGGCCTGCAGTGCAAACGCACTGCAGTGAAAGTCCTGCCCTGAGGCAGAGGCTGGCCTTCTAGATGCCACCTCCCTTTAGCCGGTCATTGGCTGCAGGGTGGGGTGGAGTGGGATGACACCATCCAGGGTAGAGGATGCTGGCCACCTACAGAAGGGAGCCCGAGCAGTCCCAGCAGAGACCATCACAGCACTCACCAGACGGTGCCCATTCTAAGTTCTTTCAATCCAACCCATAAAAGCTTTGGGCCCCCTCCTCACCCACTGTAGAAACACATTGTGAAAAGATCATTTATTCTAGAGCAGCATTCCTATATGCTATGCAAATTCTAGCCAAATTATGTGGGGAAAAAAGTAGAAATTACATCTACTTTATACAGTATGTAACCCAGCATACAGTAGTGGTGAACTAAACACAGATTATTATACTATTAAAACATATTTTCCCAATAAGGCTGAAAAAGTATCTATTAACAGTAACTGTGTCAAAAAACTAGAAATATACAGTAAGGATTTACATTCCAAAATTTAAATTTCTAATTTATACTACCCCATCCACTTAAAAATACAACTATATGCTTATAATATATTTTCAAGAATAATGAAAAATGAGAAAGTTTTACATGCAATAGCTCAAAATACATTTGGTTACATTCCTTACCTCAAGAGATTAATGTGTGAATCCTTATGTAGCATGAAAAGTAGATAAAAATAACTAAGTATTCTGTAATGACACATATATCACTCTTCAATACACTTTAAATGTTTTTTAAGTTTTAATTCACAGACATTCTTGTTTCCAGCAATGTCATCTATTTATAGCAAAACTAAACACTTGATTTTAAACAAGTGAAATTGCCTATAAAAACATCTAAATTTCATTTTTACTGATCAGGAAGAATACACAGTAACTATATTTTAACTACACAGGACAGAATAAGCTGGAAAGACTGAACTACATAGCAAATGATCTGTTTTAAAAAAATGGAGACATGTTCATTAGCTTGGTTTAGCCATCCCACAAAGTATACATGTCAAAACATCATGCTGTACACAACATATACAATTTTTATTTGTCAATTAAAAATGGAAAGAATAAACTAATGATTTCTATAGATTAGTGTGAGTCCACAATGATGTGAGGATTTAATGAGAGGAAAGCATCCATTTTTACTTCTAAGTTTAAATCACAAGTTAAATTGTTGGTTTTCAATAGCCAGTTTTCTCTCAGCATGAAACGGCATGGTTATTTGTATAATAGTAGGTATTTTTTCCTCTTACTGCCATCTTCTATGTATTGATCTTTAAAGCGAAACAGCATGACAAATTATTTTCATTTGTAAACAATGGAATATTCTATCCACAAGCAAATGATTTGTCAAGTCTTGCAAATTGTCCAGGATACAGAAACAAACACAGATTTCCTAACTCCTAATTGGGAAAACTGCAAAATGCTTCCAACATGAAAGAAAACCTGGCAGTGCATCTTCCAACCAGGAGACAGATGGAACTCTGAGCCCCCAGGTTTGCTTATAAGAATTTTTTTTTTTTTGACAGCTTCACTCTGTTGCTCAGGTGTGATCTCAGCTGAATGCAACCTCCACCTCCCAGGTTCCAGTAATTCTCCTACCTCAGCCTCCAGAGTAGCTGGGACTACAGGCCCACACCACCACACCTGGCTAATTTTTTGTATTTTTAGTAGAGATGGGGTTTCACTATGTTGGCCAGGCTGGTGTCAAACTCCTGACCTCAAGTGATTGCCTGCCTCGGCCTCCTAAAATGCTGGGATTACAGGCGTGAGCCACTATGCGGGCCTGCTTAGCATAAGCATTTATGTGCTGCCTTCTTTTACCACCAATCAGGAGCAATCCCAACAAAACCAGCAACTTTGTTAATTCTTAAATTTAGTCTTACAAAAGAAACAAAATTGCCACCTCTTCCTCTCCCCAAATCAAATCATTATACTTATTTGTTGCCACAGGAAGAGGAAGCCAGGAGAACATGCTGCCCTTCAGCAAGCGCCACACTCCCCATTCTCAGGCGCTCTCTTCCTGTCGCAATAAACACAGCACTGCTTGCAGCTAGTACTTCATTAATATTTTTTTAAAAAGTAGGTGAGAAACGTTACAGATGAAAATGTAGTCCTAGCAGCAACAACATGAAGACTGAATGAGTGGTTCCCACAGCACAGCTGAAACCCACTCCTGTAAGTGACGGAGAAGCTGGGGAACGGCTCTAATCCACGAAGCGCCAGGAAACAGCGGAGCTGGAAGGACCTGAGCCTTGCTCCTGGGCTACTGCCATCTCAACACAGGAAACACACACAGCTTTTGACTAATGATGACACTGAACCCAGTATTCCTCCCACTTCTTTTTCAAAATACCCATGGGTATAAAAAGACAAAGCTGTGTAGACAAGTGAGAAAAAGACACAGGCATCTGCAGACCCTCTGGGGTGGGCTCCACCCCATACCCTCCTCCAGGAGCTCTGCTCCTCAGGGTCATTCCAGGCAGAACTGCCGCTCCCCCAGCTCCCTGCTCACCACACCTGCTGCTGGGGGCCACACTTTTGAGAGCCATCCTCTTCCTCCTCCTCATTCAGCACTCTTCATCACAGGGCCTACCCGGATCCTTGCAGCAATCCGCACGGTTTCCACGTCCACGTGGGCAGCCTGGCCTTTCTGTTCCTCATGCCCTAATCTCCAATGGCCTCTACCCTCCACTCCACTCAGCGACCCATCCCAAGGAAGTCTTTGAACCCGAAATTACCCATCTCCAAAATTCCAGCTGCCACTCTCTGACCTGTTTCTTCCTGGCAGCAGGCTGGTTCCTTGGCTCCCATCATGCTGACTGCTTAGCCTTCTGGACGCCTCATCAGCCGTTCTCCTCTCCTTTTTTCAGTGGCTTCGACAGGACATTCAAATTCCCTTTCTGCTGCCTCCACCTGGGAAAATCCAGAGTGCTGCTTTCCCTCGTCTTGCTCTAGGAGGTGCTGAGCTGAGCACTGCTGGGTGGAGTCAGGCACAGGGCAGGGGTTCCTGAGCCTGTCCTCATCAGCCCCCCACAGCCTGCAGACGCCACTGCCTGGCAAGCTAAGGCTTCTTGTTTTACCTCAACCTGCATTTTACTCTAACTCGCTTTAAACCTCTACTTCCTGCCCCATGCTTCCATTCTTAGCAGATAGCCTCCCCTACTTCACACACAGAAACCCAAAGCCATCAATGGGAACTCCCTTACCTTCCTACTGCTACCAAACCACCAAACCCAGAAAGAACACCCATCCTCTCGTCCTTTCCTGTTTCCCACAGAGCTGAGATCCACCTGTCCACCCTGCTTTACAGCCAACCCCTTACCTGCTCAGCGAATTTATGCTATCGGGCTTTTTCCTCTAGTGAACCATGTTCTCGCTGTCTGAAACTGTGTCCATCAACTTTTAAACATGCTGAAGCCCCTTCCATCTTAAACAAACAGACTTCACCTTCTAGCCCCTGCACATTCATCCATCCATCCATCCATCCACCCACCCACCCACCAACTGGCTCAATAAACACTGAGTTCTGCTATGTGCCTGTCCTAAGTGCTGGGTAAGGTGTCCAGCTCCTGGTTAAAAAATCTATGTGCTGGCTGCTACAACAAATATACCAAAGGCCAAGCACTGTGGCTCATGCCTGTAATCCTAGCACTTTGGGAGGCTGAGGCAGGCAGATCGCTTGAACCCAGGTTCAAGACCAGCTTGGGCAATATGGGGAGACCCAATCTCTACAAAAAAATACAAAAATTATCCAGGTATGGGGGCACATGCCTGTGGTCCAGGCTACTCGGGAGGCTGAAGTGGGAGGATCACCTGAGCCCGGGAATTGGAGGTTGCAGTGAGCCAAAATCATACCACTGTACTCCAGCCTAACTCAGAGTCACTCAAGGAGCCTGAAGTGCTGTGGAGGCTCATCACCAGAGGGTTGAGCTTTGAAACAACTGATGAGAACCTGAGAAGCCATTTTGAGCAATTGATATCCAAACACCAAGCACTCCAGGGGCTTTCACTATGCCACTGTGGAGGAGGTGGATGCAGCCATTAATGCAAGGCCACACAAGGTAGACGGAAGAGCTGTGGAACCAAAGAGCTGTCTAAGAAGATTCTCAAAGACCAGGTGCCCACCTAAATGTGAAAAAGATATGTGTTGGTGGCATGAAAGAAGACACTAAAGAACATCACTTAAGAGATCCTCAACAGTATGGAAAAACTGAAGTGACTGAAATAATGACTGACAGAGGCAGTGGCAACAAAAGAGGCTATGCCTTTGTAGCCTTTGACAACCATGACCCTGTGGACAAGACTGTCACTCAGAAATGCCATACTGTGAATGATCACAACTGTGAAGTTAGGGAAGTCCTGTGAAAGCCAGAAAACGGTGAGTGCTTCATCCAGCCAGAGGTCAAAAGTTCTGGAAACTTTTGTGGTGGTTGTGGAGGTGGTTTTGGTGGGAATGACGACTTTGGTTATGGAGGAAACTTCAGTGGTCATGGTGGCTTTGGTGGCTGCTGTCCACAGTTGTTGCAGTGGATAGAGTGGCAGAGGGGATGGCTGTCATGGATTTGGTAATGATGGAATCAATTCTGGAGGTGGTGGAAGCACCAATGATTTTGGCAATTACAACAATTAGCCTTCTAATTTTGGACCCATAAAGAGAGGAAACTTTGGAGGCAGAAGCTCTGGCCCCTACTGTGGTGGAGGCCAATACTTTGCCAAACTACAAAATCAAGGTGCTATGGCGGTTCTAGTAGCAGCAATAGCTACCTTGGCACTGGCAGACGATTTTAACCCCTTTAAGCCTGAGGTTGCAATTTTTCTTTGAATTTGAAAAATCAGACCTTGACGATGACCTTGAGAAAGTAGAATATAAATAACTCCCATATGCTTAGCATTCCAATAATGGAACACTGGGCATAAATGGGTTCCAAAAAAGAAGGTGGCTATGGCGGTTCCAGTAGCAGCAGTAGCCATGGCACTGGCAGAAGACTTTAATCACTGCCAGGAAACAAAGCTTAGCAGGAGAGGAGGGCCGGAGAAGTAACAGGGAAGCTACAGGTTACAAGGCATTTGTGAACTCAGCCAGCCAAGCACAGTGGTGGCAGAGCCCAGCTGCTACAAAGAAGACATGTTTTAGGCAACACTCATGTGTATGAGCAAAAAACTCCAGGACTGTATTTGTGACTAATTTTATTAACAGGTTAGTTTCCGTTCTGCAGAAAGTATCAAGCATTCCAACAAAGGGTTTTAATGTAGTTTTTTTTTTTTTTTTTTCTTGGATCCATGCTGTTGATTGCTAAATGTTAATAGTCTGATCATAACGCTGAATAAATGTGTCTTTTTTAAAAATGTGCTATGTAAAGTTAGTCTCCTCTGAAGCCATCTTGGTAAATTCCCCCACCGGTGTGAAGTCAGAATCCCTCAGGGTAATGTCAGGTTTTACCTGGAACTTATTTACAATCTGCTTGGGTGGAGAGCCACTCTCTTCAGTAAGCCTGGTGTAGCTGAACTGACAGTTACTGTTGTGACCTGCAGTTCAACACGAAAGGTGATCGCCCAAGCAAAATCATAGAATTATTGGTTATAAAAATGATGTCGGCACACCCCATGCAAAATATCTAAACTGAATAATGATACCAGATAGCATTTTAGATGGGAATGAAGCTTGTGCATCATCCATAATCGTAGCCAATAAACGATTTAATTCTCTTAAAAAAATGCTGTGAACTGGGTAGCTTATAAACAACAGACACTTATTTCTCACAGTCCTAGAGACTGGAAGTTCATGGTCAAAGCACCAGCAGATTCCGCGTCTGATGAGGACTCCTCTCTGGTTCATAGATGATGCCTTCTGAGTCCTCACATGGTGGAAAGGGCAATGGGTCCTTTTTTCCCTCAACTTCCCAGGTTCAAGCAATCCTCCCACCACAGCCTCCCACATAGCTGGGACCACAGGTACACACCATCATGCTCAACCAATTTTTTAAAATTTTTTGTAGAGATGGGGTCTTGCCATGTTGCCCAGGCTAGTCTTGAACTCCTGGGCCCAAGCAGTCCTCCTGCCCCAGGCTTCCAAAGTGCTGGGATTACAGGTATGAGCCTGTGGTGTGGCGCCTCTTTTATTAGGGTATGAATCCCATTCCTGATCACACCCCAAAGCCCCTCCTGTTCATATCATCACCTTGGGAATTAAGTTTGAACATAATAATTCTGGGGGGACACAAACATTCAGAACATAACAACTGTGAGTGATTTCGGGGTTGGCCACAGGCAATTACACAGGCTCTTGGCTCTCCCTGGCAGGCCTCCTGGGGAACACACCCTCTGCACACACCAGACTTGGAGCACTGCCCAGGTACTGCAGCCCCTGGGGAGGTGCAGTCAAGGCCCCATTCGGCCAGCCACGCCTTTTCATGTATTTCCCTCCTTAGCCCAGTGCCTTCTTTCCCAGGGATCCTTATTTAAGG
The DNA here is from genome assembly GCF_001604975.1 of Cebus imitator. NCBI lineage: Eukaryota > Metazoa > Chordata > Mammalia > Primates > Cebidae > Cebus > Cebus imitator. Next base: position 858,355 of record NW_016107704.1, on the reverse strand, counting down.
CTGTGGGAGTGGAAGGGACCCCCAGCTGGCATATACCCAGCACAGCGACTGGGAAGCTATCTTGACCATTCTACCTTTGCCCCTCACTTGGCTGAAACCCGTCACTTCCCTGCCCTTAATTCCAAGGGACATTTTCGAGACTTCAGTATCCTTTCCAACTCAACAGCACAGGACACTTCACTCCCTCCCGCGTGCAATGTTTTCTTCAACTCTCACCTCCTATCAGCTCTCCTGACTGTCCTCCCACCTCACCAGCTGCTCCTTCCGGGCGTCTCCTCTGCCACTTTAGCTTCCTCTCACTGGAAAGACAGCTTCTTCCTCGACTTTCTCTGCACTCTCCTCCTAACCACCTCGCCCAGACCCACCACAGGAATAGTGAAGGGAAGTAGATAAGGTAGGTATTATATTTACAATCTTTTTTTTTTTTTTTTGAGAGTTCTTGCTCCGTCGCCCAAGCTAGAGTGCAGTGGCGTGATCTCAATTCACCGCAACCTCCCGGGTTCAAGCTATTCTCCTGCCTCAGCCTCCTGAGTAGCTGGGACTACAGGTGCACGCCACCACGCCTGGCTAATTTTTGTATTATGAGCAGAGGCAGGGTTTCACCATACTGGCCAGGCTGGTCTTGAACTCCTGACTTTGTGATCCGCCTGCCTCGGCCTCCCAAAGTGCTCAGATTACAGGCGTGAGCCACTATTCCCAGCCCATATACTTATAATCTTCTAAGTGGAAAAGGCAGCGAGAGCTTACATTGTATAATATTAGGCATTTTTCTCTCATTACCATCTTCCACATGGTGATCTTTGAAGTGAAACATGATAAATTAATGCCACCAGTCTGCTCAAAACCCAAAGGCTTCCTGTCATGCTCAGAGTAAAGCTAAAATCCTTTCTATGGCCTATGAGAAACCCCACAATTGAGAATCCCCCTTCCTGCCTCACTTTTTCTCTTGTACTCATCCCTCTTCTCTGTCCCCCTTCTCCAGGCCCTCTGGCCTCCTTACTGGCCTTGAACATGCTGGCCACACTCCACTTGGGACTCCATATTTGCCGTGCCCTCTGCCTTGGAGGCTCTTATTCACAGGATGCCAGACATCCCAGTAGCTCTTCTGAGCTATGCTCATATGGCACCGTGGCAGGGAGGCCTTATCTACATAATATGGCAACCCCAAACTCCTCAACCTGCTCTGACTTTTCCTGTGGCTGTTTGACACATTATATACTTACTTGTTTGTTCACTGTTTCCTCCAATTAAAATTTAAGTTCCATGCAAAAGACTTCTTTGTGTTGGTCACTGTTATTAACAACTGCATCTTGAACTATGCCAAATATATGTGGGAACTTGAATATTCAATAATGAGATCACGTCCTCTGGACTCACGGTGCTTGTATATACAGCCGGTTACTCTAATCTTTGATTACTTCTCCACCTATCTTTCACCTCTCTAGACAGTGAGCTCAAGATAAGTGACGTCACATTTGCATCTCCAAAGTTTAGAGTAGCACGATCCAATAGAACTTTCTGCAGTGCAAATGTTCTATATCTGCCCTATTCAATACAGTAGGCTTCAACCACATGTGCCTACTGAACACAGGAAATGTGGCTGCTGTGACTAAGGAACTGAATTTTACATTTTATTTAATTTTAATTAATTTAAATTTAATTGAGGCAGGCGCGGTGGCTCAAGCCTGTCATCCTAGTTTTTTGGGAGTTCAAGATGGGCGGATCACTTGAGGTCAGGGTTCAAGATCAGCCTAACATGGTGAAACCCATCTCTACTAAAAAAAAAAAAAAAATTAGCCGGCAGTGGTGGCAGGTGCCTGTAATCCCAGCTACTCAGGAGGCTGAGGCAGGAGAATTGTTTGAACCTGGGGAGGCGGAGGTTGCAGTGAGATCGCACCACTGAGCTCCAGCCTGAGCAACATAGCGAAGACTCTATCTCAAAAAAAAAAAATTAATTGGCCACACGTGGCTGTGGTAATAATGTATGGTACAGCACAGATGTAGAACGTCAAGTGGAGCACAAAATAGTGGCTCAAAAAACGTCACCTTAGTTGGGTAAGCCACATAGTGCCTTACTGACATTACTGTTTATAGGTTCTCGTATTACTATTTACAGAGTTACAGGGTGCAATGAGAACACATACTTGTCTTATATTGTGTGAACCCAAAACGCTAGCCCAGAACTCTGCCCACAAGAAGTGCTGAATAAGTATAATGACAAGGAAGGAAGTCAGGAAGAGACAAATAGGAGATCCTTATAAAATACGATTCATTTTTAAATGTTCAACTTCTGTGACAGCACACAACAATAACATGCAATATAATCGCATGCAATAACAAAAATTCTCATGCGCAGTTCCTGCCCCACTGCTATTTTAACCTTCTTGCTGGAGGAAGTAACACTTACCAAGTCTCGTGGGTAAGGCGCAGACACAAGGGCTTTTATTAAGAAAAAAAATCTCTTACCAGGGCTCGCTACCTTTCACTTATCAATGTCCGATTTGTTTTTCCTCCAGTTTCCCTATTTCCAAAAGAACACACAGACACACACACACACTGCGCTGTTTTTCCTACAGTTTCCCTATTTCCAAAAGAAAACACACACACACACACCCTGCCCCATAGACCTCCAGAGGCAAACAGGTGCTACCTTTCACTTATCAACGTCCGGGTTGTTTTTCCTCCAGTTTCCGTATTTCCAAAAGAAAACACACACACACACACACTGCGCCTCATTTACCTCCAGAGGCAAACAGGTGCAACAAGCCGAGGGGCCTGGCTCACTGCAGCTCGCAGGATAACGCCCTGCACGGGTGCTGCACCGCCGGAGGCCAGACCCCGCACAAGGCTCCGAAAACCGAGCAGGGCGTGGGAGGACAGATGATGCTGGACAGCGAAGGCAGGCATTAGCGGCTTCCTGAGAGTCAGGAGGCCAGACGGGGAAGTCGGAGGGTAGGTCTCAAAGTGGGCTAAAGTAGACCCCATGGAAATCGGGAAAGTTCTCAGAATCTCCCCGGGAAGCAGGCTGAGCCCTCCTAAATCCACCGGCCCAGCAGAGGACGCCCAGACCCACGGCCTCGCAGCTACTCCACCCGCTCCGCGCGTCCTCACTGCGACCGGGACGGCGGGCAGCCCCAGGGCGCGGGTTCGCTACCTGCGCGGTCAGGCCCTGCTCCTCGTCGTCCTGGCCGCTCAGGACCCGCCGCAGCTTCTCCATGGCCTCGTTCCCGGGCGGTAGCGCCCGCCACTCCACCGCCGGCCCCTGGCGCCCTCCAGGAAACCCCGAACCCGACTCCCCACAGACCGGCCAAAGGTCTGGCCCGCCCACTTCCGGCGCGTCTGCGCGGCCTCGGCGGCCGCCGTAGCACTCTGCGCATGCTCGCCAGCCTTCTCCTCAGGCCTGTCGGAGGTCGGTGAAGCCCGCGGAGCGGGCGCAGGCGGTAGGGGTGTCCCGTCCCGTTGT
>NW_016107704.1:813515-854397 GCF_001604975.1 Cebus imitator | reverse complement strand
TTTTTTGAGATGGAGTCTCGCTTTGTCGCCCAGGCTGGAGTGCAGTGGCCTCTCGGCTCACCGCAACCTCCGCCTCCCGGGTTCAAGTAATTCTCTTGCCTCAGCCTCCCAAGTAGCTGGGGTTACAGGTGCGCGCCACCACGCCCGGCTAATTTTTTTTTGTATTTTTAAGTAGAGACGGGTTTTCACCGTGTTGGTCAGGCTGGTTTCGAACCCCTGACCTCGTAATCCGCCTCCCTCAACCTTCCACAGTGCTGCGATTACAGGCGTGTAATCTCACCACCGCGCCTGGCTGTGAGAGCTATTTCTTCACGCAGTTCACTGGCCGGCCAAGAGTTTGAAAGAGTGTAATGTTACTTATAAAAGGAATAGTTAATCCAACCCATCTTTCCAGTTTTGTGTAAACAGTGCAGACCATTGAACAAGCGTTTACTGTTCTCTGACTTGTGCTGCCTGAACAAACACTAACAAATGAAGAAGTGGCGTCTTTTTCTCTATTGCTTTCCACCCTGCTAAGAAAGGAGATTAAAAATCAGGGCTGCCTGTCTCATATGGGCCCCAGAGAAGCTTGGAGATTTTTGTGAATATACCACTCCAAAGTCATTACTGATAGCTTTTGCTCTTCTGTTTGCTTCTAGGTTTGGTAAGCTGGTAATGAGAATGTCTGTTATTTTGTTTAACTGCTTTGCCCACTCCATTTTCTCCCTAAAATCTTCCCATTGAAAAGGTGAGTACCAAAAAAGTTTCATTGTCCATCTTACAGCCTCAGTAGAGATTTGATCAAAATTCAGTTAGATAAAAACAAATACCACAAGAACCCCAGGAAAGCAAGTCGTGTACTTCTTGTGATAAAACAGTCCATGTTCAGCATCTTTTAGGCAGAAGATATTTCTATGTGGCCTAGTCATACTAACATGTGAAGTCTTATCCTTATATCCTTAACTTTAAAAGGTTAGGAAGTAATTATATGACATCTATAGAATAATAAAACTCTGTGCTTCTATTGAATAAAGCATAGAGTACATCTGTAAGTGTTACAGGAAAGGAGTCCAGATCCATACCCCAAAAGAAGGTTCTTGGATCTTGCGTAAGAAAGAATTCAGGGCACGTCTGTAAAGTGAAAGCAAGTTTATTAAGAAAGTAGGGGAAGAGAAGAATGGCTACTCCATAGGCAGAGCAGCCCTGAGGGCTGCTGGTTGCCCATTTTTATGATTATTTCTTGATGATATGCTAAAGAAGGGGTGGATTATTCATGCCTTCCCTTTTCAGACCATATAGGGTAACTTCTTGCTGCCACGGTGTTTGTAAACTGTCATGGTGCTAGTGGAAGTATAGCAGTGAGGATGACCAGAGGTTATCTTGGTTTTGTTGGGATTTGGCTGGTTTCTTTACTGCAGCCTGTTTCATTAGCAAGGTCTTTATGACCTGTATCCTGTGCCGACCTCCTATCTTATCCTGTGACTTAAAATGCCTTCACCTGGGAATGCAGCCCAGTAGGTCTTAGCCTCGTTTTACGCAGCTGCTATTTAAAATGGGGTTGCTCTGGTTCACATGCCTCTGACATAAGTGCTTTCAAGATTTCCAAATATAATAACTAGTTGGTCATGGAAAAAGATGAAATAAACTGACAACTCCAGTCATGGAAAGATTGCTTTCCAAGGATAAATGAGGTTGAACTAAGGGCAGTTTCATTGGTTCAACCTGCACTTGGGTATAGGAAATTTTACTTGGAAAATGCAGTGTTGAAAATGGCCCCCAAGCACAGTGCTGAGGGTCTGTCTTGCGTCCTCAGCACAGAAGACCATGACATGCCTTAGGGGGTGAATACCTATGTTAGACAAGCTTCATTCGGGCAAGAGTTACGGTGCTGTTGGCCATGAGTTCAATGTTAATGAATCAACACTATTAAATAAGGTGTCTGTAAATATCAATACACATAAAAACAAGGTTGTGTATTTATTGACAAAAATGTGGCCAGGGGCTTCAGGAACCCAACCTTGTGTTTTCCGTAGAAGGAATGATTCAATGTTCATTAATTCAGTGTGTTTGTAGTGACTTTATAGAACATAACTACCTGAGATAATGAGATGTGACTATACATAGAAACACGAGGCTGGGGCCTAGCATAGGCCACGTGCTGAGTACACATTGGCTTTTATAACGATAGTAACTGTGGTTTCATCACATAAAGTTTCGGCCCTGGACCCCTGTCTCCATTTGCATCCTAGTAAATTAGTCAGTACTCTATAGGGAAACCTGAAGTGGGCCTTTACCTCTTGCCTATCAACCTGGAATAAAGTCTTGAGAATAGTCTTACTTCTTTCCTTCCTTGCCCTTCCTGCTTCCTGGCCACATGGTTTTTTCGAGAGCCCCTTGAAGCTAAGGCAGCCCTGGCACAAAACAAAAGGAGGTTCCAAGTGGAGAGGGACAAAGCATGTTTCTCCTGTGCACTGCCTGGGCATCTGCCATTCTGCTTCCAGGCCTGCCAGGAGAGGTGAGTAATGAACGGACCATGGTCTCCACATCTGACGTTAGCCCTCTGATCTCCTTCCCTTCACCTGACCTGCAGAGAAGCATACAGGTGGGATGCGAGGAGATATTCAGAGATAAGAGCTCCGGTCAGGGAGGCAGAGGCCTGCCCGGGCACAGCAGGAGATTCTGGGAGCTGGGAATACTGCTCTTTTCTTGCACAAGCCCAGCCTACAGAAGTCTGCACCTGAGATGGGACACCATCCCATGACAGGAGCTGGCTCTGAGGGGCCCCCACACACAAAGGACACCCCCCAACACAAACACCTAAATGGCGAAAGGGGTTTGGTTCCAGGAAGACTGCTTAGGAGAGGGGCATCATGAGAGATAGTAAAAGACCAATGATAAAATATTAGATTTATTCCAAACTCTTGCATCGTACACATACTTTTTTTTTTTTTTTTTTTGAGACAGGATTTTGCTCTTGTTGCCTAGGTTGGAGTGCGATGGTGTGAACTTGGCTCACTGCTACCTCTCCCTCCTGGGTTCAAGCGATTCTCCTGCCTCAGCCTCCCAGGTAGCTGAGATTACAAGTGCCCGCCACCACACTGGCTAATTTTTGCATTTTAGCACACAGGGTTTCACCATGTTGGTCAGGCAGGTCTCGAACTCGTGACCTCAGGTGATCCATCTGCCTTGAGCTCCCAAAGTGCTGGGATTACAGGTGTCAGCCATTACGCCTGGCCCTTCTCTGGCTTCTTCCCATGACAGGAGCTGGCTCTAAGGGGACCCCACACACAAACCACACCCCCCAACACAAACACCTAAATGACTGGTGAAAGAATCTTGGTTCCAGGAAGACAGCTTAGGAGAGGAGTATCATGAGGGCATGTGGAAACCTTTCCCAAGGACAATATTTTAAGCATTTTGAAATGAAGTTAATTAATACAGAACCTGGACAGCACAGTCTCGCATTTCCTATTCCATAAGATTTCACACTGTGCTTGGTAGAAAACATTGAGTGCATCATTCTCATGTGACAGTTTAGGTAGGAAATTATGCTTGAAATGGAGTCTCTGAGTGGTTAGAAATATATTAAAAAGTGTGTGGTGCAGTGGCTTTGAGTCTGAAGTCCACAGTCTCTTCCAGTCCTTTCTACATGTGGTTCTCATTGCTTGAAACCTTGGTCCCCCTCAAATGCCTTGTCCATCTATCCCCAAGCTCCTCCAGGCTCCCTTTCTTGGCCAAGTTCAGCTTGACCTGTGGTTCCCACCTGAGATGTCTCCTCCAGGAAGCCTTCCTGGACCTCTAAAGACACGGATAGGTGACCTCCTGTGCTTTCCTGGCTGCTCTGTTTGTCCTAAGGTGAACCTTAGCAGCCATTCCACTGACATCGCCGACCACTGTCTGTGGCCCCAGTATGTTCAGACCTTTCCCTGGGCACAGAGCCAGGTTCATGCTAGAAGCTTAACATGTGCTTCTAGAGTGAATAACTGAATAACATAACTAGAGCATATTAAATAATCTGAGACATACATTTTTTCCATGTTAATTTTAGGGTTAATTGGAGAGTGTACATGTTTAGAGACAGAAATTTGAGAGGCATCTGAGCAGAGCCCTGGAAGTGAAGGAGGAGGGGCCGGGTCTAGTCTTGTGAGGCCTACAAAGGGGAGCAGCAGCAAACAGATGGAAGGAGAAGGAGCACACGGGGTGTGGGTCCTGCCTCACGCTGACCGCCCCATTTGCCTGCAATAAGCAAGGGGCATTTCAGCCAGACCTGAGAGAGTCTCCTTATTTCTGTACCTCTCTTTTCAGAGGGCTAGTGAGGTCTGGAAAGGTACAACTGAGTATTCAAATGACCAGAATAAACCAAGCGTTTGTTGTATCTTGCGTGCTAGTGGACCACACTCCCATCACTGAACAGAGGACCCAGGAGCTTTGCTGCGTGTGGATGAGGTAACAATGATGTCCAATCAGCCTTGATACTGAGCTGCTCTCCCGTCAGGTGCTGAAGTCAAGATGGCTTCCAGGGCCAGCAGACCTGCAGTCCGTGCAGGAAGCGGGACACCAACTGTAGCGAATGAAGATAGCAGGCTGAGCAGACAGGGACCCTGAAGGACGGTCATACATGGCACGACGACACGTGGCTAATGACAGGCTGCGTATATGACGGTGATCCTGTAAGATAGGACTCCCCTACCACCCCCACCCCGGGCAAAGGACTGGTGGCCCAAGGCCTGTTAGGAACCGGCGGCAGAGCAGGAGGTGAGCACAGGCGAGTGAGCATTACCACCTGAGCTCTAGCTCCTGTCTCAGCAACAGCGGCACTAGATTCTCATAGGAGCATGATCCCACTTGTGAACTGCGCATGTGAGGAATCTAGGTTGCGAGCTCCTTATGAGAATCTAATGCCCAATGATCTGAGGTGGAAGAGTTTCACCCCAAAACCGTCCACCGCCTCTAGCTGTGGAAAAATTGTCTTTGATGAAACCAGGCCCTGCTGCTGTCTCTCTAGCTTCTCCTGAGGGGCCTCTTTCTCGTCCACGATCCAGTCCACAGTACATTTAGCCCTCGTGTCCCCTTAGCGTCCTCCAGCATATGACAGCATGCCACCCTTCTGTATCTTTCCTGGGCTTGGCACACTTGAAGATTACTGCCCACTGTTTCATAGAGTGCCCGTTAATTCGGGTTAATCTGATACTTCCTCATGATGACATTGAGGCTCTGCATATTTGACAAGAACACTATAGAGGTGTTCTCAGTGCATCACGTCAGCAAAGTTTGGTGTCCTTGACTCCGTGTGTCTTTACAAGGGCCGTTAGCTGACTGCTTGGGGCAGGGTGGCATCAGCCATGTTTCTTCACTGTAGAGTTACTGTTCTTCCCTCTGGAATTAATCTGTAACTTGTGGGAAGATACTTTAAGACAGCAGTTACTGTTTCTCACTATACTCCACCGCTAATTTTTAGCATCAATAGATGATGTCCACCCACATGCATTGTTACTGTGGTACTTGCCTAATGGTGATTTTTTTTTTAATTTCTGTTATTCAATCTATACTTATTTTTCAGAAATCTACCATAAGGAAGAGATATCCCTTCTGCTGCTTGTAGGCATGTATGTATGTATGAAGTATATATGTATTCATTCATTCCCTTATTCATTTATATTATTAGTGTGGGTTCATGAGTATCTGTTTTATCCTATGAATTACTAATTACTATTGCTTATTTTGTTGCACAAGTTGTCCCAGGCTGGGTCGCTGGCAGCTTCTTTAAGCTGCCTCTTGTTTCTTTCAGTATTTCCTAATTATTTTCTGGGCACTTCTTTAATTTCTGGCATTGTAAGATGCTCCAACCTAATCTTGCATCTTCCCACCATAGCATTGGAATTAATCATTTTCTAAGGAGCCCTGGTTTCTTTGAAAATTCATATTTAGGAACCAATAGCTGCACTCCAGATAGGCTCATTGCTATGGGGATGTCATTGCTTCTGGTCCACCTGGGCAGATGGAGTTAAGGAAAAAAAATATATATATATGTACATATTTTATATATATACACGCATACATACAAGCACGCCTATGTGTGTTTCCATATGTATCTATATACACGTAATATAAGATTAGTTATACGTATATTAACCTTAAGTTGATGTTGATATCTGTCACTCATCCTATCCTCCCCTTTTCCTTATTTGTAATTTCTTTTTCTTCTTTTTTTTATTTTTGAGACAGGGTCTCTCTTGCCCTGCCCTGGCTGTGACATGATCACAGCCCACTCAACCTCCTGGGCTCAAGCAATTCTTGCAGGGTCTACAGGTATATGATACTACGCTGGGCAATTTTTAAATATTTTGTAGAGTCAAGGTCTCGCCATATTGCCCAGGCAGGTCTCAACCTCCTGGGCTCAAGCGATCTCCCTCCACCTTGGCCTCCTGAAGTGCTGGGATTACAGGCATGAGCCACTGCCCTGGGCCTATAACTTCTTTTTCCAACAATGAGAAATCTGGCCCTCTTCACCATGGTCTATTTTCTTATTTGCTTAGTCCTAGACACAAAGTAGTTTCAGAATTTCTCACCATACTCCTGTGGAAAACACATTTCCTGATGAGAGTAAAATATTTGTGTATATCTGTTTCTGGCTTTTTTTGTCTTTAGCTTTACAATGTACAGTCAATATTCTGTTTTCCAAATTCATAGAGTTTGGCGATTTTCTTCCCCATGCCTCAGTGTAGTTGTGTTATCTATTGATAATTGAGTTAGGTTCATTTTGTACTGTTTGCATTCTATTTTGGGTTCCCTCATCACAGTTGATTTTAAATGTTAATTTGGGTGGGAGGAATATGGAAGAGCATTGTTCTGAGAACCATAATTATATCAAAAGCTACACCCAGAAGTATCACTTTCCCCTTTCTCTTCTCATTCTCTCCTCTCATTCTTTCCACCCCAATTCCCACCCATGCCCTCTAGGTAAATAATCTCATTAATTTCTCGTTTCTACTTGTTTCTTTTGCACAAGACAGCTGATACATGTATACTTTCCCACATCTCCTTTCTTTCTTACATGAAGGATAATATATTATACTCTTCTTATTTTGCTTTTTTATTTAACAGTGTATTCTGGAAATCAGTTCATACCAATTTTCAGAGATCTTTCCCCTTTTTTGGCACATCTGCATAATACTGCATGTTCCATGGTTTTCTCAATGACTACTTAGGTTGTTTCTAATATTTTTCAATAAGAAACAGTATTGCAATTAATAATCTAATGCATATATATATGTATATGAGAGGTCTTCAAAAAGTTCATGGGAAACGTGTCTTATGAAAAAACTATGCATGAGTTTTAAACTTTTTTGCGTCAAAATAAACATGTACTAACTTCTTAGAACATGTCTGAACAGGTCCAAGTTTGAGGCACTAAGAAGGATAAAGTATCAATTTGAAAAGAGCCCCTATCATAGCAATATGACTTGAAAGCACAAAGGAAGAAAAAAATGAAGCAAGAACAAACATCAAATTTATGATGAAGTTTGCCTGCAAGAATGGTGAAACCATTGATATTTTATAAGACATTTATAGGACAGTGTCCCAAAGGAATCAGCAGTTTACAAATGGATATAACCTGTTTTCAGAAGGGAGGAAGATGAAGTTGAAGATGAAGCAGTGGGCGACCATTGATATCAATTTATGAGGAAAAAAATTCATTTTATTCATGCCCTAACTGAAGAGGACTGACAATTAACAGCACAAACAATAGTCAACATCATAGATATCTCAACTGGTTCAGCTTACCCAATTCTGACCGAAAGTTAAAGTAGAGCAAACTTTCTACTTGGTGAGTGCCAAAACCCTCATGCCCAGATCAGCTGCAGACAGAAGCAGAGGTTTCAATGGAAATTCGAAACAAGTGGAATCAAGATCATGAAGCATTTCTTCAAAGAATTGTAACAGGAGTTGAAATATGGCTTCACCAGTACAATACTGAAGACTAAGCACAATCAAAGCAATAGCTACCAAGAGGCTGAAGTGGTCCCTTAAAGGCAAAAGGGGACCAGTCAAGAGCAAAGGTCATGGCAACAGTATTTTGGGATGCCAAGACATTTAGCTTGTTGACTTTCTGGAGGGCCAAAGTGTAGTATTATCTGTTTATTATGTTTTGAGAAAGTTGGTAGAAAAATGCCTAGGAGAGCTTCACCAGAGTGTCCTCGATTCAATTTCAGATCACCACAATAAAGCAAAAAATTGCAATTATAAATTTTTTGGTTCCCCAGTACATGTAAAAGTTATATTTATACTATAGCCTATTAAGGGTGCAATAGCATTATGTCTGAAAAAAAAAATGATCATGGCTTCATTTAAAAATACTTTATTACCAAACAATGCTAGCAATCATCTGAACCTTCAGTGAGTTATAATCTTTTTGCTGGTGGAGGGTCTTGCTTAGATGTTGGTGGCTGCAGATTGATCAGGGTGGTGGTTACTCTAGTTTGGGGTGGCTGTGGCAGGTTTTCAACATAAGACAACAGCGAAGTTTGCTGCATTGATTGACTCTTCCTTTCATGAAAGATTTCTCTGTAGCATGTAATGCTGTTTGATAGCATTTTACCCACAGTAGAATTTCTTTCAAAATTAAAGTCAGTCTTCTTAAACCCTGTCACTGCTTTATTAACTTAAGTTCTTGCAATATTCTAAATCCTTTGTTGTCATTTCAGCAACGTTCACAGCATCTTTACCAGGGGTAGATTCTGTCTCAAGAAACCACTTTGTTCATTCATCTGTTCAAGTTTTATCATGAGATTGCATCAATTCAGTCAAATTTTCAGCTCCACTTTTCATTCTAGTTGTCTTGCTATTTCTACCACATCTGCAGTTACTATATCCGTTGAAGTCTTGAACCCCTCAAAATCACCCATGAGAGTTGGATTCAATTTCTTCCAAATTCCTGTTCATGTTGATATTTTGACCTCCTCTCATGAATCATGAATGTTTTTAGTGGCATCTAAAATGGTAAGTCCTTTCCAGAAGGTTTTCAATTTGCTTTGCCCCAATTCATCAGAGGAATCACTGTCTGTGGCAACTGTAGGCTTATGAAAGGTATTTGTTAAGTAATATGACTTGAAAGTCTAAATGACTTCTTGATCCATAAGCTACAGAATGGGTGTTGTGTTAGCAGGCATGAAAACAACATTCATCTTGTGTATCTCCATCAGAGCTCTGGGTGACCAGGTGCATTGTCAATGGGCTGTAATATTTTGAAAGGAATCTTTTTTTTTTCTGAGCAGTGAGTCTCAACAATGGGCTTAAAATATTTATTCAACCATGCTATAAACAGATTTACTGTCATCCGGGCTTTGATGTTCCTTATGCAGGCACAGGCAGAGTAGATTTTGTATTATTCTTAAGGGACCTTGGATTTTCAGAATGGTAAGGGAACATTGGTGTGAACATAAGGTCACCAGCTGCATTAGCCCCTAACAAGAGAGCCCCTAACTCTCCCTACCCACTCTGAGGAGCAGAGGTCTTCAAACCTCCACTGGTTCGGTGCTGCTGATTCATGAATCGTTCTTTGCTCAATTAAATTGTTTACTTTGTCTAAGAAGGTTTCCCTTTGACAGGATTTCTTTTGATAGGATTTATTTTTGCTATTTTATTTCATATTTTACTTTTATTGAATTTTTGTTTCATTTTTTAAAAGTCTCCTTTCCTTCTTTCTTTTGGTCATTTTGAGTATTCTGCCAGTTTAAAAGTTAAACATTACACTTTTGTTCTCATAATAGTAACAGTTAATTTGAAGCCTGCAATACAGTGCTTTCAAGTCAAGAATTTTTGCATGTGATTATGTTCCTTAATCTCCCACTTCCCTCAGCCCCCATCATGCTAATATTTTAGTTCTGGGTTGTTATGGAAACAGTGATTTTCCTTTTTTGATTGTTAAATTAAAACTTGGCCTGAGGCTGCCATAGCTTATATCCCTAAGTAAGGAAATATAAACTGGTTTAGTAGGTAAATAAACTGAAAGCCTAATTAAGGACTGTTCTTTGTAACAAACAGCTGAGTGTCAGCTAATCGGAGCAGCTGACCTTCAGCCAGTCACAGGCTTCCTGCTGATCAGACCACATCCAAATACAGCAACACAAAGCTGAAACCAGTCCAACTGTTTCTGCACCTCACTTCCCTTTTCGATCTATCAACTCTCTCTACCCACTCTGAGGAACAGAGCTCTCAGAACCTCCACTGGTTCAGTGCTGCTGATTCATGAATTGTCCTTTGCTCAATTAAATTGTTTAATTTGTCTAAAAAGGTTTTCTTTTGACAGGTCCTATAATAAACTTTAGGTATTCAGTTACCCATAATTTTCATGTGTTTTGTAGAAATATCCTGGATTTGCCGTTCTCTTATCTAAACCTTCCTTCAAGGGTATTTTCAACATGTGGCAAAATTTTGGAGATGTATGAATGAGAATGTTTTTATTATACTTTCACATTTAATGACAATTTGGATAAGACTTTTAGTATTCAATTTTCTTTTAATTTTTTAAAAACATTACACCATTTTCCTCTTGTACCATTTTTCTATTGAGGAGTCCATAATCAGTCTGACTCTTATTCCTTTGTTAGGCAGGATGATGATATAATTTATCATTCAACTAGGACACTTTGGAGCGTGAAGGGGATACTACTAATAATTATGCCTGTCAGTAGGTGTAACCCAGGACTGTCCTGTGTACATTAAGACATGTGGTCCACTTACTTATAGGTGTTCAGTTACCCTATTTATAGGTGACTAGTTCTTTCTCTCTGGAAGCTTTTAGAATTTTATTTGTGTTTGATATTCTTAGGTGTGGCTATAATACTTCTAGGTATGGGCTTTTTTGTTTTTCTCTACTTGGCCCTCTGTGATACTATGATTTATAATAGGAAATGTATATTTGATCTTCCTCCTTTATCCTGGCATGTAGCTCCTAAAACCCATATAATCTCCAAAGTGATGTGTCTACTTGTATGCCAGTGAGATGAATGTGGGTTGGGGGCTCCTGGATTGCCTCAGCATGAGAGGGGGTTGCCAGGATAACCCTTGTGTGATTAGAGGGTTAGAACTTTCAGCCTTAGGCTACCCTCAGCCTTGGAGGGAAGAAGAGCTGGAGGTTGAGTCAATCACAATGGCCAGTGATTGAATCAATCATGTCTAGGTAATGAAACCTCCATACAAAAACAAAAAGGCCGGATTCAGAGAGCTTCTGGGTTGATCAACAAGAACCTATCAGTGTACCAGGACAGTAGCACAACACAACTCCTTGGGGACAAGCTTTTCTGCTCAGGAATTTCCAATCCTGACCCTATGTATCCATTCATCTGCCTGTGCATTTGTATTCTTGAAAATATCCTTTGTGACAAGCAGGCACTGATAAATGTTAAACACAGTTTATGGGAAGCCACTGTTTTAGACAAGCCTCCTACACTAGGCCCCAGCAAAGCAGACCAAACCAGAATGGAGCCATTTATGCTAAGTACCTTGGAATCATATAGAACATTTAAACTTCCTCCTTTATCTCTCTACTTTCCTTCCTTCCTTTCTCTTCTCTTCCTTCCTCCCCTTTTTCTTCCTTCTCTCTTCCTTCCTCCCTCCCTCTCCTTTCCTTCCTTCCTTCGTCTTTCTCTCCCTTTCTCCCCTCCTTTTCTCCCTTCCTTTTTCCCCCTTCCTTCCTCCTTCCCTTCCTTCCATTTTTTTCTTTTCTTCCTTCCTTTTTCCACACTCTTTCTCTCCCTCCTTCCCTATCCTCCTTTCTTCCCTTCCTTTTTTCTTCCCTTCCTCCTTTCTTCCCTCCTTTTCTCCCTCCCTTCTTCCTCTCTTTCTGCCTCCTCTCCTCCTCTTCCTTCCTTCTTTCTAGCAATTCCTGCTCTAATTTCACTCTTAGGCTCTTTTATTGAAGTTGAACTTAGAGAGTGCACCTATCCTGCCAACATGAGCCTTTCCAGTTCATGTGAAACTTTTATTATTGCAAATGTTAAGTACAATTCTATTCTTTCATATTATGAACTAAATGCTGTGCCTTCAACAATTCATGTTTTGAAAACTAATCTCCATTGTGATAGTATTAGCGGGTGGGGCTTCTGGGAGGTGATGTGGTCATGAGGGTACAGGCTGTGTGAATGGGATTAGTGGCCTCATAAAAGAGGCCCAGGAGAGCTCCTTTGACCCTTCCACCATGAAAAAACAGCCTTCTGCAAACCAGGAAGCAGCCCTCACCAGACCTCAGAACTGCTGGCAGTCTTGGATTTCCCACCCTCCAGAACTATGAGAAGTAGGAGTTTGCTGCCAAAGCCATCCAGCCTATGGAATTTGCTATGGGAGCCCAAATGGACTAAGACTTTCCACCTGCAGCACAATTTAAATACTTGCAGAGCCTTTGGCACTGACAAGAGTCTCTGGGCCTGCAAAGGCAGGAATCCCCTCCCTTGGCCTTTTTGAAGGCGGTGCACTGTGCCTTTCCACATGCCCATGTCCAGTACTGAACTGACGACATGACAACTGGTAAGTCATGTTACCTGTCTGAGGTTGGTTAGAGTTCTTAACTGCAAGTAACAGAACCTACTCTGACCAGTTTGAGCAGCAGAGATTAACTAAAGGTTCAGAGGTTGCTTTCAAAGTCATGCTGCAGACTGGGAATGACTCTTGCTTCCAGGACCAACCCTGCCCCCATGCTGTGGAACCAAACCAATGAGGAAGCTGCCGTCACTGCTGCTGTCCCCTAGTTAATGCCTGTACTTCTGCTGCTGGACAGAACCATCACTTCTCCATCAAAAAAGCTGCAAGTAGACCAGCAGAGGGGATGTTCCACAGAGAGCCTGCTTCCTTGTGGCACTTCCAAACTGAAGTCTCATTTGGGTGTGTCCCATTAGCCAAGTCCAGGCCAATACCCTGCTTTCTAGCTGCAAGGGAAGTGTGCTGGGAGACAGGCTGATAAACAGGAAGTTCAGAAGTGTCCTAAAGTAACATATAAAGGTTATTTAAATTATTGTGGTCCATGATTATGGCAAATATTTACGAAGGAGCTCCCAAGGAGCCTACTGTCCAATGGAGGAGAGAGACAAGCATATGTTTTCAGTTCGTCAGCATGCACCTGTGCAGTTATAGCTCATCTCAGTCAGTTCATACCAACATCAAAAAATACATACCTTTCTTCAAGGGCTTGTCTGTAGCCTTTTAAATTTTATTTTTTATTTTTTATGTTTTTAAATTTATTTAATTTACTTTAGGTGCATACTATATCTGGCTTTTCTCCCCATGTTATCCCTCCCCACCCCCTGTGTCTCTCCCCTACCCCCTCCAACTGTCCCCAGTGTGTGATGCTCCTCTCCCTGAGTCCACGTGTTCTCGTTGTTCAACACCCACCTATGAGTGAGAACATACGGTGTTTGGCTTTCTGTTCTTGTGTCAGTTTGCTGAGAATGATGGTTTCCAGATTCATCCAAGTCCCTATAAAGGACATGAACTCATTGTTTTTTATGGCTGCGTAGTATTCCATGGTGTATATGTACCACATTTTCTTTGTCCAGTCTTGCTATTGTACACAGGGCTGTAGTGAACATATGTGTGCATGTGTCTTTATAGTAGAACGATTTATAGTTCTTTGGGTATATACCCAATAGTGGGATCTGCTGGGTCAAATGGAATTTCTGTTTCTAGATCCTTGAGAAATCGCTGCACTGTCTTCCACAAAGGTTGAACCAATTTACATTCCCACCAACTGTGTAAGAGTGTTCCTATTTCTCCACAGCCTCTCCAGCATCTGTTGTCTCCAGATTTTTTAATGATCACCATTCTAACTGGCGTGAGATGATATCTCAGTGTGGTTTTGATTTACATTTCTCTAATGACCATTTAATGATGATGAGCATTTTTTCATATGTTTGTTGGCCTTATATATGTCCTCTTTTGAAAAGTGTCTGTTCATATCCTTCGCCCACTTTTGAATGGGGTTGTTTGTTTTTTTACTGTTTGAGTTCTTTGTAGATTCTGGATATTAGCCCTTTGTCAGATTAATAGATTGCAAATTTTTTTTCCCATGCTGTTGGCTGCCAATTCACTCTAATGATTGTTTCTTTTGCCGTACAGAAGCTGTGGAGTTTAATTAGATACCATTTGTCTATCCTGGCTTTTATTGCCATTGCTTTTGGTGTTTTAGTCATGAAGTCCTTACCTGTGCCTATGTCCTGGATGGTTTTGCCTACATTTTCTTCTAGTGTTTTTATGGTGTTAGGTTTTAGGTTTAAATCTTTGATCCATCTGGAGTTAATTTTAGTGTAAAGTGACAGGTAGGGGTCCAGTTTCTGCTTTCTGCACATTGTTAGCCAGTTTTCCAAACACCATTTATTAAACATGGAGTCCTTTCCCCATTGCCTGGTTTTGCAGGTGTGTCAACGATCAGATGGTTGTAGATGTGTGGTGTTTCTTCTGGGGGTCTCTGTTCGGTTCCATTGGTGTATGTCTCTGTTTTGGTACCAGTACCATGCTGTTTTGATTACTGTAGCCTCGTAGTATAGTTTGAAGCCTGACAGTGTGATCCCTCTGGCTTTGTTCTTTTTGCTTAGGATTGTCTTGGCTATGCAGGGTCTTCTGTGATTCCATATGAAGTTTAAAGTGGTTTTCTTCAGTTCTGTGAAGAAGGTCATTGGTAGCTTGATGGGGATAGCATTTAATCTATAGATTACTTTCGGCAGTATGGCCATTTTCACAATATTAATTCTTCTTAAGCATGAGCATGGAATGTTTTTCCATCTGTTTGTGTCCTCTCTTATTTCGTTGAGCAGTGGTTTGGATAAATTCCTAGACACTTGTACTCTACCAAGACTAAACCAGGAGGAAGTTGAAACTCTGAATAGACCAGTAACAAGGGCTGAAGTAGAGGCAGAAGTCGATAGCCTACCAACCAAAAAAAGTCCAGGTCCAGACGGGTTCACAGCCAAATTCTACCAGACATGCAAAGAGGAGCTGGTTCCATTCCTTCTGAAACTGTATCAAACAGTACAGAAGGAGGGAATCCTCCCTAACTCATTTTCTGAGACCAACATCATCCTGATACCAAAAACAGGCAGAGACTCAACTAAAAAAGAAAACTTCAGGCCAATATCCATGAGGAACATTGATGCAAAAATCTTCAATAAAATACTGGCAAACAGATTGCAACAGCTCATCAAGAAGCTTATCCACTACGATCAAATAGGCTTCATCCCAAGGATGCAAGTCTGGTTCAACATATGCAAATCCATAAATGTAATCCATCACATAAATGGAACCAAAGACAAAAACCACATGATTATCTCAATAGATGCAGAGAAGGCCGTTGGTAAAATTCAACAGCCCTTCATGCTAAAAACTCTCAATAAACTAGGTATTGACAGAATGTATCACAAAATGATAAAAGCTATATATAACAAACCTACAGCCAATATCGTACTAAATGGGCAAAAGCTGGAAGAATTCTCTTTGCAATCAGGCACTAGACAAGGATGCCCTCTCTCACCACTCCTATTCAACATAGTATTGGAAGTTCTAGCCAGAGCAATCAGGCAAGAAAAAGAAATAAACGGTATTCAATTAGAATAGGAGGAAGTCAAAGTCAAACTGTCTCTATTTGCAGATGACATGATTGTATATCTAGAAGACCGCATCGTCTTAGCCCAAAATCTTCTCAAACTGATAAGCAACTTCAGCAAAGTCTCAGGATACAAAATCAACGTGCAAAAATCACAAGCATTCCTATATACCAGTAACAGACAAACAGAGCCAAGGCAAGAGCAAACTGCCATTCACAATTCCTACAAAGAGAATAAAATACCTAGGAATACAACTAACAAAGGATGTAAAGGACCTCTTCAAGGAGAGCCTTTTAAATTTTAAACAAAATTTGCAGAGTTCTCCCTCATATGTTCACACATTTTTCAGACTATTTTAAAAACACTGCAAGCTTGCTTTGTTCCAACTGAGAGTTGATCTTGTTGATCTACAGAGATTTCATAGCATTTGTCTAGAAAAAGTAACTGCCTGAAAAAGTAACTTCATTGCCCATCCCCCAATTGGCTAACGCGCCCTGTTTTTAAGGAGTCACTTTTTGCTCAATTATCAACTTACTTGAAATTTATGCTAATTTACAGTAAAAAAATTATGACGTTACAGTTCTTGATTAGAAGTGCTTTTAGAAGAAAGTATAAATGTGGCTGACTTTAAATGAAGGAAAACTTAAAAACTGGATCTGCTGATGAGTTATTGCATCTGGATGGTTGTGTGTTCCCTAGGGAGTAAGAAGTGAAGCAACCACGTGCCTGGGGTGGGCCACTAGAGCCTGTGTCCTACCCTGTGAAGCAGCCTTCCCTGTGCCTCCACTTCGTCTCTCCCAGCCAAAATCACAGTCACTATGATGGCACCCTCTGCCACACACGTTGCATCCAGCTGGGCTGTGTTAACCCTCATTCAACTTGCAAAACTCATGCTTCAGCGATGGTTTTGCTGTTACAAACTAAACGAATTTGGCCACACACAACTCCGTTTTTTTGTTTTGTTTTGTTTTGTCTTTTTAAGTAAATAACTGTGATCACTAAAAGGTTTGAGGCAGGTCAGCTATTTGCAGGGTACTTAGTTGTGCTAGAAAATACGTTTAAAAAGCAAAGTCTGCATTTTGACTTACAAGTGAAGAGGTTTCCAACAAAACCCTAAAAGCTCTGTTTATATTTATCACCTCTGCTCATCATGTGGAATCTTTAAGAAGACCGCTGTCTTCTTAAAGCCCCTCTATAGGAAAACTAAACACTGACTCAAATAAAGTTAAGAGAAATGTTAACTGAGAGTTATTTGAATTTATACAATGCAAGCTGTAGTGAGAAAATACATAGCATGCTATTTAGATAGGTTGGATATGATTATTTTTATTTAAAGAGAAACATTATCACTCAAAAAGGGCAGAAAATAAAATTTCACAGGATGATCTTTCAGGACAAAATTTAAAAGTTAAAATATCCAGGTTCTAACAGCACTTGAAATTAAATAGTAAAAGGTAGGCTAGGCATAGTGGCACATCTGTAAACTCAATACTGTGGGAGGCCATGGTGGAAGAATTACTTTAGCTAGCCCAGGAGTTCAACATCAGCCTGGGCAATAGAGTGAGACACTCATCTACAAAAAAAATTTTTTAATGAGCTGGATGTGGTGGCATGCATCTGTATTCCCAGGGACTCAGGAGGCTGGGGTGTAAAGATCACTTGAGCCCAGGAGGTTGAGACGGCAGTGAGCCATGTTTGCACCACTATTCTCCAGCTTGGGCCACAGAGCAGGACCTTGTCTCTAAATAAATAAATAAATAAATAAAATAAAAAAGTAAACTAAATTGATTTGTTTATCCAGAACTCAGTGGTGTAGATGGACTAAATGACAAAGAATGGAAGCACCGAGATACCAAATTGCTCTGATGGTAGATTGTCTCAAAGTTTGTGTAGATGTCTCGAAGTTCATATAGATCATCTCAAAGGTTGTGTAGATTGTCTAAAGTTATTGGGAGATTGTCTCAAATTTTGTGTAGATTGTCTTGAAGGTCGTGTAGATTGTCTCAAAGATCGTGCAGATTCAAAGTTCATGTAGATTGTTTGGAAGTTCATGTAGATTGTCTCAAAGTTTGTGTAGATTGTCTTGGAGTTTGTGTAGATTGTCTGGAAGTTCGTGTAGATTGTCTTGAAGTTCATGGTTGATTGTCACAGAGTTCGTGTAGATTGTTGTGAAGTTCACATAGATTGTCTCCGAGTTCATGTAGATTGTCTTGAAGTTCACATAGATTTTCTCAATGTTTGCATAGATTGTCATGAAGTTTGTGGTAGATTGTCTTGAAGATCATGGTTGATTGTCTCGAAGTTCATGGTAGATTATCTTGAAGTTCATGTAGCTTGTCTCAAAGTTTGTGGTAGATTGTCTTGAAGTTTGTGTAGATTGTCTCAAAGTTTGTGTAGATTATCTTGAAGTTCATGGTTGATTATCTCAAAGTTCATGTAGATTGTCTCAAAGTTTGTGGTAGATTGTCTGGAAGTTCGTGTAGATTGTCTAGAAGTTCGTGTAGATTGTCTTGAAGTTCATGTAGATTGTCTCAAAGTTCATGTAGATTGTCTTGAAGTTTGTAGTAGGTTGTCTCAAAGCTCATGTAGATTGTCTCAAAGATGGTGCAGATTGTCTCAAATACCTTCAGCACTGCCTGGGTGGGGGTCTCATGACCAAGCTGGTTCTCTGTAGGCGTGGATAGATTGTCTCAAACCCTGCATATATAGATTGTGTCTAAGCTAGTGTAGATCATCTTGAAGCCAGCGTAGATTGTCTCGTAGCCCACGTAAATTGTCGCAATGCCTGTGTAAATAGATTGTCTCAAAGCTTGTGTAGGTTGTCTCGAAGTCTGTGTTGATTGTTTTGAAGCCTGAGTAGATACATATTCCTGAAGCCTACATAGATTGGCTCATTGCCCACATAAATTGTCTGGTAGCTTGCACAGATTGTCTCAAAGCTTGTGTAGATATATTGTCTCAAAGCCTGTGTAGATATATGGTCTTGAACTTGGGGTAGATTTTCTCAAAGAGGGTGTAGGTTGTCTTGAAGCATGTGTAGATATTCTCGAAGCCAGTGTAGATTGTCTCAAAGCCAGAGTATATTGTTTGGAAGCACATATAGGATGATTTTCTCAAAGCTCAAGTAAACTGTCTCGAAGCCTGCCTAGATAGATTGTCTCACAGCTGATATAGATTGTCTCAAAGCTCTTGTAGATAGTTTCAAAGTCTGTGTAGATTGTCTAAAAGCTTGTGTAGATTGGCTTCAAGCCTGTATAGATAGCTTGTCTCAAAGCATGTGTGCATACATTGTTTCTAAACCAGTGTAGATTGTCTCGAATCCGGAAGTGATTGTCTCAAGCCAGCATTTTGTCTCAAAGCCAGCATATATTGTCTTGAAGCCCATGTAGATTGTCGCAAAGCCTGCATATATACATTGTCTTGAAGCCAGTGTAGATTGTCTCAAAACCTGCATAGATTGTCTCAAGCTTGCATAGATATGTCTACAAGCTCACATAGATAGATAATCTTGAAGCCCATGGAGATAGATTGTCTCAAAGCCCACATAGATTGTCTCAAAGTTTGTGTTGATTGTCTCAAAGCACGCATAGATATATGTTCTCAAAGCTGGCATAGATTGGCTCACTGGCCACATAGATTTTCTCATAGCCCACATAGATTGTCTTGAAGGTTGTATAGATTGTTTTGAAGCCCACATAGATCATCTCAAAGCTGTGTAGATTGTCTCAAAGCAACATAGATAGATTGTCTTGAAGCCGGTATACATACATTGTCTCTAAACAAGTGTAGATTGTCTCGAAGCAAGCATATATTGTCTCAAAGCCTACATAGTTTGTCTTGAAGTCTGCATAAATTGTACCAAAGCTTACATGGATTGTTGTGAAGCCTGCATAGATATTGTCTTAAAGCCTGTATAGATTGTCTCGAAGCATGCCTAGATAGATTGTTTTGAAGCTTGTGCATATACATTGTCTCAAAGCCAGTGTAGATTGTATCAAAGCCAGGGTAAATTGTCTCAAAGCCAATGCAGATTGTCTTGACACTTGTGTAGATTGTCTCAAAGTGCATGTAGGTAGATTGTCTCAAAGCTTGTATATATACATTGTCTCAAAGCCTGCATAGATTGTGTCAAAGCCTGCAGAGATATATTGTCACAAAGCCCAAGTAGATTTGCTTGAAGCTCGCATAGATTTTCTCAAAGCCAGCATAGATTGTCTTGAAGCCCGTGTATATTCTCGAAGCCGGCATAGATTGTCTCAAAGCCAGTGTTGATTGTCTTGAAGCCTGCATAGATAGATTGTCTAGAAGCTTGTATAGACTGTCTCAAAGCTTGCATAAATCGTGTTAAAGCCTGCATAGATAGAATGTTGCAAAGATAGAATGTCACAAAGATAGAATGTCATATATATAGAATGTCACAGTGACATACACATGTTGTCTAAGCCAGTCTAGATTGTCTCGAAGCCAGCAGAGATTGTCTTGATGCCAGCATAGATTGTCTTGAAGCCAGCATAGAATGTCTTAAAGCTTACATAGAAAGATTTTCTAGAAGTTTGCATAGATTGTCTCAAAACCCGCATGGATTGTCTCAAAGTCTGCCTAATACATTGTCTCTGAGCAATCGTAGATTTTCTCGAAGCCAGTGTAGATTGACATAAAGCCAGTGTAGATTGTCTAGAAATCAGCATAGATTGTTTCAAAGAGAGTGTAGATTGTCTCAAAGCCTCTGCAGATTGTCTTGAAGCCCACTTAGATTGTCAGGTAGCCCATGTAGATTGTCTTGAAGCCCACGTAGATAGATTGTCTGCAAGCCTATGTAGTAAACAGATTGTGTCAAAGCCTGCGTAGATTGTCTTGAAGCCAGTGTAGATTGTCTTGAAGCCCTCATAGATAGATTTTCAGTAAGCCTGGGTATATACGTTGTCTCTAAGTTAGCGTAGATTATCTCAAAACGAGCGTTGATTTTCTTGAAGCAAGCATTGATTGTCCTGAAGCCAGCATAGATTGTTTCGAAGACTGAGTAGATTGTTTTAAAGCTTGAGTAGATTGTCTCAAAGTCTGTGTAATTTTCTCAAAGTCTGTGTAAATTGTCTTGAAATCTCAAATTGCAAGACGATCTCAACAATCTCAATCTCAACAATCTCAAATCTTGCAGATTGTCCTAAAGCTTGCATATATACATTGTCTCAAAGCCTGCATAGACCATCTTGAAGCCAGCATAGGTTGTCCTGAAGCCAGCATAGATTGTCTCAAAGCCCGCGTAGATAGATTTTCTTAAAGCCCACGTAGATTGTCTCATAGCCCGTATCTCACAGCCTGCAAAGATTGTGTCAAAGCCCGCATAGTCTTAAAGTCTGTATAGATTTTCTCAAAGCTTGTGTAGATTGTCTCAAAGCCTGCATAGACTGTCTCAATACCTACATACATATATTTTTAAGCCAGCGTAGATTGTTTTAAAACCAGCACAGATTGTCTCAATGCCAGCGTTGATTATCTCAAAGCCAGTGTACATTGTCTTGAAGCCCACATACGTTGTCTCGAAGCCTGCAAAGATTGTCTAAAAGCTTGTGTAGATTGTCTCACAGCTTGCATAAATTGTCGTGAAGCCTGCATAAATTGTCACACAGCCCGCATGTATACATTGTCTCTAAGCTGGTGTAGATTGTCTTGAAGCCAGCATAGATCATCTCAAAGCCCACATAGAAAGATTTTCTAAAAGCCCACGTAAATTGTCTTGAAGCCCACATAGACAGATTGTCTCACAGCCCACTTAGATTGTCTTGAAGCCTGCTTAGATTGTTTCGAAGTTCACGTAGATTGTCTCAAAGCTTGTATAGATTGTCTTGAAGCCCGAGTATATAGATTGTCTCAAAGCCTGCCTAATATGTTTTCTCTAAACCAGCATAGATTGTTTTGAAACTATTGTTTTCTTGACACAAGTGTATATTGTCTCAATGCCAGTGTAGATTGTATTGAAGCCTGCATAGATTGCCCCAAAGCTTGCATAGATTCTCACGAAGACCATGTAGATAGTCTCAAAGCTGGCATGGATTGTCTCAAATTGTGTGTAAAGTGTCTTTAAGCTTGTGTAGGTAGATTGTCTCAAAGCCTGCATACACAGATTGTGTCAAATCCAGCACAGATTGTCTCAAAGCTCACATAGATAAATTGTCTCTAAGATCACGTAGATTGTCCTGAAGTTTGTGTAGGTAGATTATCTTGAGGCCTGCATAGATTGTATTGAAGCTCATGTAGATTTTATTGAAGTTCATGTTATTTGTCTCAATGCTTTTATAGTTATATTTTCTTGACGCCTGCATACATTGGCTCATTTCCCACATAGATTGTCTTGTAGTCTATGTAAATTATCTCAAAACTTGTGTAGTCTTGAAGCCCGCATACATTATCTCAAAGCCATTGAAGATATATTGTCTTGAAGCCGATGTAGATATTCTTGAAGCCAGTGTAGATTGTCTCAAAGCAAGCATAAATTGATTTGAAGTCAGCGTAGGTTTTCTTGAAGCCAGCATAGATTGTCTCAAAGCCAGCACAGATTTACTGGAAGCCAGTGTAGATTGTCTCAAAACCAGCATAGATTTTTTTGAAGCCAGCATATATTGTCACAAAACCAGCATATATTGCCTCAAAGCCAGTGTAGATTGTCTCAAAGCCAGTGTAGAATGACACAAAGCCAGCATTGATTGACTTCAATTCAGTGTAGATTGTCTTGATGCCAGCGTAGATTGTCTGGAAGTCAACGTATATTGCCTCAAAGCCAGCATAAATCGCCTCAAAGCCAACATTGATTGTCTTGAAGCCAGTGTAGATTATCTCAAATCCATCATAGAATGACACAAAACCAGTGTTGATTGACTCCAATTCAGCGTAGATTGTCTCCAAGCCCGTGTAGATTGCCTTGAAGCCAGTGTTATCTTGAAACCAACATATATTATCTCAAAGTTAGCATAGATTGACTTGAAGCCAGCGTAGATTGTCTCGAAGGCAGTATAGATTGCCTCTAAACCAGTGTTAATTGTCTAAAAGCCAGCAAAGATTTTCTCAAAGCCAGTGTAGATTTTTTCAAAGCCAGCATAGATTGTCTTGAAGCCAGCATAGATTGCCTTACAAAGCCAGTGTTAATTGTCTCAAAGCCAACATAGATTGTCTCGAAGCTGGCGTAGATTGTCTCAAAGGAAGCATAGATTGCCTTAAAGTAAGGGCAGATTGTCTTGAAGTCAGTGTGGATTGCCTCAAAGCCAGCATAGATTGTCTCAAAGCCAGCATATGTTGTTATAAAGCCAGCGTAGATTGCCCCAACATTAACATAGATTTTTTAAAAGCCAGCATATATTGTCTTGAAGCCAGCATATATTGCCTCAAAGCCAGTGTATATTATCTCAAAGCCAGCATCGAAAGACACAAAGCCAGCACTGATTGCCTCAAAGCTAAAAGCCAGTATAGATTGCGTCTAAGGCAGTGTAGATTGTCTCAAAGCCAGCATAGATTGACTCGAAGTGCATAGATTGTTTTGGAGCCAGCATAAATTGTCTTGAAGTCAGCATAGATTGAAATGAAGTTAGCGTTGATTATCTAGAAGCCAGCGTAAGTTGTGTCGAAGCCAATGTAGATTGACTCGAGGCCGGGCTAGATTGTCTCAAAGCCAGCATAGATTGTCTCAAAGTCAGCATAGATTGCCTCAAAACCCGTGTTGAATGTCTCAAAGCCTGGGTAGATTATCTCAAAGCCAGTGTAGATAGACTCGAAGCCACTGTAAATTGCCTCAAATCCAGCATAGGTTGTCTTGAAGCCAGCGTAGATATTTTGAAGCCAGCATAGATTGTCTTGAAGGCAGTGTAGATTGCCTCAAAGTCAGCGTAGATTGTCTCAAAGCCAGTGTGGATTGTCTGTAAGGCAGCATGGATTTTTTTGAAGCCAGCATAGATTGTCTCAAAGCCAGTGTAGACTGTCTCAAAGCCAGCATAGATTGACTCAAAGCCAGCATTGATTGTCTCAAAGCCCCCACACAGATTGTCTCAAAGGCAGTGTAGATTGACTCGAAGTCGGTGTAGATTGTCTTGAAGCCAGCATAGATTGCCTCAAAACCAGTGTTAATTGTCTCAAAGCCAGAGTAGATTGTCTCATAGCCAGCGCAGATTGACAAGAAGCCAGTGTAGATTCTCTTGAGGCCAGAGTAGATTATCTTGAAGGCAGCATAAATATTTTTGAAAGCAGTGTAGATTGTCTAGAAGCCAGCATAGATTTTTTTGAAGCCAGTGTAGATTATCTTGAAGCCAACATAGATAGACATGAAGCCAATGTAGATTGTTTCAACGCCAGCATAGTTTGTCTTGAAGCCATCGCAGATTGACTCAAAACCAATGTAGATTATCTCTTAGCCAGCATAGATTCTCTCAAAGCAACATAGATTGAAAAGAAGCCAGCGTTCATTGTCTTGAAGCTATCATAGATTGACTCAAATCCAGCATAGATTTTCTCGAAGCCAGTGTAGATTGACTTGAGGCAGTGTAGATTGTCTTGAAGCCAGCGTAGATTACTCCGAAGCCAGTGTAGATTGTCTCAAAGCCTGTGTAGGTTGACTGCAAGCATGTAGATTGTCTTGAAGCCAGCATAGATTGCCTCAAAACCAGTGTTAATTTTCACAAAGCCAGCATAGGTATTATCAAACCCAGCATAGATTGACTCGAAGTCAGTGTTGATTGTCTCAAAGCCAGCATAGATTTACTTGAACCCAGCGTAGATTGTGTTGAAGCCATCATAGATTGACTCCAAGCCAGCATAGATTGTCTCAGTGCCAGCGTAGATTGACTCGAAGCCAGTGTAGACAGCCCCAAAGCCAGCAAAGATTGCCTTGAAGCCAGCATAGATTGACTCAAAGCCAGTGTATATTTACTAGAAGCTAGCATACATTGTCTTGAAACCAGCATAGATTAACTGAAAACCAGTGTTAATTGTCTCAAAGCCAGTGTAGATTTTCTCAAAGCCAGTGTAGATTGCCTCAAAGCCAGAGTTGATTGTACTGAAGTCAGCATAGATTGTCTCGAAGCCAGCATAGATTTTCTCAAAGCCAGGATAGATTTTTTCGAAGCCAGCATAGATTGTCTTGAAGCCATCGTCTTTTATCTCAAAGCCAGCGTGGAATGCCTCAAAGCCAGTGTAGATTGTCTTGAAGCCTGTGTATGTTGTCTCAAAGCCAGCATAGATTGCTTCAAAGCCATTGTAGATTGTCTCAAAGCCAACGTACATTGATACGAAGCCAGCATTGATTGTCTTGAATCCAGCATAGATCGTCTCAAAGCCAGCGTAGACTGATTTGATGCCAGTATAGATTATCTTAAGGCATTGTAGATTGTCTCAAAGTAAATATATATTGTCTGAAAGCCAGCATAGATTGTCTTGAAGCCAGCATAGACTGTCTCAAAGTCAGTATAGATTGTCTCGAAGCCAAAGTAGATTGTCTCAAAGCTAGCGTAGATTGTCACAAAGCCAGCATAGATTGACTCGAAACCAGCGTGTATTGCCTCGAAGCCAGTGTAGATTGTCTCGAAGCCAGTGTAGATCACCTCAAAGCCAGCATAGATCATCTCGAGGCCAGTGTAGATTGTCTTGAAGCCAGCAATCTCAATGCTGTGTAGATTGTCTTGAAGGCAGCATAGATTGTCTTGAAACCCACATAGATTTTTTCAAAACCAGTGTGTATTGTCTCGATGCCTGCATTGATACATTGTCTCAAAGCTAACGTAGATTGTGTTGAAGGCTGCGTTTATTGTCTTGAAGCTCATGTAGATTTTCTTGAAGCCCTCATAGATTGTCTCAAAGCCCACATAGATAGATTGTCTTGAAGCCCACGTATACTGTCTCAAAGCCTGTGTAGATTGTCTTGATGCCTCCTTAGATAGATTATCTCAAAAACCGCATAGATTTTCTTGAAGCCTGCATAGATTGTCTCAAAACTGGCGTAGATATTCTCAAGAGAGTGTAGATTGTCTTGAAGCCCACCTATATAAGTTGTCTCAAATCCCATGTAGATTGTCTAGACACCTACGTAGATTGTCTCAAAGCCCACATAGATAGTTATCTCAAAGCCCAAGTATATTGTCTCGTTGCCCACATTAATTTCCTTGAAGCCTGCACAGATTGTCTCAAATCCCACATTGAATGTCTCATAGCCCTGGTAGATTTTTCTCGAACGCTGCATAGACAGATTGTCTTGAAGCTCATGTAGATAATCTCAAAGCCCGCCTATATACATTGTCTCTAGGCTAGTGTAGACTGTCTTCAAGCCAGTGTGGATTGTCCTGAAGCCAGCACTGACCGCCTGGAAGCCTGCATAGATTGTTTTGAAGCCTGTATATATACTCTCTATATAAGCCAGCATAGATTGTCTTGAAGGTAGAGTAGATTGCCCTGAAGCCAGCATTGATTGCCTTGAAGCTGGCATAGATTACCTTCAAGCCTGCGTAGATTGTCTCAAAACTTGGCGTAGATTGTCTCGAAGCCCATGTAGATAAATTGTCTCAAAGCCTTCATAGATTGTCTCAAAGCTTGTGTAGATTATCTTGAAACCCATGTAGATAGATTGCCTTGAAGCTTGTGTATATACATTGTCTCATAGCCAGCGTAGATTGGCTCGAAACCAGCACAGATTGTCTCAAAGCATAGATTGACTTGAAGCCAGCATAGAAATTCTCAAAGCCCACATAGAGAGATTGTCTTGAAGTCCCCGTAGATTGTCTCAAAGCTCACGTGGATAGAATCTGTCTCGAAGCCCGTATATATAGATTTTGTTAAAGCCAGCATAGATTGTCTCAAATCCGGCATACATTGTCTTGAAGCCTGCATTGATTGTCTTGAAGCTTTCATAGATAGATTGTCTCAAAGTCTGCATAGATTGTTTCAAAGCCCACATAGATAGATTGTCTCAGGCCCACATAGATTGTCTTGAATTTCATGTTGATTTTCTCAAAGCCCATGTAAATATATTGTCTCAAAACCTGCATAGATTGTCTTGAAGCCCGCGTAGATTGTGTTGAAGCCTGCGTAGATTGTCTCAAAGCCCATGTAAATATATTGTCTCAAAACCTGCATAGATTGTCTTGAAGCCCCTGTAGATTGTCTCAAAGCCCGGGTAGATTGTCTCAAAGCCTTTTTAGAGGGATTTTCTTGAAGCCCACATAGATTGTCTTAAAACTTGCATAGATTGTCTCAAAGCTCACTTAGATAGATTGTCTTAAGGCCTACAAAGATAGTCTTGAAGCTTGCATAGATTGTCCCAAAGCTTGCATAGATTGTCTCGAAGCCAGCATTGATTGTCTCAAAGCCCATGTAGATTTTCTCAGAGCCCATGTAGATTTTCTTGAAGCCCGCATAGATTGTCTTGCAGCCCACGCAGATTATCTCAAAGCCTGTCTAGATAGTCTTGAAGCCAGAGTAGATTGACTCAAAGCCACAATAGATTGTCTCAAAGCCTGCATAGATTGTGTAGAATCCTATGTAGATTGTCTTGAAGCCTGTTTAGATAGATTGTCTTGAAGCCCACATATACACATTGCCTCTAAGCCAGTGTGGATTGTCTCAAAGCTAGCATAGATTGTCATGAAGCCAGGATTGATTGTCTAGAAGCCAGCATAGATTGTCTCGAAGCTTGCATAGATTGTCTCAAAGCTTGTGTAAATTGTCTCAAAGCCCATATAGTAGATTGTCTTGAAGACCACATAGATGTCTCGAAGCTTGTGTTAGATTGTCTTGAAGCTCGTATAGATTGTCTCAACACTTGTGTATATTGTCTCAAAGCACATGTAGATTGTCTCCAAGCTCATGTAGATTGTCTCAAAGCTCATGTAGATTGTCTCAAAGCTTGTGTAGATTGTGTTAAAGCTCACGTATCTCAAACCTCACGTAGATTTTTTCAAAGTTTGTGTAGATTGTCTCGAAGTTCCTTTAGATTGTCTCAAAGTTCATGGTAGATTGTCTTGAAGTTTGTGATATACTGTCTCAAACTTCATGTAGATTGTCTTGAAGTTCATGTAGATTGTCTCGAAGTTCGTGTAGATTTGTCTCGAAGTTCATGGTAAATTGTTTCAAAGTTCATGGTAGATTGTCTCAAAGTTCATGTAGTTTGTCTCAAAGTTCGTGTAATTTGCCTCAAAATTCATTTAGATTGTCTCAAAGGTCGTGTAGTCTGTCTTGAAGTTCGTATAGATTATATCAAAGTTTGTGGTAGATTGTCCGGAAGCTCGTGGTAGATTGTATCAAAGTTTGTGTTAGATTGTCCGGAAGCTCGTGGTAGATTGTGTCAAAGTTTGTGGTGGAGTCTCAAAGCCCATAATAGATTGTCTCGAAACTCATGGTAGAATGTGTCAAAGCTCATGGTAATTGTATCAAAGCTCATGGTAGATTGTATCAAAGTTTGTGATAGATTTTCTTGAACGTTGTGTAGACTGTCTCAAAGTTCATGGTAGATTGTCTTAAAGCTCAGGTAGATTGTCTCAAAGTTCCTATAGAGTATCTCAAAGTTTGTGGAGAGTCTCTCCAAGTTTATGTCTCAAAGTTCTCAAAGTTGGTGTAGATTGTCTTGAAGCTATCCTGTAGATTATCTCGAAATTTGTGTAGATCATCTCCAAGTTCATGTAGATTGTCTTGAGATTCATTTAGATTGTCTCAAAGTTTCTGTAGAGTGTTTCAAAGTTTGTGTAGATTGTCTCGAAGTTCGTGTAGATTGTCTTGAAGTTCTGGTAGATTATTTCAAAGTTCGTGGAGATTGTCTCTAAGTTCATGTCTCAAAGTTCTCAAAGTTGGTGTAGATTGCCTTGAAGTTCATGGTAGATTGTCTCAAAGCTCATGCAGATTGTATCGACTATCCTGTAGATTATCTCAAAATTTGTATAGAGCATCTAAAAGTTTGTGTAGATCATCTTGAATTTTGTGTAGAGCGTCTCGAAGTTTGCGTAGAGCGTCTTGAGGATTGTGTAGTTTGTGTCAAAGTTCGTGTAGATTGTCTTGAGGTTTGTTTAGTTTTTGTTGAGGTTCATGTAGATCGTCTCAAGGTTAATGTTGTCTCGAAGTTCATGTAGATCATCTCCAAATTCATGTAGATTGTCTCAAGTTTCATGTAGATTGCTCAAGGTTTGTGTAGATCATCTCGATGTTCGTGTAGATCATCTCTTGGTTTGTGTTGATTGTCTTGAAGTTCATGTAGATCATCTTGAAGTTCATGTAGATCATCTCAAGGTTCATGTTGATCATCTCAAAGTTTGTGTAGATCTTCTCAAAGTTTGTGAAGATCATCTCAAAGTTTGTGTAGATCTTCTTGAAGTTGATGTAGATTGTCTCAAAGTTTCTATAGATTGTCTGAAAGTTTGTATAGATTGCCTCAAAATTTGTGTAGATTGTCTCAAGGTTTGTGTAGATCATCTCAAAGTTCATGTGGATTGTCTCAAAGTTCTTGCAGATCATCTCAAAGTTAGTGTAGATTGTCTCAAAGTTCATGTAGATTGTCTCATAGCTTGTGTAGATCATCCAGAAGTTCGTGGCGGATCATCTCAAAGTTCGTGTTAGATTGTCTCAGAGTTGGTGGTAGACCAACCTCCCACCTGTATCTAAGAGTGTTACCTGTATTAGGGCTCTCCAGAGAGACAGAACCAAGAGAAGATGCATAGATATAGATATATATACACATACAGGTGTGTATATATATATATGCGATTTTTAATGGAAATTGGTTTATGCAGTTACAGAAGTAATAAGTACCATAAGTTGGAGAATCAGTGAAGCCAGTGCTTAACTCAATCTGAGTCCAAGGAAGTAAGAACTAGGGGAGTTGATGGTGTAACTCAGTCCACGGCTAAAGGCCCTGAGAACCTGCAGGGCCACTGGTGTAAATTCTAGAGTCCAAAAGCCCAAGAACCTAGAGTTCAGATGTGTGAGGACAGAAGAAAAAGGATGTCCAAGCTCCAGAAGAAAGAGAAAAATGTCTTTTCTCTACCTTTCTGTTCTACTGGGGCCCTTAGCAGATTGGCTGATGCCCATTTGGATTATCTCGAAGTTCGTGTAGATTGTCTCGAAGTTAGGGGTAGATTATCTTGAAGTTAATGGTAGATTGCCTCAAAGTTCATGTAGATTGTCTCAAAGTTCCTGTAGATTGTCTTGGAGTTGGTGTAGATTGTTTCAAAGTTTGTGTAGATTGTCTTGAACTTTGTGGTAGATTGTTTCTAACTTTGTGGTAGATTGTCTCAAAGTTTGTGTAAATTGTCCTGAAGTTTGTGTAGATTGTCTCAAAGCTCATGGTAGATTGTCTTGAAGCTCATACAGATTATCTCAAAGTTCGTATAGATGTCTCAAAGCTCGTGTAAATTGTCTCTAAGCTTGTGGTAGATTGTCTCAAAGCTCATGTAGATTGTCTCAAAGCTCATGATAGATTGCCTTGAAGCTCACATAGATTGTCTCAAAGCTCATGGTAGATTGTCTCCGTGCTCATGTAGATTGTCTCAAAGCCCATGAAGATTGTCTTGAAGCTCATGTAGATTCTCTCTAAGCTTGTGTAGATTGTCTTGAAGCTCATGTAGATTGTCTTGAAGCTTGTGTAGATTTTTTTGAAGTTCGTGTAGATTTCAAAGTTAGTATAGACTGTCTCGGTGTTCCTTTAGATTGCCTCAAAGTTCATGGTAGATTGTCTCAAAGTTCATGGTACATTTCACAAAGTTAGTGTAGATTGTCTCAAAGTTTGTGTAGATTGTCTCGAAGTTTGTGGTAAATTGCTTCAAAGTTCATGGTAGATTGTCTCAAAGTTTGTGTAGTTTTTCTCAAAGTTCATGTAGATTGTCTCAAAGTTTATGTAGATTGTCTCAAAGTTTGTGTAGATTGTCTCGAAGCTCATATAGATTGTCTCAAACCTCATGTAGATTGTCTTGAAGCTCACATAGATTGTCTCGAAGCTCACATAGATTGTCTCAAAGCTTGTGGTTGATTGTCTTGAAGCTCGTGTAGTTTGTCTCAAAGCTCATGGTAGATTGTCTCGAATCTCATATAGGTTGTCTTGAAGCTCATGTAGATTGTCTCAAAGGTCATGAAAATTGTCTCAAAGCTCATGTTGATTCTCTTGAAGCTTGTGTAGATTGTCTTGAAGCTCATTTAGATTGTCTTAAAGTTCGAGTAGATTATCTCAAAGCTCATGTAGATTTTTTTGAAGTTCATATAGATTGTCTTGATGTTCCTTTAGATTGCCTCGAAGTTTGTGGTAGATTGTCTTGAGGTTCATGGTACATTGTCATAAGTTTGTGTAGATTGTCTTGAAATTCGTGGTAAATTGTTTCCAGGTTCATAGTAGATTGCCTCAAAGTTCATGCCGTTTTTCTCAAAGTTAATGTAGATTGTCTCAGAATTCATGTAGATTGTCTAATAGTTCATGTAGATTATCTTGAAGTTTGTGTTAGATTGTCTTGTGGTTCATGGTAGATTGTCTAGCAGTTTGTGGTAGATTGTCTCAAAGTTCATGTTAGATTGTCTAGAAGTTCATGTAGATTGTCTCAAAGTTCATGCAGTTTGTTTCAAAGTTCATGTGACTGTCTACAAGTTCATGTAGATTGTCTTGAAGTTCATGGTAGATTATCTTGAAGTTCATGTAGATTGTCTCAAAGTTCGTGTAAATTGTCTTGAAGTTTGTGTTGAGTGTCTTGTAGTTCATGGTAGACTGTCTAGCAGTTTGTGGTAGATTGTCTTGAAGTTCACATAGATTGTCTCGAAGTTCTTGGTAGATTGATTTGAAGTTCGTGTAGATCATCTTGGAGTTCATGTAGATCGCCTCGAAGTTTGTGTAGATCATCTCAAGGTTCATGTACGTTGTCTCAAGGTTCATGTAGATCATCTCAAAGTTTGTGTAGATAACCTCAAAGTTTGGGTAGATCTTCTCGTAGTTCATGTAGATCATCTCGAAGTTCATGGTAGATTGTCTCAAAGTTCATGGTAGATTGTCTTAAAGTTGGTTGTAGACCAACCTTCCACCTCCTATAGCTAAGAGGACTAGCCAAAAGCACCACCTTCTAAGAACTAGCAGCTGCTAGAATGCAGAAACTTTACACTGAAAATAAAAACAAACAATTGCATTAACGTCTACATTGGATAGGTGCTTACATACACATAGTAAAAGGTAATTTCAAGTGAATTTAGAATTATTACTTGGAACACACATGCTTAGGACCTGCATTCTAAAGACAAAACTGGAAAGAAAAATTTGAAATTGTATTCAGTAGTATCACTGTTTGTGTTAATAATGGGATTGTTATTGTAAAACTACTTTTCTCTAAATTGTTAGATACAGCAAGTAAGTAGACAACATTTGTGTGATTAGAAATAATGCTGCTCATTATAAGAGAAAAGAGAATCAATTATAAAATCAAGTAAATTAGGTAGAAATACTAGAAATGTATATATCAGTATGAATTTGTGATTTTAAAAAAGACACCTTTCTTGCACTGACCACTGAAATGGGCAAAAAGCAATGTCCCAATAGCAGCATAAGTGTGCCAAGAGTCCATTTTTTGGCTACAAACACCACTCCTCATAAACACAGCCAGAGCTCCTTGGAGAAATGTCTCTTCCTTCCATGTTGGGGACAAGGAAGGGATAGGGTGAGCAGGAGAATCTTGTGCCAGAAAACATGAAAGCTTTCAGATTGATGCTATTGTATCAAAAGGACACCGTTAAGGGGTTCCCAGTGGCCAAAGGTAGGACCTTTGAGCCAATGAGAATAATATCATAGTTGATAGAAACCCATTAAATCTATGAAAATTCATGTTGTCTGTTATCATGTTCCAGACAGAAAGCATTCAAAATAATTTGTTACAACTGAAATAGCTATTGCACCAATCCCTTACTTTTTAACTTTTAATTTTTATTTTTATAGATTCAGGATGTAGAAGTGCAGTTTTGTGACAGATATTTTGGGTAGTAGAAGTCAAGTCTGGGCTGTTTTCACACTGCTATGAAGATACTACTTGAGATTGGGTAATTTATAAAGGAAAGAGGTTTAATTGACTCAGTTCTGCATAGCTGCACAGGCCTTGGGAAACTTACAGTCATGGTGGAAGGCATCTTCTTCACAAGGTGGCAGAGAAAGCCATAGATTTTAGAAATGGAGTTCCCAGTGTCAGTATGTTCATTTAGCTCCCACATAGAAGTGAGAATATGTGGTATTTGGTTTTCTGTTTTGAAGTTATTTTAGTCATGATAATGGCCTCCAGCTCCATCCCATGTTGCCACAAAAGACATAATTTCATTCTTTTTATGACTGTACAGTATTCCATGGTACACATATACTACATTTTCTGAATCCAGTAATCTGCTGATGGACACTTAGGTGACTTTGCTATTGTGAATAGTACTGTGATAAACATATCACATACAAACATAGCTGGTGTCTTTTTGATGATTTGTTTTCCCTTGGGTAGATATGCAGTAGTGGGATTGCTGGATTGAATGGTTGCTCTAATTTTAGTGCTTTGAGCATTCTCTATCCTGTTTTTATAGACACTGTGCTAATTTCCATTCTCACCAACAGTGTGTAAGTGTCCTCTTTTTCTCTGCATTCTTGCCAACATTTGTTGCTTTTTGACTTTTTAATAATAGCTATTCTGACTGGTGTGAGATGGTATCTCATTGTGCTTTTACTTTGCATTTATCTGATGACCAGTGATGTTGAGCATTTTTTTCATGTTTCTTGGCCACTTGTGTATCTTCTTTTGAAAAATGTCTGTTCATGTCCTTTTCCCATTATCTGTTTACTCTGTTGCCTATTTCTTTTACTGTATAGAAGCTCCTTACATTAATTAAGTCCCATATGTCTAGTTTTGGTTTGTTGTATTTGCTTTTGAAGTCTTACTCATAACTTCTTTGCCTAGGCCAATGTCCAGAAGAGTTTTTCCTAGGTTTTCTTCTAAAATTTTTTTATAGTTTCTGGTCTTACATTTAAATCTTTAATTCATCTTAAGTTTTGCATATGGTGAGAGCTTTGGGTCCAGTTTCATTCTTCTGCGTATGTATGGCTCTACAAGTTTTCCAGCACCATTTGTTAAATAGAGTGTCCTTTCCCCAGTGTATATTTTTGTTGACTTTGTTGAAGATCAGCCGGCTGTAGGTGTGATATTTCTAGGTACTCTATTTTGTTCCACTGATTTGTGTGTCTGTTTTTCTACCAGTACCATGCTGCTTTGGTTACTATAGCCTTGTAGTATAAAGTCAGGTAATGTGATGCCTCTAGCTTTGCTTAAGATTGCTTTGGGGGCTGGGCGCGGTGGCTCACACCTGTAGTCCCAGCACTTTGGGAGGCCGAGGCGGTGGATCACGAGGTCAAGAGATCGAGACCATCCTGGTCAACAAGGTGAAACCCTGTCTCTACTAAAAATACAAAAAATTAGCTGGACATGGTGGCGCGTGCTTGTAATCCCAGCTACTCAGGAGGCTGAGGCAGGAGAATTGCCTGAACCCAGGAGGCAGAGGTTGTGGTGAGCTGAGATCGTGCCATTGTATTTCAGCCTGGGTAACAAGAGCGAAATTCCATCTCAAAAAAAAAAAAGATTGCTTTGGCTATTCAGACTCTTTTTTTATTTTATATGAATTCTGAGGTTTTTTTTTTTTTTTTTTTTTTTTTTTTTTCTAATTCTGTGAAAAATGACATTGGTAATTTGATAGGAGTTGCATTGAATCTGTATCTTGCTTTGGGCAGTATGATTATTTTAACAATATTTATGTTCCATTTATGAGCATGGCATGTTTATCCATTTGTTTCATTTATAATTTCTTTCATCAGTGTTTTGTAGTTCTGCTTATAGAGATCTTTTACCTCCTTGATTCAGTGTATTCCTAGGCATTTTGTGTATGCATGTGGCTATTGTAAATGGGATTGCATTCTTGATTTTGTTCTCAGCTTGAATATTATTGGTGTATAAAAATGCTACTGATTTTTGCATGTTGATTTTGTATCTTGCAACTTTACTGAAGTCATTTATCAAATCTAGGCATCTTTTGGAGGAGTCTTTAAAGATTACTAGGTATAAGATCATGTCATCAGTGAACAGAAGTAATCTGACTTCCTTTTTTCCAATTTGGGTGTCGTTTCTTTCTTTCTCTTTCCTGACTGCTCTTATTAGGACCTGCAGTACTGTGTTGAATAGGAGTGGGGAGAGTGGGTATCTTTGTCTTTAAAGTTTAGCTGAAGTTTACAGTTTTTAGGGGAAATGCTTTCAACTCTTCCTCATTCACTATGATGTTGGCTGTGGGTCTGTTATATATGGCTTTTATTCTGAGATATGTTTCTTTGATGTCTAGTTTGTTGAGGGTTTTTATCATGAAGGGATACTGGATTTTATCAAATGCGTTTTCTTCATCTATTGAGATGATCAGATGGTTTTTGTTCTTCATTTTGTTTATGTGATGAATCACATCAATTCCTTATATTTAAAATTGGGTAGAGAAGGAAAGAGCTGAACATGTATCCTGCCTTTTCATTAGGACCCATGTTTGTGTGTAAGTGAACAGATTTAGTTAATGGCATCTACTTTATAGAAGGTGATCTAATAACTAGAAATAGGAAACCACCATTAAGCTACCCCATGGAATTATTAGTTTAGGTGGGAATAATGTCTTGGCTGAAATACTGTCCTATCTACCTCAGATGGATGGCTCATTCAGAGACTGAAAGGAAGAAGAGCTGCAATTCATCAGGAACACAGGAGAACAGTGATGATGTCCTGCTTTCTGCCAATGTACTAGCTAATGAATGTTTGTTAAATGCATGTCTGTAGGGAAGGCAGATTTTGACCTGCAACTTTCATAAGAGTTGTCAGGGAGTAGCTAATCCTCACGAACTTTTCTATGATTCCTGCTATATCCATTAAAAACAAAATAACAGCAAAATTCTGGGAGTCCCATGTGACCAGCCCTACTTAGGTCAGTTCTCAGCAGTTGCCTGAGGGAAGATCAGGACTGCAGTTTCTCACCATGGGTGGCTCTTCTCCACAGACATCTGCGGCCTCTGCCCTCTACACATTCCCTGGGGACACTGACCTGCCAGGGCTGCAGCCAGAGCCAGCTCGGTCTTTGCTGTCTAGACACAGTCTAGAGTGCACTTCTCTTGTAGACCTTAGAGCAGAAATGATTATTTTTGAGCCCATCTAGTGTCTTCTCAGTAATCTGATGCAATTTCAGAGTATCCTTAGGTGATACAACAATTTGTGCTTACTTTCTTGTTACTGCTTGTAAATTCTCTATACAAATTAATCTAGGAAAATGTCTGAAATCCAATCCAAAAATGTGAAAAAAAAAACAAGAGTAACTGAACCCAGTCTGAGGTTTGGAATGGCAGAAATTCACCATTGTTATGTGGAGAGTGGGAAGACACCTGACAAAACTGAGGCCTGTCACAGTAAGCCAAGTGCAGTCAGAGGAGGATTACGAAACTAGAGCCCGTTGATTGCTCCACCGCCCACCACGCAGGCCACTCTCCCTGCGCGTGCACCCTGCAGAGTCATGCTGCCCAGTGCAGGTCTCCCACTGTCTAGGTTGAGAATGTCTGCTTATGCAGGAAGTATTTCCCCATTGTCACCTCTGCCCCATGAAATTATTATAACAAAGAAAAGCACTGCCTTTGGAGCTGAAACCAACATGACACTTTACTGTTGACAACTGGTATGAACTTCATCTTGGAAGTTAGTCACGACTCAGTTGAGTCTCCTAACTTGCTTTATATTTTGTCATTTAAATGAAAACTATTTCGAGTTCCTCAGAGTTATTTTCAGAGAGAATATTATATGGCAGTTTAAATTCTGAATATATATTATGGGACTTTTAAAGTAATCAATTTCTGCATAAACCTAATCTTTGAGTTTTCACATTTTACTTATCACCCATGATTACTTTAAATGCCAACTCTCTTATGGTTAATGTATTTCCATTGCCAGCAGTGTTCTCCACTAACACACATCAAGATACTAAGGTGATGCCTTCTGAGATTATATTAAAAAGGCCAGATCAGATTTCCAGTCTTTAGGATTAAACATTATCATGCATACTGCTCTCATAGCACAAACCAAACATTTACCAAATGTGGCAGTGTATTTCACCTGTCTCTAGAGGACAAGCTCCGGAATTTCCCAGGATGAAAGAGCAGCAAGAGCTTGCCCAGGGCCTAGGAATTAATCTTGCCCGGGAAGTCTTTCACCTCCAAAGTCCAGAGAAAAACAATTTAAATAACGGGTCAGTTCCCTTTTGATAAGGCTATTGGTTATAAGATGAATTCCAAGGTGTTCTGCGTGTCCTTTTTGCTACATTGGATATGGCAAACTTGAAGCAACCAAGAACTATTAAAAACTCTTGTTCTGGGCTGGGTGCAGTGGCTCATGCCTATAATCCCAGCACTTTGGGAGTGCTGGGAGGCTGAGGCGGGCAGATAACAAGGTTAGGACT
The DNA here is from genome assembly GCF_001604975.1 of Cebus imitator. Lineage (NCBI taxonomy): Eukaryota > Metazoa > Chordata > Mammalia > Primates > Cebidae > Cebus > Cebus imitator. The sequence continues at coordinate 817,354 of NW_016107704.1, read as the reverse complement.
TTGAGAGCAGCCTGGCCAACATAGTGAAAACCTGTCTCTACTAAAAATACAAAAATTAGCTGTGTATGGTGGCACACGCCTGTAATTCCAGCTACTCAGGAGGCTGAGGCATGAGAATTGCTTGAACCTGGGAGGTGGAGGTTTCAGTGAGCCAAAATGGTGCCACTGCACTCCAGCCTGGGCGACAGAGCAAGACTCTGTCCCCCCCAAAAAAACAACCAGAAAACAACCCAAAAACTCTTGTTCTGGAATATAGTTTATCATGACTGGTCTCAATGCTATGTGAAATTAGGAATCAAATTCTGACAGCAGAAAAAAAGTCTCACATGGTTTCCTACTGCTTCTAATAATGTGCCTTGCATTCTTACCTTCATCTTTGCAAGTGCTCAGGGCTCTGTGCAGAAAGAGGAAGTGTGACAGTTAAAAGCTTCCTGTGACCTCTAAGCGAGCCAGGTGCTAGTCAGTCCTTCCCTTGGTGGGTCCCTCGTCACTCCTACTCGGGCCCTGTCAGTAGCTGTGGCTCCCTCAGGTCCCTCTGAGGCAAACAGATTCCACGCCACTCCTGCATCTGCGTCTGCTTTGACTGCACGTGCTCTCACAGGATTCCCTCAGCTCGGATGCAGCTTTTGGCCAGCAGCAATGACCTTACTGGCTTCTGTCTCTCCATATTCTCTCCTCAGGAGTACCAGAAAAGTCCACTGAGTCAAACCATTGCCAGCCAGATACGGTGGCTCACGCCTGTAATCCCAGCACTTTGGGAGGCCTGAAGTGGGCAGATCACGAGGTCAGGAGTTTGAGACCAGCCTGTCCTATATGGTAAAACCCCATTTCTACTAAAAATTACAAAAATTAGCCAGGCATGGTGGCACACACCTGTAGTCCCAGCTACTTGGGAGGCTGAGGCAGGAGAATAGCTTGAACCCAGGTGGTGGAGGTTGCAGTGAGCCGAGATAGTGCCTCTGTACTCCAGCCTGGGTGACAGAGACTCTGTCAAAAAAACAAACAAAAAAACAAAGTTGCCTTGGTTTTTATCAGGGCTTATTCCTGTTCAAATCCCCTGCAGTATCTGCTCCTGGACCCTGGTACTCTGCAGGCTTCCACCTGGGCTGACCTGCAAGGACATGCCTTCAGGGAGCTGGCAAGTCTCTGAAATGGAGGTGTGGAAAACCCCCTTCCTCCTTACTTGGCACTAATGGCTAGCAGGTTGGGAGTTTTTCCAAGGTGATGAAAGAGAAAGATCCCAAACCAAAAAGCCTTGACTGTGGCTGACTCTACAGGGCTAGCCCCAGGGTGGAGGAGACCTTTGGGGGCTTCAGCTGCTGCGCTCTATGCTGTCTCTGTTGAGTTAGAGTTTCTCACAAGTATTATTACTTGTATGATAAAATAGAACAGGTGGTTTTAACTTAGCCAATCAGTGACTCTTTGTGCCAGTTTTTTTCACCACGCTCAGCTGTAACTGAGGTAACTGTGGAAGCTGAGCCTGAAGAGTTGTGGCGTGGCAGGGTTCCTGCAGAGTCTGCCCTGCTGTGGTCTCAGCTGCAGTGTAGCAGGAGCAGAGTCCCCAGACTGGTGTTTGCGCTGGCCCTGCCAAATACTGGTGTCTTACAGCTTCCCAACCTGTTCCCTCCTCTATATCAATGCCCAGCTTGCTCCACATGCTGTGTGAGGCCCAAAAGAGAAGACGTATGACAATGCTTTGTGAACTGTATAGCACCTTAAAAAGAAAATAAACGTGACAGAATATGAGACCAGGCTCAGTGGCTCACACCTGTAATCCCAGCACTTTGAGAGGCCAAGGCAGGCAGATCACTTGAGGCAAGGAGTTTAAGACCATCCTGGCCAACATGGGGAAACCCCATCTCTACTAAAAATACAAAAATTGCCAGGCACGGTGGCTCACACCTGTAATCCCAGCACTTTGGGAGTCCGAGGCGGGCGGATCACAAGGTTAGGAGATTGAGACCATCCTGGCCAATGTGGTGAAACCCTGTCTCTATTAAAATACAAAACAGCCAGGTGTGGTGACACACGCCTGTAGTCCCAGCTACTTGGGAGGCTGAGGCAGGGGAATCCCCTGAACCCACGAGGCAGAGGTTGTAGTGAGCTGAGATTGAGCCACTGCCCTCCAGCCTGGCAAGAGCAAGGCTCCGTCTAAAAAAAAGAAATACAAAAATTAGCCGGACGTGGTGGCGCACACCTGTAATCCCAGCCACTTGGGAGGCTGAGGCAGGAGAATCACCTGAACCCAGAAGGTGGAGGTTGTAGTGAGCTGTGATTGCGCCACTGCACTCCAACCTGGGCCACAGAGTTAAACCCTGTCTCAAAAAAACAAAAACAAACCCCAAAAGTGACAGAATGTAGACTCCTGAGGGAGACTGTGCCTCACGGACCTCCCCTCTGCTCAGCGTGGGCTGCTCTGCTGCTCTCATCGGCTACAATACAGAGAAGGAAACTATTCAGATTCAAGTTGGATTTTTTTTTTAGACAAGTCTTCCTCTTGTCCCCCAGGCTGGAGCGCAGTGGTGCAATCTCGGCTCACTGCAACCTCCACCTCTTGGGTTCAAGCCCTTCTCCTGCCTAAGCCTCCCAAGGACCTGGGATTACAGGCACCTGCCACCACACCTGGCTAATTTTTGCACTTTTAGTAGAGATGGGGCTTCAGCATGTTGGCCAGGCTGGTCTCGAACTCCTGACTGCAAGTGATCTGCCTGCCTTGGCCTCACAAAGTGCTGCGATTAGATGTGTGAGCCAACGCACTCGGCTGCATTTTTTTAGAAAGCTAACTTAACTGCATAATCTGAAATAAGTCAGGACTGTGCTCTTAGGATGCTTTCAGTCATTCGGTCAGACCTCTGGAGCAGCTCCTAGTTAACAGCTTCATCCCTCCCTTGGAAGTTGGTTCCTTCAACTGAGCACCAGTGCCGCGCTGGGCCCCATGATCAGCCCATTCCTGTGGGACTGCAATCTCAACAGCTTTCTGTGGAAAGCAGCACAATTCTTAGATCACCACAGAAATCGCCTCTGCAACATTTTACAGATAGGGAAAGAGAAGCCCAGAACACTCACATGACTGGCCTGAGTCTCAGTGACTGAGGGGCGTTTCTATTAGTAACACTTGCCCGTAAGAATAGGTTCTGCATAGTTGGACTGTCGATGCTTTCCAGAAAACACTGGCCTTCCAGCTCTGCATTTCCTCCAGCCATCTTCATAGTTTTCAAGGAGTTCCATTTTCACCTATAATTGTCTTTTCAGATACATTGTTCTTCAGTTTCCTAGGGAACGCAGCAAGATATTTAATCATGCTCATTTAACAAATATTTAAATCTTTTATTGCCTTAAGTTACAGCATCTCAATATACACACTGCATGGAAATACACAGATAACATTTTTAAACAGTGGGGAAGAGATTTTAGGTATGTGGCCAGCTGTTGGTTGTCTTGTGGTCATTAAAGACAATGTCAAGAAGTAGGAGTACTTAAGTACTAGTAGTTACAAATTTTGTTCTCTTCAGTTTTTCATTAAGTAAATTCTAATAGATAATAATATACATGTTACTGCAGATAAAACCATCATCAGAAATTATTAAATTGCATATTTTGAGCTACTCTTTATGGAAAGAAGTAAAATATTTAGTACTTGTAAGGCAGCAGAGAGTTGGTTAAGAGACTCTCAGCTATTTCTATAAAAATAGAATGGCTAGTAAAAATAGCATTCAGCATATTTTCCTTAGTGAGGCTATTTATAATGAAATCTGTGACTCAGCAGCAGCTGGCAATGCTGTCCCTTCAAGAGTTTGCTCTTCATTTTCCGTTGTTATGCAGATGCCTTTTTACTCATC
>NW_016107704.1:777075-812170 GCF_001604975.1 Cebus imitator | reverse complement strand
CAAATGTCATGCGTCCGCTGATAATCTCTGGAGACTTTTTCATGTCATTGATGGCAGCAATGGGAAGACCCCAGTTGGCTACTGGGCCCCAGAAGTGCTACAAAAAATGAGAGGAAAAGAAGGAAGAGAGGAAAAATTTAAGACAGAACTATAAACAGCTGAAATTTCCCTTACTTTAAAGAATCCAGTGAAACACATTAAAACAAATCTTCATTTCCATCTTGCAGGTTTACTGGGTTAATTGATGGTTAACATTTAGGCATTGGAATGTCCAGTGTTCCTGTAGGAATCAGCGGTTCACAGGTGAACCCAGAGCTAGAAAGCCTTTGGCAGCTTCCCAAGGTCCCTACTTGTTTTCACACTACAACAAAGTCATCACTGATCGTCTCATTCAGAGAATTTAAAAATAAAAATAAGACTATCTTCTTACACAGTTCATCCTTGCTATAATTCAAACCATGTTAGAACTATTCTCCAACTTCTTTTCCCAATTTTTCATTATTTGTCAATAGTTCTTAAAATGCAGACCCTAAATTGGATACTTTTTCTGAAGAAAGGAACTTAACCAGAGAACAAACTGTTTTTCAGCTCATATGAGCGATCCTAAGATCAAAGAACTTAGAAATCTACACCCAGGACCCGAGACACTAAGAAATGAAGATTGGAAAGTACTTTCGACATAATAGCAAAAACTTAAATTAATATTAAAGAAATGACGCAATCGTTTTTTATTCCACAACTACACTCATCCGAGGATACCAGAGTGAAGTTGTCTGTGTTCGACAGCAGCCACATCAATTTAATGTTAGAGGCTGAAATAAAATAAGGCTTGTGGCTTTTTTGTTCATTAAATTAAAAATTGTTTCATTAGTTTAGAATTTGCAAATAATATTTTAAAATCTGACAGAAACTACATATTGTTGGCTAAACACCCCTTTTAGTTATCCAAACAAGAGTAAAAACAGTCTTTGCTTGACTTCTGCCTATCATAATGTTTAGGTTAAATTCAGACTGCTAAATACATTTCTAGACTTTCCTTCTATTATTGACGAGGGGTTAAAATCCAAAAATTCCCTAAAAAGTGGTAAACCAAGGGAAATACAAGAAAAATAAAAGGGAATTAGATTTGGCATGATAGTATATTTTAAAATGTTTACTTAACATGCTTACATGTAAGCCACAAGGTCATTTAAATAACTATAAAAAGTCAAAGTTCCCATATAGCCATCATGATAACTATTTCAGGGTTTAACATGTGAGTTGTAAACTTTGTAAATTAGACACAGTTGGTTTAAAGAATCTTGAGATTGTAGGCTGGCTAATTAGTCTTCTTGTATTCAGACTGGATATTATCTAAGATACTGCTGCAAATTTCATTTAATTTTTTATATTTAGACAAGGTGGCTAGTGGCTCTCAAATTGAACAGCACAGCTTTACTGGAAATATTTCTTTAAAAGTGGCAAGTTGGGCTGGGCGCAGTGTATCATACCTGCAATTCCAGCATTTTGGGAGGATGAGGCAGGTCGATCATGAGGTCAGGAGTTCAAGACCAGCCTGGCCTACATGGTGAAACTCTGTCTCTACTAAAAATCCAAAAATTAGCTGGGCATGATGGCAGGGCGCCTGTAATCCCAGCTGCTCGGGATACTGAGGCAGAGAGTTGCGTGAACCTGGGAAGTTGCAGTGAGCCGAGATTGCGCCACTGCGCTCCAGCCTGGGCAACAGAGCAGAGCGAGACTCCATCTCAAAAAAAAAAAAATTACAAGTTGGAGAAGAGAAGTGGCACTGCTACAGAGAATTCTATTAATAATGACCTTTAGCTTCTTATATTTAGGTAAGGTATAGCCAGTTTTCTTTTTTCCTTATTCCCCACACTTGTGTAAGGGAGAGTATCTATCTCTCCCTTACCTGCTTTTTTCCTACCTGTCCTTTATTGGGTGTCACTTCGGTTTTCAACTCTCTATTGTTCCATAGTGATCTTCCTTTTTTGACCAGGCCTTTCTCCACTTGGTCTATTTTCATCTCCTTTTCTGTTTATTCTCTTTCCACTCCTCTGCACTGTATGGTGGTCTTGCTGTCTACTTTATCATGCATGAACCCAGGGCTGTAACAGAGCCTGAAGAGTTATTCTAAGAGGGGCATATAAACCAGTTTCTCTACCACCAGGTGTGTTATGTGTCTTCTTTCATAGGTGGGGCTAAAGTAGAAATGGACAATGAAATAAATCTTTTTTTTTTTTTAACCCGCATCCCGAACTTTTGTTCTAAGATCTAGATAATGGAATAAATCTAAACCTAAAGTAGCCCTGGGAGATTCCTGGCTAAGTGATGGTATTAAAAGTTAAGTGTGGTGTTAGGTAATATGAAACAGAATTCTCCAAGTTAAGAACTATACATATACTTGTGACTGTAAGTGTTGAACTACACTGAAAATATATTTCTTAAAAAGAACACAAAAGGTAAAAATCATTTCAACACTACCTAACCTTGGAAAGATTATAATGCATCTTTTCTATCTAGTACAAGATTCTATTTCTCTCTTCCCTTTTTTTTAGAATACATTTGATTTATGCTCTGTCAGATATTCAGCAGTCAATTTTTTTTTTCTTTTTTTTTTTGAGACAGAGTCTTGCTGTCCCCCATGTTGGAGTGCAGTGGCTCGATCTCGGCTCACTGCAATCTTTGCCTCCCAGGTTCAAGCGATTCCCCTGACTCAGCCTCATGAGTAGCTGGGACTACAGGCGCGTGCCACCACGCCCAGCTAATTTTTGTATTTTTAGTAGAGATGGGGTTTCACTATCTTGGCCAGGCTGGTCTTGGAACTCCTGACCTCGTGTTCTACCCGCCTTGACCTCCAAAAGTGCTAGGATTACAGGCGTGAGCCACTGCATCTGGCCTTCAGCAGTCAATTTTGAGAAAAATAAGGAACCTCATTAGTAATATTCAAAAAGATAAATTAACATGGATTAAATGGAAAAATTTTACTTCATTATAATTCTTAGTAGTGCTGAAAAGAAAGTTCAAACAGAATTATGCAACACCATCTCCTGTGTGAAAATCAAGCCATGGAAATGAACTCCACCCTACCAGAAAAAAAAATCATCCCACTCTTCTTTTCCTCCTTTGTCTCTTTCCCTTTCATTGGTTGCCAGCTCCACAGCGACTTATCAATGAAGTAATTATATGCTTGTTTCTAAAAACAGGAGTAGGGAGCAGCCCCAGCAGCATGGCTCTCACAGAGCTCACGTGGGGCTTCCTAGGACAGGCTAGGGTGCAGTGGTCACCCTTTACAACTTGCCAGCAATGGCAGCTAGGGAGGCTGTCACAAGCAAAGGACACTAAGTCTGTTGTCCGTAACTCTGTTAATGCAGAAAGTCTGCAAAAGCCTGAAATGGCTGGAAATAATTTTCTTACCGTACTATTTTGTGAAGAGTCACCGAAGTTCAGACAGGAGATACATGGAAAAAAAAAAAAAAAAAAAAAATCAAACGATTTTGGTCTTAGTAGGTTACTACAAACTCACACCTGTATTCAAATTTCAGTAACAGGACTATGTTAACAGTGTGCATCATTTATTTATTTTTAAAAGATCAAGTAATAATATTTCTAATAAGAACTTTGACTTAATGAAATTATATATTAATTTATGGAAAATAAGTGCAATCCTTAGAGAATTGTCCAATAGAAATATAATGCAAGGCACAAATACAAGCCACGTTATTTAATTCAAAATTTCTAGAAGCCACATTAAGAAAAGTAAAAAGAAGGCCAGGCATGCTGGCTCATGCCTGTAATCCCAGCACTTTGGGAGGCTAAGGCAGGAGGATCGCTTGGGGCCAGCAGTTCGCTATCAGTCTGGGCAACATGGTGAGACCCCATCTATACACAAATATATTTAAAAAGTTAGCTGGGCATGGGTGGTGTGTGCCTCCCAGGAGTTCAAGTCTGCAGTGAGGTGTGATCACACCATTGCACTCTAGCCTGGCAACAGAGCAAGACCCTATCTAAAAAAAAAAAAAAAAAAAAGTAGAAATGTAAAAAGAAACCACAGAATTCATTGTTGAATGAATGAATGAATACTAAAAACTTTTTTTCCAGAAGGTTAAACTTAAAAAAAACACCAAAAATTTATAGTGAGTTACTTTTATTTCTGAAATCACAATTTCTCTTGCCAGGATATACATGAGCTCTTCTCTTAGGGCAAAATCTCAAAGTTGAGCTACTGAGTTATTGAAATAAAATAATAAAATTGGCCGGGCACAGTGACTTATACCTGTAATCCCAGCACTTTGGAAGGCCTGCTGGGGTAGATCACCTGAGGTCAGGAGTTCAAGATTAGCTTGGCCAACATGGTGAAACCCCCATCTCTACTAAAAATACAAAATTAGCAGGACCCAGTGGAACGCACCTATGATCCCAGCTACTCAGGAAGCTGAGGCAGGAGAATTGCTTGAACCTGGGAGGGAGAGGTTGCAGTGAGCTGAAATCATGCCACTGCACTCCAGCCCGGGCGACAGAGTCATACAGCCACTTTGGAAAAACAGTTTTGCAGTTTCTTACACATTCCTTTGGTATTGACCCATAGGAGTTGAACACTTAGGTCCACACAGAAACCTGTATGTGAATGTTCGTAGAGGTTTACTCATAATTGGCAAAACTTGGAAGCAAACAAGATGTCCTTTGATAGGTGAATAGAAAAATAACCTTCTTTAATTGCATCCTACAAATTTTGATAAGTTGTATTTGCATTTTATTTAGTTCAAAATATTAAAAAATTTATCTTGAGATTTCTTCTTTGACCCAGAGTTACTTAGAAATGCTGTTTAATCTCCAAGTACTAGGGATTTTCCAGCAATCTTTCTGTTACTGACTTCTAGTTTAATTCCAAAGTAGACATATGATTTCTAGTCTTTTAAACTGGTCCAGAATATAATTTATCTTGGTGAGTGTTCCATCTGAGCTTGAGAAGAATGTGTGTTCTACTGCCGTTGGATGTAGCAGTCTACTGATGTTCATCATATCCATTTGATTCATTGTTTTGTTGAGTTAAATTATGTCTATACTGATTTTCTGCCTGCTGGGTCTATTTATGATGGAGGGGTGAAATCTCCAATTATATTAGTGGATTCTTCTATTTTTTCTTGCAATTCTGTCAGTTTTTGCCTCATATGTTTAAATGCTCTAATGGTACATACACATTAGAGATTGTTACCTGTAGTAGAGCACTCCAGAGAGACAGAACCAATAGAAGATGTATGGATATAGATACATATACACATACATGTGTGTATATATATATGATTTTTAGTGGAAATTGGCTTATGCAGTTATAGAAGTAATAAGTCTCATAAGCTGGAGAATCAGTGAAGCCAGTGCTATAATTCAGTCTGAGTCCAAAGGCCTGAGAACTAGGGGAGCCGATGGTGTAACTCAGTCCAAGGCTAAAGGCCCTGAGAACCTCAAGGGCCACTGGTGTAAATTCTAGAGTCCAAAAGCCCAAGAACCTAGAGTTCTGAAGAAGAAAATGGAAGGGGAGAAGAAAATGGATGTCCGAGCTCCAGAAGAGAGAGTAAATTGTCTTTTCTCTACCTTTCTGTTCTACTGGGGCCCGCAACAGATTGGATGATGCCCACTTACACGCGTGAGGGCATATCTTCCTTACTCAGACTACGCATTCAAATGCTAATCTCTTCCAGAAAACATCTGCATAGACATGCCCAGAAATAATGGTTTACCATCTATCTGGGTATCTGTTAACCTAGTAAAACTGACACCGAAAATCAACCATATATGTTTTTTTGGAGAGTTGATCCCTTATCATATGTAACGTCTCTCTCTATCCCTGGTAACTTTCCTTGCTCTGAAGTATGCTCTATCTATAGCTACCCCTGCCTTTTCTTGATTAATGTTAACATGGTACACCTATCTCTACATATTTAATCTACATGTGTATTTACACTTAAAGTGAGTTTCTTGTAGACAGTGTATATTGTCTTATTTTTTGATCAATGCGTACAATGCCTTTTAATTGGTACTTTTAGTCTACTGACATTTCAAGTGATTAATGATATAGTTGCATTAATATTTACCATATTTGTTACTGTCATCTATTTGTTTTCCTTCTATTATTTTTCTGCCTTTTATGGTTTTAAATGAGTGTTTTGTATAATTACATTTTCCCTCCTTTCCTGGCATATTATAATTTTTAATTTTAGTGTGTGTTTTTTAAATGCCATATGCATGTACAATCAGAATCTGAGACTTGTAATTAATCTTTCTACATATGATGTGTACTTTAATAGTAAGTATTTTCAGATATGCAGTTTGAAAGACAGTACATTAGTTACAGACAGGAAAACAAGAAATAGAAAAAAGGAAGAAAGGGTTCCAAGATTGAGAGACACTACTGGCATAAACAGTATTTGCTTATTTCTATTTCTTGTAGAGAGGTAAGAGTTATCTACTGTCACTGTTCCAAGTCTGCACCAGGAAACACAGCACGGCCACTCTAGCCAAGTGCTTCCATTATTACTTCCATCAGAAGTTTGATGAAGTGCGGTGATAAAGGAGGATGACTATCACAGAATAAACTTTATCATTGTTTTCCCCTTAATTTGAAATAGTGATTCCTTGGCTCTAAGCTTCTTCTAAGCTCATTTTATTTTTGGAATGTCTTCTAGGCACTGCCAGTCTCGGTCTTACATATGTATGTAGTATCTATAACACACAGATATTACATATATATATACAGTTGGCAGAGCTAGTTGAGGTTTTATTTTGGAAAAAAGCAATAGAATTGTTTTATAGCTGGAGACATGGGCAAGGGGGGTACCCCAGGCAGTAAACCCTCCCCACAGGTGGGCTAAGGGCTAGAGCTGAGCCTCAGGTGGTGATATGGTTTGGCTGTGTCCCCACCCAAATCTCATCTTGAATTCACACAGGTTGTGGGAGAGACCTGGTGGGAGGTGATTGAATTATGGGAGCAGGTCTTTCTCCCTGTTGTTCTCATGATACTGAATAAGTCTCAGGAGATCTGATGACTTTAAAAGGGGGAGTTTCCCTGTATAAGCACTCTTTGCCTGCTGCCATCCATGTAAGAAGTGACTTGCTCCTCCTTGCCTTCTACCATGATTGTGAAGACTCCCCAGCTGTGTGGAACTGTAAGTCCTTTAAACCTCTTTTTCTTTCCAGTCTTGGCTATGTCTTTATCAGCAGTGTGAAAATGGACTAATCCACATAGGTCTCCTGTTCCCTGTGCTCCTCTGCACAGGGCCTCCCCCACAGGCTCTGGGGAAGCCCCAGGGTGGGTAGGCTGGGAGGGGACTTGGGCAGGACATCGGAGGACTTGGACACCAGCTTCCCATCACGGGTCTTGATCATCTTCACAGCCATGGCCCCAGAGGAGCTGGTGCAGCTGAAGGAGCTGGAGCCCAGGCCATAGCTGAGGCCAGGGCTTGTGAAGTCCCTGTAGGCCAAGCTCAGCCCACCTGCATAGCCACTGGTGGTCTTTATACGGATGCTCATGTTCTGCATCCCAGACTCCAGTCAGCTCTCCTCGCCCTCCAGCAGCTTCCTACAGGTGACAGTCTCAATATCCAGAGCCAGCTTGATGTTCACTGGCTCCTGGTGCTCGTGCAGCTGCTGCGCCATGTCCTTCTTGGTCCACTGCAGGGCAGCCTCCAGCTCAGACAGCTCAGCTTGGCATTGGCATCCTTAAGAGCCAGCTCCCAGTGCTGCTTGGCATCTTCTATGGTGGCCTCCAGGGAAGCCCTCACAGGGGGTTGGCCTTTGAGGCCCTCAATCTCAGCGTGGAGCCAGCCGATGTTCCGGATCATCTTGGAGATCTCAGTCTTTGTACAATGCAGGTCACCTCCGTGCTTTCAGGCTAGTGCCTGTAGCTTCTCATACTTGATCTGGTACATGCTGTCAGTCTTGGCCTGGCTATGGTTGACAATCTCCTCATACTGAGCCTTGACCTCAACAATCATGCTGACCATGTCCAGGGGGCAGCTGTTGTCCATGGACAGCACCATAGATATGTCTGAGATCTGAGACTCCAGCTCCCAGATCTCTTCACAAAGCTGCATGAGGAAGGTGATCTCATCAGCTCTACCTTCTTCACGTGAGCTTTGTCCACATCCTTCTTGATGAGGACAAATTCATTCTCCATCTCTGTACTCTGATTGATCTCATCCTTGTACTTATTCTTGAAGTCCTCTACCAGCCCAGGTGTGTTGCCAAGCTCTGCCTCCAGCTTCAGCTTCTCCTGGTCCAGAGTGTCCAGCTGCAGCGGAAGGTTGTTGAAGTCACTCTCAAACATGTAGTCCATCTTGCTCTAAGCTATCTTCTGCTGCTATAGGAGGCTCCACTTGGTCCCTAGCATCTTGTTCTGCTGCTCCAGGAACTGTACCTTGTTGATGAAGGAGGAAAACTTGTTGTTGAAGGTCTCAATCTGCTCTTTATTCTGGGTGCATGTAGCCTAGATGCTGGGTACACTTCCAGCTTAAGGTGGCTCAGCAGGTTCTGGTCAACTGTGATGGCTGTGATGCCTCTCATACCACTGGCCCTGCCATAGCCTCCACCCAGACCCATGCCAGTGCTCAGGCCACCCTGGAAGCTGCTGCTGCCCACTCGGGAGATGCTCGAGGGGCTGATGTGGTGACTGGGTCTGCTCATGTAGGAGCAGCTGCTGAAGGCCCAGGAGCCAGAAGTGGGCACCTTGTAGGACTTCTGGGTGACCCTGATGGACATGGTGGAGGCAGAAGTGGAGGCAGGCAGGCTGAACCAGAAGGAGCAGAAGAGCTGCTTTTAGGTCAGTGTCTAATTTTTCTAAAATTACAGTAATGTTAGCTTTTTCTGAAAGTACTGAGAGCAATTTAGGTAATTTATAACTTATATAGTACTAAAAGGATCCAACTGACAGTCTAGCATAGTATATTTCTAACATTATTCAGAGTAAATCGGGGTAAAATTTTGAGATACTCTAGATCGTAATTCCACAGTTTGCTGAAAATGCACACCTGGATTTCATTTATTCTCAGCAAATTTTGTCTAGTTTTCTAGTTCAAATTAAAATGGGGGAGGGTTTTAACAACTAGAATTCATGATATTCAGCTGTATTTAGTGAGGCAAAAGTAAGCAAATGACAGTAAAGACCTTTGTGAACTAGATTGTCCAGATATTAAGAGACTGTTATGGCCAGTCCTGCTTCAACATTTATAGCTTCATTAAATTTCTGAAAGACAAGGATATGGCAGGGAAGTGCTCAAAGAGTCCAAGGACAGGGTGTGAAAAGCAGTTTGGCAGAGAAAAGGGAGACATATGCAGGAAAACATGGAGCACAAAAATATCTAAAATCTTCTTTTCAAAACCGTGTATATGCATTACTATTTTCCTTTAAATCCCAAGTTGACATTTCTGTTTTAGCTTCACAAGTTTGGTATCCAGAGGTTCTGAAGTTATCTGTTTGGTCCAGATATCAGCCTTTTCTTGTGGCAAGTGAAGCACTAGACTATCTGATTTCTTTCTTTTTTTATTTTTTTAGATGAAGTTTTGCTCTTGTTGCCCAGGCTGGAGTGCAATGGCACAATCTAGGTTCACCACAACCTCCACCTCCGGGGTTCAAGCAATTCTCCTGCCTCAGCTTCCCAAGTAGCTGGGTTTACATGCATGCGCCACCATGCCCAGCTAATTTTATATTTTTAGTAGAGACATGGTTTCTCCATGTTGGTCAGGCTGGTCTCAAACTCTCCACCTCAGGTGATCCGCCCACCTCAGCCTCCCAAGATGCTGGGATTACAGGCGTGAGCCACGGCACCGGACTATCTGATTTCTAAGGCCCTAAGGCCTGCTCTAACTCTAATATTCCACAAGTTTGGGAAAGATTCCCTTTTATGCTACTGCATCTTCTCACCTGGGAAATAAGTATAAATTCTGAAAGCTTTCCTGGAGACTCGGCAGTTAAAATTAACTTAGAATACCTCATTCACGAGAATATTCAGTGCAAACATCCCACTAAATTCAGATTCACAAGCATGCTATATGATTAACTGATTTTAAAACAGTATATAATCTAGGTTCTTCTTAAGAAAACAACCTCTGCACACATATAACGTGTGTATGTGTATCCATTCACCTTTACTGTAATATATACACAGTTGAGAATAAGAGGAATAAGTCTCTAGAATAAAGCTGCACAGACCTTGATTGAGTTAATCATTAAAATATATGTCCTATCTCAAAAACTTTTTTGCTCATTCAGATTTATTATTAACCAGAAATCCAAGAAGGAGGATGAGAGAAGAGGAAAGGCAAAGAAGAGCTGTTTATTTATTCTGTCAAGAGAGGTGAGGGAATAGTTTAAGAAAAAGGAATTGGAATAGAGACCCAGGAAGTTCTTGATTCAAGATCCTAATCAAGGTAAGTAAGAAGAGACAGAAGAAAGTACCAGAAATCTTAGGATTAAACATGCAATATTAGTTATAATAAAAAATAAACTGAACACTTAACTTTTGTCAATCGCTATACTGTGTCCTTAAACAGCTACCAAAGCACAAAAGCTAAACAGTTTGCCCAAGCTCACAAAGCTGGAAAGCAACAGAGCTGGGCTTCAAGCCCATCATTCAAGCTCATCACCTAGGTTTAACAATACTATCATCACAACTAATAATTGCCAATAATTATTTAATATTATTTAATACTGAGATCCTATTTAAGTGTTGTTATCACAGTAATGCCTTTTACAGCTGTTTTTTCATACCAGATACAATCAAAGTCCAGACATTGCCTTTGGTTATTAGGTCTCCTAAGTGAGAGCCTGTTTCATAACCTCTTTTGGTGGAAAAATATCAACATTTAAAATACAGTTGGACGGGCTGGCCCTAGTGGTCCATGCCTATAATCCCAGAGCTTTGGGAGGCCAAGATAGAGGACTGCTCGAGGCTGGGAGTTCAAGAACAGTCTGAGCAACATAGCAATATCCCATTTCTAAAAAAAAAAAAAAAAACTAGCCAGGTATGATTGTGCACACCTGTAGCTCTAGCCACCTGGGAGGCTGAGGTAGCAGCATCACTCAAGCCCAGGAGTTAGAGGTTACAGTAAGCTCTGATCATGCCATTGCATTTCTGCCTGGTTGACAGAGTGATACCCTGTTTCTAAATAAATTCATACACTTGGAAATTCATTTGAGTAAGAATTTTCAACTGTATTCAGAAAACATGATTGAAATAAACGTATAACCTGTGTGAAATACGATTTTAAATTTTTGCTGAAAAAATTACGTCATTAATTTTTAAAATTCTAGAACAGCTTTAGTTGAGAAAACCTCTAGATCCCTTCAGTAGGCTACAAAAAGAATGCAGAAGATGCAAACTATGTTCAACAGGAAATAGATGAAGTAAAGAGAGGAAGGTATAGAACCTTGTTTCTGATTCGAAGAAGAGTCATAATGTTGTTTTCTATTTTCTATTTTATTATCTTTTGCTAAAGAAAAGCTGGGCTGTAAGCAAAAAGCCTGGAAGAACAAATAGAAGTACTTTCCTCTGATATGTTCTAGGAAGAAAGGTTTCTCTTTCTAGGAGAGGAAACACTAAAATAAAAAGCTTTTGGTCAGAGTTTTGATACCTGACCTCAGGCTGGCCCTCAATCACTGTTTGGCAGACCTAGCATGGAATCCCACTGCTGCCAGAAATGGCAAGGGAAACAGGCCAGCTGATGTTTCACATCACGTGCTCACTTCTCAAACACAACTTTCTAAGTAACTGTAAACCTTAAAAAATGCTTTCACTTGCAAAAACAAAAGGATATGATAAAATGTAGAGTGATTTGGAGTTTCAAAGTATTTTTACATCCCTTATCAATTTAATTTTTCTTGATAACCCAAAAAGGGTATTATCATTAAACCTCTTTTATGGGCATCTAAAGTTGGCTGGGATCAACTTGCTCGGGAGCCTGGACTGTGAGTCATTCTTCTGAATCTTAGTCGGGTGCTCTACCAGGCAACACTTTCTGGGTACTGCAGTTCTCTTCTTTTCCTTATTTAGTCAAAGTGTGATTGAATTAAATACTGGAGAAAGTATAAAAAATTAAAGCTACATAAAATTAATTTTAGAAAAAAAGGTTAGATGATATATTGAAGGATCCTATTGAAAAGCCTAACTCTTGGAAACTCATCTAGTAGAGGAAAATATACACTTAGAAAAGCAAAATTCTTTCTTGAAAATATATTTAACAAATTATTCCTATGTAATAAAACTGTTAGGGCTGAGCTTGGTGGCACAAGCCTATAATCCCAGCACTTTGGGAGGCTGAGGTGGTGGACCACCTGAGGTCGGGAGTTCAAGACCAGCTTGACCAACATGGAAATATCCCATGTATACTAAAAATACAAAATTAGCTAGGCGTGGTGGTGTGTGTCAAGATGGCCAAAGGGAGACCTATGTTAATTCGATCTAAATAAGTATAAGCTGGCTTGCCTCAGAGTACACTGAAGTTTATACACTGAACTAAACTGTATTATTGGTGCAGTTAATTAGAAATCAAGCGGCAACAGGAGGCCTAAGGTAAAGACCATCGAGAGGGCAGTAACACTGGGGAACACCTCGGGATGGCTGCAGAGCAGGGAGTACTGCTCTGGTCCCACGAATGCCTTCTAACATGGAGACTGCATGAGAGTCTCCTAATGAGGGCTTGTGCAAAGATCTGAGAAGGGAGGCAACCTCTGCTCACAAGATCTGGGAGGGTCTTTTCGGATGAGAGCTGGCAGGGAGAAAAGCCTTGCAGGGCAGAGATCAGGGAACGCCTCAGGCTCTGCCTAGGTTCTCAAAATATGGAGTGATTTTAATTGCTCTATGTCCTCCAAGCTCAGGAGACAAAAGCCCCTTGATGCATTGGGTGTGGTGAGACCCCTAGCTCCTCCTCTGCTATACTTCTGATGCTGTCGCACCCTGATAACAATCAGTGATAAACTCAGTACTAGTTTAGCATGTCTTAGAAGGACCTCAAGTGCTGTTAAATGCATAGAGCACAGTTTAGCATGTCTTAAGAGTATCTCAAGTACTCTCGGCCCCCCTTTTTACCAACCCCTTCACATCCCCTCCACACTCTCAATGAGATTATGCACATGATAAAGGTGCTTGAGCCCAGAGCTTGGGGCCAACTCGATTCCCACAGTGTTTTCCCCTAGACCTATGCTGTAAATTCTACTCTTGTGTCTCTGTGTTTATTTCCTTTTCTCAATCCCTCGACATGGCCCGGACTAAGGGCACCCACGTTTGGGGTTGGGGCTGGTACCCAACACGGTGGTGCATGCCTGTAATCCCAGCTACTCGGGAGGCTGAGGCAGGAAAATCATTTGAACCCAGAAGGCAGAGGTTGCGGTGAGCCGAGACTGCGCCATTGCACTCCAGCCTGGGCAACAAGAGCAAAACTCCGTTCCAAAAAAAAAAAAAAGAAAAAGAAAAAACCGTTACGTAATCATCAGCATAATTTTTATATAGCTAGGTGTCATAACTGTATTTTTAATTTTACCATACAATGTTATCTTTAGTTGTACCTATTAGGAAGGCATTTATACAAGACATTAGTAAAAAGCTAAAGTAATATTCAAAGCTGTAAAGAAAGTTAACTGCAAGGATTAAGAACATATCCTCAAACTGCTACTTTGTTCACATTTTTCCTACCATTAATCTGATAAATTGCTGTGCTCACAGTGCTAAATATCCATCTTAAATAATCATAGTTCTATTTAAGCATAGTAATGTCTTTTTTTGAAAGTCATAAGTGACTCTTCTGTTTACAAGTTTACGGCAGACTGAATTATTTTTCCTAACCTACTGCTCTATAAACGTAGAAGTAAAAAGTATTTGCAATAAAATTCAGGATTTAAAACTTTTTTATTGCTAAAACCAAGCTGCCTTCATACCATACCTTTTGGATGGCTGTAACAGGATTTGCTCCTTGTCAGCTTTCATCTCTTTACCTCTTGACCACACTATTAATTACTGAAAAAAACCACAGCTGTACACTTACCTAGGTTTTAAAATCACACACTGAAAAACTAACTAAAATTATACTTCTAAATAACCTAAAACTGCTTCCAAGTTATATTCGATATTTTGAAATAAAAGCAAGCGCCTCAAGATTAGAGGTGCAAATAAATTATAGAAAGTGTATTTTCAGAAAGAAAACAAAACAAAAGGTGCACACACACACAAAAGAAAAGTGTTTTCAGGCCTTTCAACCGCGAATGCTCTTTGTTTCTAACTGGAAAGGAGGAGTTAATAGAAATAGAACACTAAGAAAAAGCACGTCCTTGGAGACACATCGCTATTTTGGTTGACGGAATTTCGTATATAAAAACATCTTAAATTGTACTTCTTCCCAAGCTTAAAGTCCTTAAAATGAGAAAACCGAAAGGTGAATTCAAGGCCAGCGCGTTTTATTTCCGCTGTCCCAGAAGCGCTGGGCGCTCCCAAAGCTCCGCTCCAACAGCGCCGCGCCGCGCTCTCAGCAGCGCCTCCGCTGGCTTCTCCCAACCCCAAGCCCAGGGCAAAGCCTCTCGCACACCTGGACGCCAGCAGGTGACCCGCGACCCACTCCGGGGATCTGGTACGAACCGGCCAGGAAACCACCCCCGCCCGGAGGAGGGAGCCACTGTCACCCGGCCTGGAGGGAGGTCCCCACCCCAAACATGGGAGAGGAACGAGCCACTGTCACCCCAGCCCTGAGGGGCGCCCACTCTCACCCTTGCCGGGGGGGCCGTCCCCACTGCCACTCTGGCCAGGAAGGGCGCCCACTGTTATCCCTGCCAGGAAAGGCATCTCCATTGTCACCCTGGCCAGGAGGGACACCCACTGTCACCCCAGCCAGGAGGGACGCCCACTGTCACCCCCTGCCTGAAGGGCACCCACTGTCACCCCCTGCCTGAAGGGCGCCCACTGTCACTCCTTTCTTGAGGGGGGCCCACTGTCACCCTGCCGGGAGAGGACAACCACTGTCACCCCCGCCCTGAGGGGCGCCCACTGTCACCATGTCAGGGGAGGACACCCACTGTCAGCCCCGCCCCGAGGGGCGCCCACTGTCACCCTGGCCGGGAGGGGCGCCCACTGTCACTGGCTCTCTACGCCGTCCGCTTCGGGACGTGGGGATCCGGGAGGGATCTGGGTAGGGGCCCCCTGACAAGCGCGGCCTCTCGCCCGGGCCCGGGCCCACCCGCTGCCTGGAGCCACCGCGTCCTCGCGGCCGCCCTTGTCGCGGACTGCACCGGTCAGAGCCTCCCGGGCGCCCCCGGATTGCGGGGTCCGGCCTGCGGTGCTCGTCACCTCATGAGGTAGTCCCGGAAATCCTTGCTTCGGACATAGTCGGCCGCTTTCCGCACCAGCGCGCCAGCCATGGTTGTTCCGGACACCAGACCCCAAGTCCTCCGTGCCGCTGCTGCCGCTTCCCGGAGCCTGACACTCCGACCAAAGCCGCGGCGCCGGCCGAGGGCGCCCTAGCCGTGGGCCCGCCTCACGACACTCGGCCACGCCTTACGGCCGCATCGCACCGTCCGGTTCTCGGCCAATGACAGGGTGCAGGGCTGGAGATGGTGGCGCGGATTGGCTGGCTTGTGCCGCACCCCTCCTTCCCGCCCCCGGTGGCGGGCGGGGGCGGGGCCCACTGCCGTAAAATGGCTGCGGCCAGGGGGGGACTGCTGGCGTTTGCGAGGCCCCCGCAGCTCCCGGCCCTCCTGGGCGTGGAGGTAGCATCTCTGTGACCCGCAGGGCTGTGGCGCCCCTGCGGAGCGTCGCGCGGTCGGGGGGCGCCCTGCGGGAGTGCCCCTGCGGCGCAGCGCCCCGTGGGCCTGGCCGGGTTCCCGCGGCGCTAAGGGCCTGTGTCTGCGCCGGTTCCGGGCAAGTGCAGCTTGCCCAGGCGGCCCGCATACCCCGCGCTTCCCGCGCCCACGTGGGCAGACCCAGCCGGGGAGCTGGGCCCGCCTGCGGTTTCCTGGCCCTTGGAGTGCGCAGAGCCCCGGGCCAGAGATTGCAGGCGGGGCCCTTGGCTTCCCCCGAGCACTTTCCCCGGACTGGTCCATCCAGTGTGGCGAGCGGCACCCAGGGCCCGCGCCCATCACCCACCGCGCTGCAGCTACGGGCTCAGGAGGGAGCCGCAGTGTCGGAAGAGGAAAGCATTCAAAAATAGCACAAAGCCTTAGGCTGGAGGAAGCGTGACTGCTTAGGTGTTGAAAATAAAGGTTCTGTAAGTCCACTGCGGGTGCATATCGAAAAGAGAAGGAACCATTAGCACGCTGCTCTCGCCTGGGAGTATATAATCCGCGGCACGACCTCCGGATCACCAAGGCAGAGAGAGGAACACATTGAAGGCTTTTGCTCATTTTTCCAGGTTGTTTCGTTTCTGACATGATCAGTCAATTAAAATGATTCTGGTGGCCAGGTGCGATGGCTGACGCCGGTAATCCCAGCACTTTGGGAGGCCGAGGAGGGTGGATCACTTGAGGTCAGGAGTTTGAGACCAGCCTGGCCAAGGTAGCCAGGCACGGTGGCAGGCGCCTGTAATCCCAGCTACTCGGGAGGCTGAGGCTCGAGAATCGTTAAATCCAGGAGGGGGAGGTTGTAGTAAACCGAGATCGTGCCGTTGCACTCCAGCCTGGGCAACAGAGCAAGATCTGTCTCTAAAATAAAAACTAAAATGCCTCTGGTGAACAGGAATTCTCAACGTTGGTGACCCGCAGTGTATTAGTGTTAATAACGGACATCCCCTTTGACCCAGCAAGCCCATCTAGAGAGTTTCTAGGATAGACAAACCAGTTTGTGCAATTTCATGGGTACAGCATTGTTTTTAGTATGGAAACATTAGAGTTTGCATATCCCCCCCAAAAAAACCAAAACAATTGAATTCCACTTCTTGCAAAAAGGAAAAAAAAAAATAGAGTTTACATATCCATAGGGAGAGAGTTAAATCAATGATGGTGCACCCATTCAGTGGATTAGTAAACAGCTGTTAGGGGTAAAGGAATTCTGTATGTGTTGATATGAAATATCTTTTTTATTTTCAAGAAAAATTCCAGATTCAGAACAGTGTATGAAGTACGCTACTCATTGTGCATAGGGACAAAGAAAGTGCATACACATTCACATTTGCAAAGATACTGGAGAAATGTTAGTAGTGGCGGCCTCTAAGAATGCCGAAGAGTGACACTGACTTTTCATTGTATCTTCCTTTGTTCTTTTTGAAATTTGTATAATCATCATATGCTATCTATTCACAATAAGTGGTGTTAAAGAAGAAGAAATGCGTTTAACATTTATATTCACCTTGACAGATGGGTTCATCTTTGTAAGAACTGATTCACTTTGAACAAAAACATTCATTTCAAGCCTACATCACTTCATGTTAACTCAGTTCACCTGCTTGTTTCAACTGAGTTGTAATAGCATTGAATTAAAAAGTTACTGCATAGATCAAAAAACATATCTTCGATTTTGGGGTGTAATTGGTTTTTTTCTTTTGCTGTTATCACCCACGCTGGAGGGCAATGGCGTGATCTTGGCTCAGCACAATGCCATCTCCCAGGTTCAAGTGATTCTCCTGCCTCAGCCTCCTGAGTAGCTGGGATTACAGGCATGCACCCCTATGCTGTGCTGATTTTGTATTTTTAGTAGAAACGGGCTTTCACCACGTTGGCCAGGTTGGTCTTGAACTCCCGACCTCAGGTGATCCACCTGCCTCGGCCTCCCAAAGTGCTGGGATTACTAGCAGGAGCCACTGTGCCCAGCAGGGTGTAATTGTTTCAGCTAATCTGCATAATGCTGTTTATTGTAATGCAATTTACTGCCCATATATTCATGTTAGAAACAACTATAAAATCATTATTATTGACTTATATTCCAGAATGTTTAATTGCCAATAAATATTCCTGTCTACCTGGGTCACAAAGAAACTTTTACATGAAGCTTTTAGACTTCAGGGTCAGCTCTTCCATCAGCTTTGTGACATGCTGAGAAAATGAATCACTGCTGTGTGTTTTGATCCTTGAGTATTTGGTAACCTTTCCCTTTATTTATTTATTGAGACAAAGTCTTGCTCTTTCTCCCAGGCTGGAGTGTAGTGGCACAATCTCCACTCACTGCAACCTCTGCTTCCCAGGTTTAAGGGATTCTCCTGCCTCAGCCTCCCGAGTAGCTGGGACTACAGGCACACACCTCCATGCCCAGCTAATTTTTGTATTTTTAGTAGAGACAGGGTTTCACCATATTGGCCAGGCTGGTCTTGAACTCCTGACCTTGTGATCTGCCTGCCTCAGCCTTCCAAAGTGCTGGGATTACAGGTGTGAGCCACTGTGCCTGGCCACCTTTCCCTTTAAGAAATTCTTGAGTTGGAGTTAAAGTAGAATAAACCTTTGCAAAACTCTTCATCTCAACCAATGAACACCAGCAAATTAATTAAATTTCTTTCAATAGTTCTAGAAACCAATCGTGACTCATGACATTTGCTCACATATACCGAACTATTTAAAAAACTCCATGGGGAAGAGGTGGGGCAAGATGGCTGAATAGAAGTCTCCGCAGATTGTCGTCCCCACAGAAACACTGAATTTGACAACTGTCTACACAAAAAAATCACCTTTATAAGAACGGAAAATCAGGTGAGTATTCACGGTACCTGGTTTTAGGTTTATATTACTAAAAGAGCAGGAAAGACAGCCTTGAATTGTCTACATCACTCCTCCCCATCCCCTGGCAGCTGCCATGTGATTCAGAGAGACAGTCTGCATATTGGGAGAGGGAAAGCACAGTGTTTATGGGACTTTACTTTGGAACACAGCACTGTCGACACCAGGAAGAATTCAGCTGATACCCAAAGGGGGAGCACGTAGAGCAGCCCTAGCCAGAGAGGACTTGCCCATCCCAATGGTTGGAAGTTGAAGGGAAAACTTGGAATTCTAAGGGTGTTGTCCAGGCCTCTCTGGACCCATTTCTTTCTTTTCTTCTTCTTCTTCTTTTTTTTTTTTTTTTTTTTTTTTTTTTTTTTTTTTTTTTTTTTTTTTTTTTTTTTTGATGGAGTCTCACTCTTGTGGTCCAGGCTAGAGTGCAATGGCGCAATCTCAGCTCACTGCAACCTCCGCCTCCCGGGTTCAAGCAATTCTCCTGTCTCAGCCTCTCGAGTAGCTGGGATTACAGGCATGTGCCACCACGCCTGGCTAATTTTGTATTTTTAGTAGAAACAGGTTTCTCCATGTTGGTCAGGCTGGTCTCGAACATCCCAGCCTCAGGTGATCTGCCCATCTCGGCCTCCCAAAGTGCTGAGACTACAGGCATGAGCCACCACGCCCGGCTGCTCTGGACCCATTTCTAAATGTGATATGAGAGAAGGAGTAAGTAGCCAGCTGAAGGGCATATTTGAGGTGAATGTGCCCTAACGCAATTACATAGATTATCCAGAAACATTAAACTGCAGAGTAGGATCTGTCTATTCCTCAGAAACCTTTCACCCACAAAGTGGTTTAAAGTTTGACTGTGTTGAATTTGTTTGCTTGACCTCGAAGAGACTTCCACGTGGATGGCTGTGATGAGACTGGACATAGCCCTCAGCAAGTCTGAGAGCTAATATTTGTGCACATGCATCTATGCCGTGGCCTGACTTCACTCTTCCAGGGAGCAGGTGCAGCTTAGCTGCCTCCCCGGTCGATCAGGCAAAGTTTGGTATCCTTGAATCATTCACCCAAAGGGGACATTGCCTGCAATAGTAGCAAGTTACTGTCAACAAGTCTGCAGAGGGAGAGAGGGAACCGGTGCTGGCTGGGTTGACTCTGTTCCATGCGTTTCACAACTCCCTAGCCCTGGCGTCTCTAAGGAGGAGGAAGCAGCTTGCCCTCACGGCAGGTCACGTTTCAAGTCATCAGGCTCCAAGGTGCTGATTTTTGTCCCGGCACAGCTCATAATGGCTGGAGCTACAGCTTTAACCTCTGACTTCCAGGTGCCAAAGTGTACACATTTTTCTGCTTTCATGCCCTGCTAGTCCTGTATGTGGAAATTAAGTTTTCCTGTGGTTTTTGGGGTGGGAGAGGTGGCAGCAGAAGGAGGGGGATGTTCTTCCTAAGAAGTCAGGCCCAGCTCAGACCTTCCGTGTGGCTCGCACCCGTGTCTGTGTTTTCTCACTCATGGCCATCACGCCTTCTTTCATCCACTCCACAGCCCTGCAAGGGCCTGCCCAGGGCCTGAGTGCATGTGGAGTTCAGGTAAACACAGATAAGCCTTCAGCTATGCTCACAATCCAACTGAAGAAATAGGCTAAAAGAGAGGGAGGCAGGTGAGGGAAGAAAGAGAGAGAGAATCATTGCATCCAAGGTTATGCTAATGACAAGGGCGCCAAAGGCAGAGTGCCGGGAGGGAGCTGATCTTTAAGGGTGGGTGGGGTGGCTCCTGAGGGCAGGGTAATCCGGGAGCCTTTCTGAGGAGGTGAGATCTAAACCAGGAGCAGGAGGCAGAGGCCTGGGCAGATGCCCCAGGCAGAGGAGACAGTAGACAAAGGGCCCCGCATGTCCCGGTAGCCTCACGGAGGGAGGCTAGAGTGAGAGATCGGCTTTATCCTGAGCTTGGAGCAACTCTGTCCCCTGCAGGGAAAGGAGGCTTGCAGTGCCTGCGTGATGGAGGTGCTCGCATCCCCGACCAGCTCCAGTGTGGGAACCACATGGGCAGCCCCTGAGATTCTGGAAAAAGTCACGCCCTTCAGCAAATAGCTGTTTTCTTTTTGAGAAACGTATTTCTCCTGGGCCCTGGAAGACTGAATACTTGGCCAGGGGACCCCAGGGGCCTGAATGCCCTTCACACAACGCTTCTCTCGGACTCACCTGGCCGAGAAGCTAATGTGCACAGCAGGGGTCCCTCAGGAGCAGAAATGGATAGGTGCTACCCAGGGGGGCGGACCCCCAGCACGGGGGTGTGCTGTATGAGCAGGTGCCCAGGCCCCAGGGCACCTTCCACTGCACTTTTCCTGTGGCCTCAGGGAGGAGGGGGCCCTCTCTGACCAGATGAGTAAGAGGGTCCCCCCAGGCCTGGTCTGGTCTGTAGACAGCTCTGTACATGTGCAGACCCCGGTAAGCTGACCACATGCTGCCTCTGCTCCAGTAACACCTGCGGGCTCACCCAGGCTTACCCTCATGGTAATCACACAGTACTGTTTCTGACCAGGAAGCTCACAGCAAAGTGTTACATGCTGAGTATCTGGGTCCTCCCAGTATTCATGTGCTGAAGCCGTGTCCCTCCATGTGATGGTGTCTGGAGGTGGGGCCTTTGGGAGGGTTAGGTTTAGATGACATCGTGAGGGTGCAGCCCCGTGATGGGATTAGTGCCCTCCTAGGAAGGGAAGAGAGGCATCTTCCTACAGCCATCTCTCTCTGCCGTAGATGGATACACAGTGAGAAGGTGGCTCTTCAGGCCAGGAACAGGAGCCTCACCAGGAACTACAGCTGCTGTCACCGTGAGCTTGGACTTCCAGCCTCCAGGATGGCCAGGAACCCACGTGTGCTGTTTGAGCCGCCCCTTCTGTGCTACTTTGTCCCAACTGCTGAAACCCGGAGCAAGGCAATGAATGGGCTGAAATTTCCAGGATTCATGGGTCTCCCTGTGTTCAGGACCTGTGCCTCTTTACAATGGGGCGTGGCCTCCTGAAGGGTCCTCACAGCCCTGGTGGGACTGGGGTGCCTCCTGGTCTGAGCCACTGTACTATCTGGAACCTTTTCTCCCCTTGCAGACCCTACAAGTGGAGACTGAAGGAGTGTTGGTGATGGCGGAACCACTCGTATTGATACCCAACGACTTGCCGACGAACTATGTCCTTTCTCCGTGCTCCCAGGCCCTACTGGGGGAATGTTTCCCTTAGGGACACAAATGCTGTTCTGCCACCCTACCTCTCAAGACTGCCATCACAGGCAGGGGCAACACCATGGGGCGTTCTCTCCTGACTGGCAAGAGGGAGGCCAGGGCACTGCTCCTCCATGGGGCGGGGAGGAAGCACCCTGCACCGTCGGCCCAGTGGGGAAACATTAACAGAAGATAGCAGGGCCCTCCACCTCTGGGACCACAGGAAAATACAGACAAACATTCCCAAGCAGCTCTGGGGCCAGGATCGGTACGGTGTGAGAGGGCAGCAGGGAACATCACGGGTGTGGGAAACTGTGCTGGGGCAGAGGGCTGTGCCACCTGTGTTGGCTTCCTACAGCTGCCGTCATGAAGTCCCACAGGTGAGCAGCTTAAACAGCAGGCTGCTCTCTCACAGCCCTGGGGGCTGGAGGGCCAAGACCAAGGTGCCGGCAGGGCGGTTTCTCCCGAGGCCTCTCTCCTTGGCTTATAGAGGGCCACCTTTTCCCTGTGTCTCTTCACATTGTCCCCCCGTGTGTGCGTGTCCCTCTCTGTGTCCAGACGGCCCTTAACATGAGGACACCAGACATGTTGGATTACGTCCCCCAACCTAGTGGCCTCCTCTTCACTTAATTACCTTAGTAAAGGCTCTGTCTCCAAAGACAGTCACATTTTGAGGTACTGGTGTTAGCACTTCAGGAGGATAATTGTTTGGAGGGTGAGACCTTGATCCAACCCCTGACAGCAGCTATTCACATTTTCATCCAGGGCCTTATGGTAACGAATTTCTTCCACCACCACCACCGCTATTTCCCTGTTACACAGATTGTGCTGCTGGTCAACTTCCTGTGTCACTCATGGTTTGCAGGTGTTCAGTCTGAACTGGATTGGAAGAGAAAGACCGTCCAGAGCTGTAATGAGAGGCTAGTGAGACTTGGGTTTCGTCTTTGGGATCGGGTGTGCGTTTGTCATTTTCTGTGAAGAGCAGCTGTGTTATTTAGGTGAATATGTCATGGCTGCGGTCACCGTGACTTTGGAAGTGAAGTATAGGAAGAAAGTTGTGTGAGACCGAGTGGCTGCAAGCTGGGCTGTGGTGGATATAACCAATCCGCTCTTTGTCCTCGAGCTACGTGAAAGCTGGAATCTCAAACTTCCTTGAAGCATTAATTTCCCCTGTGATTTGAGCTTTCCTGAGCAGCTCCCCACGTGAGACTTGCAGGGAGGGGTAGGCATGTCGAGCTACCTTTGCAGCCAGGGAGTGAGGCTGATGGCCAGGGCGGCAAAGCAGGTCTGGCTGCCCGTCTCTGGCAGCTCCTGCTCACGGGCTCTCATGAACCACCAGCCTCGTTATCGAGCATTTGAAACGTGGACAGTGTGGCCACACAACTGCATTTTAAATTCTATTGACTTTCAAGTGATTTAAATTGTAAGTAGTTTAAATAGCCAAATATATCTAGTGGCTAGCATGTCAGACAGCACAGCACGAGAGCATACATTTAAGGTGGACACGCCTAGAGGTGAACCAAAGAGAACGGATGTGGCCAAGGTCACGGGGGCTTTGTATGTGTTACCAAAGAGCCTCGAGTTTCAGACTTTTCTCTTGAAAAACAAGAGCTGCTGAAGGTTTTATTTGTTTTTTTAAAGCCTACAGCACCTGGTAGTCCCAGACAGTCTCCCATCCAAGTACTAACCAGGCCCAACCCTGCTTAGCTTCCGAGATCAGACGGGATCAGGCACGTTCAGGGTGGTAGGCTGTAGACTGTTATTTGTTTTTTAACATAGTAAAGTGACAGGGGCACAATTGTTTTCTGATAGAATTTTAAGCTGCTGTGTGAAAAATGAGTTAGAGGGATGCAATGCTGTGGCAAGAAGCCAGTCGAGACGTGTGGATTGCAGACACAAGCCTGAGGAGATGGGGATGGGAAAGCTGAGTCAAGAGCTCTGCAGGGGACACTGTTCAGATCTGATCACTGATGGTACGCTGGGGGGTGAGACAGAAGCCTCAGACCCAAGGATCTTGGGATTTATCACTTGCAAATGGTATATATGGGAGTGTCTCAGTGGAGCTAGGGAGTGAAGGAGAAGCATGTCTGGATGGAGGTTGGGTGAAGACAGGGACACAGGATGGAGAGGGCCGGTGTGAAGCGCTGTCTCATATCCAGGTGGCAGCGTGCAGCACACAGAGGGCAGAACCTCGGGGAAGCCCCAGCCAGAGGCCGCACTTAGTGTTCTGAGTCACGGAACTTTGCGCTGCACATGGTTTTAAATAGTGCTTCTCCAGCAGAGTGGATCGACAGTCTTATGTGAGGCTATAAAATATAGCTGCTGGGCTTCATTCAGACACATTGCCAGAGACGCTCTTCTTATTACCCGAGTCACTGATTCACAGCCACGTTTGCCCTTGAAGAGCCTTTCTAAAGTTAAGTTTTTCCTAACAGATCTGCTACATAAAGACTTTGTCTCATAAGGAAGTACTTACTACGTAACATGTTTGTCCCCACTAAAGAGGACATTTTAAAGGAGACATTTAAATTTCTCCTACATGTGAGCCAGCCAGTGCTAGTGTACTGGGTTAATATAAAACCAAACGGAACTCAAATAAACGGGTCTTTTCACCTCTGCAGGTTTATGGTGGTGAACTCATGAGTCTCACCAGCTTCTCTTCCTTCCTTTCTCTTTTTTGGAGACGAAGTCTTGCTCTGTCACCCAGGCTGGCTTGCAGTGGAGTGATCTCAGCTCATTGTAACCTCTGCCTCCCGGGTTCAAGTGATTCTCCTGCTTCAGCCTCCTGAGTAGCTGGGATTACAGGTGCCTGCCACCATGCTGGGCTTTTTTTTTTTTTTGGATTTCTGGTAGAGATGGGGTTTCACCATGTTGACCAGGCTGGTCTTGAATTCCTGACTTCAAGTGACCTGTGCGCCTTGGCCTCCCAAAGTGCTGGGATTACAGGTGTGAGCTACAGCGCTCAGCCTTCATCAGCTCTTCTTTATACTGATGGAGCTCCTGGTCCTGTTGTGAACTTCAGGTTGGCCATCGCTTGCCCTGGGCTGTACGAGGAGCCTGTGGCGGGACCCTGTGTGACCGGGGAACCACAGGGCATCTGCCCGGCGCAGTGCACCTTCCTGAGAGGGGCTCCCAGGGCTGCGGGGCTGAACGCGTTCTGCATGGCCTGCAGGTCTGACTATACCAGCTCTGCCCTCTGCCGGCAGCTTGTAACAATAGCAAACACACAGAACTTACTGGGCCCGCAACATACTGACGTTTTGGGAAGGGAAAGAGATGAATTTACATGATCAACAGGCCCCATTCAACAAGGCCACCCCACCCACCCGAGGCCCCAGTAGAATTCTGAATGGCCGCATGCCTAATGGACGCTGAACGGGGAACTAGTAAGTTCCAGCTCAGTCCCCACCTAATGATTTCAGCCCAGCACCCAGCCAGGCATAGAAAGCAAAGGATTCCGGCTCTCAGGGGTGCTCCAGGCTAGGGGGAGAGAGGTGCCCACAAGAACAATTTCACTTATTCTCCTCCTCCATCCAGTACGAGGCTGTGTAAGAGGCAGTCCGGATTTTATGGACGTCATAATGTCTGAGCTGAAATGAAAGGATTACCAGGGTTTGCCTGTTGGGCGTCTCTGACCCAAACTGCACGGAGGCCTGATGACAATACTTAGCACCAAGTATCTGAGTAGGAGACTGAGTAAATGGCGTTACAGTGGAAGCGATTCTGAGTTTCTTTAAAATCACCAAGCTGCACAGGACCTTGCCATGTATCTGCTGGCATGTATGACTTGGTGTGAAAATACCAGGCCCAGATAACAGCCACATTGCCTCACTTTCTGCAAGCTAAACAGCCTAACTGCTTTAGCTGCACACACACACTCACGTGTCACTGAATGGTGGAAACATGTTTGGTAATTTCATCATCGTGTGGACATCGGAGAGTGCATTTACACAAACCCAGATGGCATAACCCACTGCTGTGCACCTGGGTCCTGTGGTGTAGCCTATCGCTGCGAGTGCAAACCTAAGCAGCATGCTACTTGCTGAAAACTGTAGGCAACACGATGATGAGCATTTGTGTGTCTAGATGTATCTAAGGACAAGAAAGGGTACAATAAAGATACGACATGCTATTGTCATCCTATAGGACCGCCGTTTATATGCATATATATATACACAGTCACGCACCATGTGTTTGTCAGCGACTGGCTGCATATACAATGGTGGTCCAGCGAGATGACTCCCCCCGCTCCGCCCCCGAACCAGTCTTAGAGTCAGCTGCTCCACAACCTTTGTTTCCCCTTCCTTTGTCCCCTCAGCCGGCAGGCTTCCCGGAATGCAAACACTGGCATCTGGAAGTGTGAAGGAGGCCTGTCTGAGATGTGGTGGGCTGTGAGCTGGAGGTCCTCTGGGACCTGGAGGGCTGGGAGGAGCTGGCTGCCGTCCAGCCTGCCCTGAGGCTTACCTGAGAATCTGCAGCCTTAGACTTGGAAGGCTGCTGTCATTTTAGGCTTTCTGCTGCTCACAGCGAAACCTAATCTTATGGTTTATAGTTTTATTGAGATATAATTCACATACCGTGCAATTTACCCATTTGAAACGTATCATCTTTAGTAAGATTACAGGGTGCATAACCATCATCACCTTCTAATTTTGAACATTTTCGTACCTCCAGCCAGAAAAACCACTTTACACCTGTTATCAGTCATTTTCTGTCCCCTCCACTAATATTCTCCTTGGCAACCACCGATCTGCTTTCTGTCTCTGTGGATCTGCTCTCCTGGACATTTCGTATCAGCAGATCACACCACCCGCAGCCTTTGCGCCTGGCCTCTGCACTGTGGAGTGTTTCAAGGGTCACCCACGCTGGAGTCTGTATCAGCACTCTGTTTCTCTTTGTGGCTGAATAATATTCCCTTGCATGGATAGCACGTTTTGTTTATCCATGAATCCACTGATGGATATCTGGGTTGTTTCCATGTTTTTATTGATATATATTGGTACATACTTAAGGGGTATGTGTGATACTTTGTTGCATGCACAGAATGTGTTATGATTAAGTCAGAGTATTTAGGGTATGCATCACCTGCAGTATTTATTATTTCTATATGTTGGAAATGTCTCAAGTCTTCTAGCTATTTTGAAACATATAATACACTGTTGTTAACTATACTCACTGTATTCTGCGATTGCACATTAGAACTTATTCCTTCTACCTGATTGCATGTTTGTGTCTATTAACCAATCTTTCTTCACCCTGAAACTTAATCTTAAAGTTTGTAATAACTTAAAGTTTGTAATTTGTAATACATTTCTTCTGTAATTAATATAGACATCGATACCAGTAAGCAACACATCTTCAGGGAAACATGGGGAATTGAGGACATATTACTGGGTGGAGTTGGACTGAAAAACAGTGACATGCCCATTGATATGATGGGAAGGGAGCTGGCAGGCCACGGGGCACCCCAGCAAATGGGTCAGACAGTGGCCCTTGTTCCCTGGAGGCATCTAGCACCAAGGGCAGAGCTCTGGGCAACCGGGAGCTGCCTCAGCAGAGCAGGTCAAGGCAGATGAGGGACATGGGCCCTGTTGGAATGAGTGGTTGTTCTGAAGGCATTAAGTAACGAAAAGTCAGAAAACAGTAAGTTCGAATACAGCAATTCTCACCTCAAAGTGTGGTCTGAACCAGCCTTGGTGTGACTGCAGAAAGCCCGTTTCTGCAGGTGATGCATACCCTAAATACTCTGACTTAATCATAACACATTCTGTTATTATGTTTGTAATAACAGGGTTGTGGTCACCTGAAATCTAACCTGGAGACTGATTTTGTGGATCTTTGAATGGTAATGTCCGTGGCACTTGCAGCGTGGCCAAATCTGCTCTGTGAAAGGTGGGGCGCTGGCCTGTGGATACTTGGATCGCAACGACGGAGCACTGGTATTGACCTGGCAGCTTGCTGGCTCCTGAACCCCAAAGCCCTTGGAAGTCCCCCATGGCACACAGGGCTCTGCCCTGCCCCCACTCGGAATGGCTCTAGGACATGGGCCTGATTTCAGCACAGCCTGGGGTACAAAGTACAGAATCAGAGAATCAAAGAGAAGCGTTATGGTTCAGGACAATTGCAGGCTTGTTAATAGGATTTGGTTTTAAGGGGGCTCAAGTAAGATCAGACCTAACAGTGAATCAGCCTGAGTTAATTGATGCAGGCCCACGTCCCAGAAGTTCCATCCCCAAGTGGCTGGGAACTCGGGGTTCTCTAGTGGCATCTGTGTTGTCTGACAGGAATCTGCACAGGACCCTGTTTCTCTGGGTCTTCATTTCTGGTGCTGAAGGTCCAGAAGTCCTAGGGTCTGATGTGGAGGAAGGAGGTGGGGTGCGGTGAATGAACCTCATACACATCTTGCTCTCACCCTGTACCTACAGCCCCTGATTGGACCTGGAAGTGTGCATGTGTCTGTATGGTGTTTCATGTGTGTGTGTACATGTCTGTATGGTGTTTCGTGTGTGTGTGCATGTGTCTGTATGGTGTTTCGCGTGTACGTGTGCATGCGTCTCTATGGTGTTTCACGTGTGCCTGTGTCTGTATGGTGTTTGATGTGTGCGTGTGCATGTCTGTATGGTTTTTTGTGTGTGTGCATGTGTCTGTATGGTGTTTTGCATGTGTGTGCATGTGTCTGGTGTTTCGCATGTGCATGTGCATGTGTCTGTATGGTGTTTCGTGTGTGTGTGCATGCATCTGGTGTTTCAAGTGTGTGTGCATATGTGTATGGTGTTTCATGTATGTATGTATATGTGCATGTGTCTGATGTGTGTGTGTGTGATTTATCTGTATGGTGTTTCATGTGTGTTGTGTGTACATGTGCTTGTGTCCATGGTGTTTTGTGTGTGTGTGCATATATATCTGGTGTTTCACGTGTGTGTGTGTATGTGTCTCTATGGTGTTTTGCATGTGTGTGCATCTGTCTGTATGGTGTTTTGTGTGTGTGTGTGTGCATGTGTCTCTATGGTGTTTTGTGTGGGGGTGGGGGTGTGTGCTCCTTGCGGACACATGCTGGTTAGGAATTTACCAAATGGGAAGAAGAAACTAGCTTGGAGAGCCAAGGGCCCACAGTGCAGACTGGCTTTACTTCTGGGTTAAGAGGGGATGGGCATGCCGGGTCCAGGAGACACGGGAGGGTTGTCCCGGGGGCTGTGTGCTGGGCACCTGCTTTGCTGCACAACATGACTGTCCATTGTCTCCTGCCAGCCCCAGATCCATTGCACAGCAGGACTCCCCTCAAGAGTGCATGCACACATGCACACACACACAGGTTCTAACGCACACACACATCCATATGTTCAAATGTGCATACATATGTGCACTCATACACACATTTATGCATGTACACACATGCACATACTTCCACATATACATACATAAGCACACACGTAAATACATGCAATGCATGAAGCCACCCAAACACGCACATGTGCACACATGTATGAGCACACACGTACACACACGTGAACTTACCTATACCCATGTGCACATACACACGTGTACACACATATGCACATGCTCACCCACCTACACACACCCACGCACAGGGCTCTGAGTTGGAGTGGTCATGATGCTGCTTCACCACCCCATGAGGGGTCACATGGCAGCAGCAGAGGTGGTCACGGCCTGAAACCAGCGGAAGGGGCCAGAGGAGTGCAGGGCTATCCAGACTGTTATTGGTAACTACACAGAAAGTCCAAAGGTTACTGTTAGGCTAAAAAAGATTACACTTCATAAAACCATGTTTATTCAAAAAAATCTATTCAGAAAGTCTGGAAAGCGTAATAAATATCTGTACAGCGGACACCCATCTCAAACAGGAATTACAAAGCGGAAACATAGAACTGATCTGTAAACATAGCTGCTGAGCCTGTGAACAGCGCTGAGTCAGGAGCGAGGCAGAGAAGCGTGCTCAGTAGAACGACATGGACGTGGCAGCCTCCGTCCTGAGCCCCTGAAGCCGCGCTGGAGTCCACCTTCTGCCCCCTCTGCAGCGCTCACGGACCGGCAGCATCCTTCTCGAATCTGCGCGGCACTTAGAAAGGAGGCGGCAGCAAAACCATGTCAGAAAGGAACGGAGTGCAAATCAGACTTTGCCATGTGCTTGAGAGAATCAGTAAAGCGTTAGGGAAAAATCCCAAGTGCAGCTTTAGGATAACACCACTTAATGAACAATACTGGCTAACATTAAGTACTATTATAACTTTAAAATTCAAACAATCTTCCAGACATCAATACATACACAGTTAGTTTAAAATCACAGACAAATCGGACTTGAGGGTAAAAGTGAGATCCTCACCTCTTGCCCATGTTTGACTTTGGGGTGGAATTCAGCAAAGCTCTCCCACTGCTGACTGGGAGCATCAGGTATTTCTCCCGCATAGGGGGCTGCCAGGGAAGGAGGACCCTATAGGGTGGCCAGGAAGGGCCACCCGCGGTGGGTTAGGAAGCCTGAGATCTAGGGTTCCATGTGTTTATAAGTTCTGTGATTTTCATGATCCAGAGGGGTTATGAGCATCTGTGTGAGTGAGGAGAGCCAATTAACTTTTGGGGAGGTCTGTGTCATTTGTGCAAATCATATGAAGCATTTCATTAGGTGTGGAGGTGCGCTGAGCTGGCAAAATGTGAATTCTAAGAACACCTTCATTTACAAGTTGACCACTGTTGAAAGCAGTCATGTACTATTTCACTAAATTTTTTGAAAGCTTAACTTAACATATGATACCATAACTTCGAGGCTGACTTTCTGTGGAAGGATTTCAAGTATCATTTTGTTCCAGATACGGGAGGGAAAGTAGAGGTATTTCACACTCAGTGGAGCAGGGCCAAGCCAGTGTTCTCCGCTGACGCACAGCAAATATTCGGAAGGACAGAGCTCGCAGGGATGGGGAGTCTCACCAGTCCCTTTGGCATTCTTAGAGTTCGGAAGCTAAGGCTGTACAAACTGGATTACTGAAAAAGACCACAAGCTGGTGGCCATGGGCACACAGGAGGAAGCGTGGCCGCTTGCTCGCAGATGCTTTCCCGTTTGCCTCTCCCACGTCCCCCTCCCTGCACCAGAATCCACTGACTTCAAGAAGACAGACCCAGGGTCTGAGCAGCCAGCAGAAGAGGTGATGACTTTCATTCATTTCTGGGAGGACAAACTCTGTGACCGAAGGATGATCCACATTTTCCTAAGTTTCTAATAAGAAATGAAATAATGAAGAACTGAAAAGCAAATTCATCATGGTGGAAATCACTCTAGCCCTGGGAAAAAGCATCTTCTATGGAGAAAATGTGAGCAAGGCCCAGTGGGCACTATGGGAAACAGGTATTCAGTCTGACCTCTCTTTTCATGTTTTTTTGTTCTCTAAGAAAAAAAAAAATCCTCATGGATTAAAGCTTCTGAAACAAGTTTATATTTTAAGGTCTGAAAACAATCAGACCAAACTAAGGGGTTATTTTTCAGAACACAGCCCAATTTGTTTTTAAGTTGGGTGCTTGAATCGAGATGGAGGGGGAACAAAGCCCAACAAAACAACATCTTCTTAGGGAAAACCTGGCTGCAGCCAGCGGGCGCCTCCTGAAGCCCCAGTTCCTGCAGAGGGGCTGCTCTTCCGTGATGCAGGTGAAGGGGGAGCGGCTGCCTCCCCTCCAGTCCGCTTGCTGGGTCCCTTGGTGCGGGGGCCGCCAGGGAGCATCTTCAACACCCTCACAGGAGATTGAAGGACCCATGCGTTCCCTCTGCTGGCGGGACTGGGTGCTAGGCCTGCTGCCCGGAAACTTCTCACTCCATTTTACACAATGAAGGAGAGCACGGCATGCCCTCAGTGCCCTGCACCCACCGTGTGTGCACACTCAGGGGAACACGGATCCGTGTGAAAACAGATCTGTGCAACAGAGACACACAACACAACACAAAGCAGCATCTACAAAGTGCATCGCTCCTGCCCACCTCATCTCTGCCGCCCTCCCACCTGCGCCGCTGCCCCTCAGTCTCCCTCCAGCCTCCAGCTGAACTGAGGATTGGTGAGAAGCCACAGAGCTCCATTCCTCCCATTCATAGCTTTTCCATAGGCCAGAAAAATCAAAGTGAACACGGCAAAACCACAGCTTTGGGTGAGCACACAGGAAGCTCACCAGGGCTGAGCAGGTGTGAGAACCCGCAGCTCCCTGCAAAGCCTCCAGGTAGCCGTGTGACAGTGGAGCTGTGGACAGAGGGCAGCCCAGTGAGCTCGGCCCCCCACCTGGGAAAGGCTGGGACTCGAGGTGGACACAGGCTCCTCTGGGAGGCACCACCTTCCATCCTGGCGACACAGAGCTCTCAAGGCAAAGATCCAGCCTGCCTGTCTCCCGCCTGGGCTCTTTCTCATTTGAATTTGGGACAGAGGAAAGGACGGGCTACCCAGCACCTCAGGCAAAGACTGAAGGGCGAGGAGGAAACAGCTCTTTGGATTATTTTGGGCAGAACCAGGCGTCCCTCCTGGATGCCACAGTGCCAACCCCATCATCCAGCATGTGGGGAGCCCCGGGATGCCAGGTCACCCCTATCCTCTGGGGCCTGCAAGCACCCACAGTGTGCCCTTGCACTGCCACCTTCCCACCGGGTACCCAGGACGCCGGCGTCAGGGGTCTGACCGTGTGACCGGCTTCATAATTGCAAAACAGATCTCTTGGCAGAAACAGAAGCCGTGAAATGAGAAGGCCTGCGGGCTCTGAAAGGAGCCCCTGGCATCGCCCAGCTGTACGACGTGAAGGGGCGCATTTGGTTTTGATTGGGAGAAAGGAGAGCGGGCGGTGAGGCTGGTGAGCGAGGCTTGGAGAAGCCCCCAGGTCAGGGCCCTCTCCAGGGCTGAAAAAGAAAACATGGACACGGCGAGGACGGGCGCCGCCTCCCTGCTGGACTTGTGGTCACTCTGGGTGCCAGATGGGCTCCGAGGCCAGGGTCTGCGAGCCCATGAGGACACTGGCGGGGGACGCTGGGGCCAGGGTCCCACCCGCTACAACCGTGTGGATGTGAGTCTCTTCATGCCTCTGCGCTGAGCCAGGTTGGACGACAGCACGGGCTCCAGCCGCGGGGCCTGAGGTGTTCTGTTTAGAGCAAAGTAGGTGGCGGCCATCGCTCCCTGCAAAACAGATGGCAAGGGTGAGACCGCCTCACTCCAGGGCTGGAGCCGGAGCCCAGGGCCTCGATGGGCCTCAGCTGCCCCCAGGCAACGAGGGGGAAACCAGAGCTCCCTCAGGGTCCCTGGAGCATGGGGTGCTGTGAGCCTGCTGCGGGGGCCAGCACACATGAGACCCGGGACAGAGGGCATTTGATCCTCATTCCTGCACCTGCTACCACCCCACACCACCCTCTCACTGTGTTTGTGCCTTGGGGAAAATATTTTAGATTCTTGTGGAGCCCCCAAGACGAGGCTACATGATCCCAACACCCTAATAGTGAGGCCAGGTGTGTTTTGGGGCTTGCTGGGTCCTAGGATACACGCACAGCAAATGCCAGGGCCTGTCTGTCTGAACTGTGGTCACTGCTGAGGAGTCTGGACTCATTTGGAGGAACAGGCACGTCCTGGAGTGACTCTAAATCCTCAGGATGGATCTGGAAGGACCGCTCCTCACTGAATCCTGCCTCATCCTGCTGGGGGAGGGGGGTGGTCTATGCTTCTCAGAGGAGGAGTCCCACCCAGAGGACGGGGTACATATATATATATATTGTATGTGTGTGTGTGTGTGTGTGTGTGTTTTGAGATGGAGTCTCGCTCTGTTGCCCAGGCTGGAGTGCAGTGGCGCTATCTCGGCTCACTGTAACCTCCGCCTCCCGGGTTCTTGCAATTCTCCTGCCTCAGCCTCCTGAGTAGCTGGGACTACAGGTGGCCGCTGCCATGCCTGGCTAATTTTCTGTATTTTAGTAGAGATGGGGTTTCACCATGTTGTCCAGGCTGGTCTCGAACTCCCGTGCTCAGGCAATCCACCCACCTCGGCCTCCCAAAGTGCTGGGATTACAGGCGTGAGCCACCATGCCCGGCTGTAAGTCACTTATAAAGTAGGGACTTTTTTGCACGTGTGGCCTAGAATGGAGGCTTTGAACCTGAGTGTAATAAACATGCCAGCTGCCACCACGTCCGCAGAGGCTGCACCTACTCAGATGTGCTACCGCTCTGTGTGCTACCGTGCGCTACTGTGCGTGTCTGGTGAAGTGCGAGGAGGTAAGTGGGTGGGCGTGCAGTTTGGGGCTACTACGGGCTCCTTCTGTGCACTCTGGGATTTCTTCAGTGATTGCAAGCTATCAGGCTCTTTTCTGCATTTCCCACCACTGTGTCCTCACTGTCACCGGCTGGTACCTTCACCAGGTGCACGTCCTGTCGGCTGAGCTGGTTTTGGGACAGGTACTCTCTGTTGACGACCCATGGGTGTTTGAGCACTTGCATGGCCGTCAGGCGCTGATGAGGGTCCACGTGGAGCATCTTGGACACGACGTCCTGCCAAGGAAGGTCATGAGAGTGGGGTGGATGGCGGGATCACTTGTGCTGGGCCAGAGAGCTCCCCAGCAGAACACCTTCTCTCTCTATGCAACACCCAACCACTATGCTGAGTGTGGGTCTGCGTCTTGGGGTCAAGTGTTCACTTTCAGGATTAGAAGCATGTTAATGGATTTTAGCTTTATCGCCAAACTTAGAAGTTCACTGAAGGTTTATCTTTTTGTTGAGATGGAGTCTTGCTCTGTTACCTAGGCAGGAGTGCAGTGGTGCAATGTTGGTTCATTGCAACCTCCACCTCGAGGGTTCAAAGCGATTCTCCTGCTTGAGCTTCCTGAGTAGCTGGGATTATAGGAGCGTGCCACTGTGCCCGGTTTTTATTTATTTATTTATTTATTTATTTATTGTATTTTTAATAGAGACCAACTTTCACCAAGTTGGTCAGGCTGGTCTCGAACTCCTGACCTTGTGATCTGCTGCCTCGGCCTCCCAAAGTGCTAGGATTACAGGCGTGAGCCACTGCACCCAGCCAGGCTTATCTTTTATTAATATTTTATGTCTAAAAAGAAGTTAAACGTGGAAATGTTAGATGATACCTGTAAACTTGTGAAACACTGTTTCTTATAAATATGGTATCTTTCCAAAGGGAGAAGCTGAAATAATAAATATTCCGCAGGTAGAAATCAATTTATAACAATGCACATGCTTATCAGAACTACCCACAAATATTTACTA
>NW_016107704.1:775034-776245 GCF_001604975.1 Cebus imitator | reverse complement strand
AAAAAGAAAAAAAAAAAGAAAAGGATGAAGTTGAATTACTCATTAGAATTTCTGGTCATAAAACAAGTAAAAAATACTATGCAAAATAACAATATCCTTTTCTACAGAAAAATCTAATGCCTTTTAATATTTGATAATATTAACCTTGGTAATTTCTTGAAACAAATATCTCCTAGAAGTATGACTACTAACATTTTCAGGTGTGAAAACAAAAGCAAAGAGAGTTTTATTAACTCTTCCATGATCTCACAGTCATGTGACTGAGAGAAGAAGTGTTTTTACTGCTTACCTGCAGCATGTGGAGAAAGACATACTCATCTGTAGCTCTGCAGGTGTTTGGAGAACTGGAGGTTCTGTTGTGTGGTAAGTAAGAGAAAGGAAGAGGCCCGGGGAAAAGACAGGGGTGGGATGTGGTGGTGGCAGGAAGGGTTGGCGAGGCCCTGCGAGGCGTCAGAGCCCTCTGCCTGCAGCAGCGATCCTGACAATGTGCCCTTGTCCTTGACTTTGCTCCTTTCCCAACACCTTCTCCCACTCCCACGCCAGCTTCCAAGGTGGCCTTCCAGACAAACCGCCAGCACCCACGTCCTAGTCTGAGGCTCTATTTTGGGAACCAGAACTAAGACAAGTCCTACACTAATCTGAGATGAAGTGAGGGCGTAGACAGAAGCACTTGGACTGTCAGGTTCTGACATCTGGGAGATGGTCACTAAATGCCAGCTGCCATCACCCCTGCCATCATTTCTTCCATCACCCTCGCCATCCTTCCTCCATCACCCCACCATCACCCTCACCATCATCTGCACTACCAGCCTCACCATCCTTCCTCCGTCAGCTCCACCATCACTCACCATGCTACCACCATCACATCCACCATCATCTCTGCCATTACCCTCACTACCCTCACCATCATCCCCATCATCTCCATCATTACATCTACAATACTGCCATCACCTCTCACTATCATCTCCCACTATCACCTCCGTGATCACTGCCACCTCTGTCACCACTTTTGTCATCCCTTCATCATTTCCCACCATCATCTCCACCATCACCTCCACAATAATCACCTCCATCATACCTTCACCATCACTGCTGCCACAATTCTGCAATCCTCCACCATCACCTGCATCATCACTCACGCCATCATCTCCACCATCATCTCCACGATCGTCACCTCCACCATACCTATCCATCACCTGCATCATCACTCA
>NW_016107704.1:768910-774199 GCF_001604975.1 Cebus imitator | reverse complement strand
CCATCATCCCCACCATCATCTCCACGATCGTCACCTCCACCATACCTATCCATCACCTGCGTCATCACTCACGTCATCATCTCCACGATCGTCACCTCCACTCTCACTGCATGAGGCTGCACTGAGATGACAACAGCAGAATTGGAATCAGAGCCTCTGACTCCTTTTCTTCCTGCTGCTTTGCATGAACATGTGAAACAGCCATTGGCACTGCTTACCAGTGGCTGGATGATGATTTACTATTGGATTAGAGAGGAATTTGATGATGCCAAATAAAAAAGACAAAGTATTTGATGGTACAAAGAAGTAAGGCCAGTTGTAAACTGTGTGGACTGCAGACAGGGCCAAATTCAGAGTATTTTATAAGAATAGAAGCACACCCTTGGCCCAGAGCTCTACTTGGTTGGTTTATCAACATGCAGGACAATTATTCTGCAACATCACTAAAAGCATGGTGGTTAATTTTATGTGTTAACTTGGCTGGGTTATGTTACCCAGTTCAGATGTTGCTGTGAGGTTTTTTTACAGATGTGGTGAACACTTAAGTCAGTTGACTTTGAGTAAAGCAATTCCCCTCCACAATGTGGGTCAGCCTCATCCAATCAGTGGAAGGCCTCCTTAGGAAAAAGACTGTGCTCCCCTGAGGAAGAGGGAATTTGTGTCAGATGGCCTGGGCGGGCAGCTGCCCCATCTGCTTCTTGCTGGGGCTCCAACCTGCCAGCTGCCTTGCAGACACAGACTTCCCCATCCCCACAGTCACGTGAGCCAGTTTCTTACAGATCGCTCTCTCTCTGTCTCTCTATACACACACACACACACACAAACACACACACACACACACACACACACACGCGTTCTGTTTCTTTGGAGAACACTGCATGACATACCAAGACAGTAGAAAATGTAAACATGCTAGAAAATTTTTTTGAAAATAATGTTTTTAGCTGAAAGGCTTAACAGATGCCAAGGATAAGGCCAGGCACAGTGGCTCATGCCCATAATCCCAGCACTTTGGGAGGCTGAGGTGGGCAGATTACTTTAGGTCAGGAGTTCAAGACCAGCCTGGCCAACATGGTGAAACATTGTCTCTACGAAAAATACAAAAAAATTAGCTGGGCATGGTAGCAAACACCAGTAGTCCCAGCTACTTGGGAGGCTGAGGCAGGAGAATTCCTTGAACCCGGGAGGTGGAGGCTGCAGTGAACTGAGATTGCTCCATTGCACTCCAGTCTGGATGAGACAGAGCGAGACTCCATCTCAGAAAAAAAAAAAAACATGTGGGGGCTAAAATACCTACACTACTTATTTAGAAGCCATCTCCTGGCTTCCTCAGAAATAATGTGGCCATTGTAGAATCTGCGTACTTAAAAGCAACACTGGGCCATGTACTCACTTTGGCTGCATCAGATATGGAGTCCCAGTTTCCCCCAGAAAGCGCGTACTTCCCGCTGCCGATCCGCGCCAGAATCTCCTCAGCGGTGTCATCTGGCCCATTGGCAAAAGGGGTAAATCTGCGTAATTAGACAATTTGCAGTAATAAGCTTCCATTTTACAACCTAAAATAAAGTTTGTAACTTGGTATCACTCCTTGGCTTTGCTTCTCCCTCCTCTGCTCGGAAGCCAGATTCACGGGAAAGCGGAAGTCACCTCCTAATGCGATGCCCGCTTTCCCTCCTTGGCCACTGCATGGCTAGAGGTTGACGGGCAAGTGTGAGGCCTTGCTCTATCCCTCCTGGACCCAGGGAACTGGGATGGGGCGGCCTAGGGAGTTGCCTGGTGCCATGGTTTCCACGGTGACGGTGTGGCATCATGCAAAAGAGCTCGAGACACGGCGGTTCATCTATTACCAACTCTGTGTTCTTTGACAAGTTAATTTTTTGAGCCTCCGTTGCAAATGCAGAGTGTATGCACAAACACACATAACATGCTGGGTGCAGCTCTGGCCATACTGCAAGAGTC
Organism: Cebus imitator; assembly: GCF_001604975.1. Lineage (NCBI taxonomy): Eukaryota > Metazoa > Chordata > Mammalia > Primates > Cebidae > Cebus > Cebus imitator. The sequence goes on along the minus strand of NW_016107704.1, from coordinate 772,240 downwards.
TGAGAGGTGTTCACCGTGCCCACCTGAACACACACCCACACGTTCCTAGAGAAGGAATGCTACGTGATGCTGCCAGCGCTTCCTCTAGTGGGAGAGTCTGTGATCTAGTTTTCCATATAGGCAGAGCGAGTATTAGAAGCACACAGAATAAACTAACTGTGGTATCGGGAAGAAACTGAGATTCCTTCCTTTGTTGCTGCAGTCCTTGGGGTGTGGCTGCAGGCGCCTGAGTTCCCCTCCTGCTGTGGACACTACCTACTGACTTACTATGAAAAGCGCGAAAAGCAGGCCAAGCTCATTCATTCTCGTGAGGGCATTCGGGCCATTCTGCTACAGCTAACAGGACTGGATACTGCCTCTATTCAGGCATTTAACAAACGTAATAGAAACCAGTGGATGTTGTAGGCTCCTAGACCTCTCTGCCTGGAAGCAGCCACAGTGTGTCCACTTCTCACTTGGGGAGAGGGAAGGGAGGCTGGTACAGGTGGAAGTGCGTTGCCGAGTCACGGTTGTGGCGAGTGAGGCTCAGATGTAAGTTAGCCGTCCGGACGGCTCGGATGTAAGTTAGCTGTCTGGATGGCAGGCCTAGGCCAACTTCTGTAGCACCAGGTGTCTCCCCACAATGAACCAGTCTGTACATGACTCATGACCACGAAACCCAGGTACAGACTCTGACCCTGACGCTTCTATGGATGCTTTTTGGTTTAAGAGGATGTCTGGAAGGCAAAAGATGTTGCTACCTTTTAAGACAGTGGCACGGTTCAGCAGAGACTAGACACTACACAGGCAAAGACTTGGATGTTTTGTTCATGAGCTGAGTTGGAAGAATATGGGTGGCTACATTTCTTGTCCTTGCTGTTCAGCTGTCCTGAGGGGCTAAGGGAGTCTGTGAGAGTTCACTCTAGGCCTGGGAGTGTTTGCATAGGTGTTGGGTTTGCCCACATGTGCTCACTAGGACAGGCCCGGGCCTGGTCCCCTAACAGGCCAGCCACTGAGGCTGGTGCCCCGTGTAGACATATGCCCCTGACAACTGTCTGAGGCAACCGCTTACCCTGCCAGCATGGTGTACAGCAGGATCCCCAAGCTCCAGATGTCACACGCTGCATCGTAGCCTTGACGCTTCAGGACCTAGGAGGGAAAGACAGGACACTGGCATGCACTTCACTAAGGACATTCAGGTTGATAGCACATTTCTCCAGGGGCACCCTACGCCAGCCAGCTGGAGACCAGGAGGAGGACAGCACTGTGTCTTCAGTGCGACTGTTCTTTCTTAATGCGAAGCCAACCTAAGGTACTGCAGTGGGAATCCTCCCAGGGCAGCCGCATGGTGAGCCAGTACTGTCACCAGACACGTGACAGACAGGCTGAAAAGGACAGACTTAATTTTTTTTTTTTTTTTTTGAGATCGAGTCTGGTTCTGTCGCCCAAGCTAGAGTGCAGTGGCACAATCTTGGCTCACTGCAACCTCCGCCTCCCGGGTTCAAGTGATTCTCCTGTCTCAGCCTCTTGAGTAGCTGGGAATACAGGCACCCATCACTACGCCTGGCTAATTTTGTATTTTCAGTAGAGATAGGGTTTCACCATGTTAGTCAGGCTGGTCTCGAACTCCTGACCTCAGGTGATCTGCCCGCCTTGGCCTCCCACAGTGCTGGGATTTCAGGCATGAGCCACCACCCAGCCAACTTTGAAGGCAAAAGAATTTTTTTGTTATGGTAAAATACGTATAACATAAAATTTACCATCAAAGCCCTTTTTAAGCACATAGTTTAGTGGCATTAAGCTCATTTACGTCATGGTGCCAAGATCACCACTATCCATCCACAGAACATTTTCATCTTCCCAAACTGAAACTTTGTCCCCATTAAACATCAACTCCCTGCCCTCCAACCCCAACACCTACCCTTCTGCTTTCTATCTGTATGAATCTGACTCCTCTAGGGACCTCATATGAGTGGAATTATGCGATGCTTGTCTTTCTGCGACTGGCTAATTTCACCCTGCATAACACCCTAAGGTTCTTCCACATGTCTGAAGTTCCTTCCTTCTTCAGGAAGGACAACGCTCTACTGTGTGCACACACCACGTTTTGCTTACATATTCATCCACCGAGGGACACTCAGTGGCTTCCGCCTTTTGGCTGCTGTGAATAGTGCTGCTATGAACGTGGGTGGACACATGTCTGTTTGAGTCCCTGCCTTCAATTCTTTTGGGTATATACCCAAAGTTCCACTTCTGGGATACATGATAATGTTTAATTTTTTTAAGAATTGTTAAAGCAGCAAAGCTCTTATGCATCCTTGGATTACATACTTTAGTAGTTACAATCCTCTGACATAGTTACAGGTGAGTAACAGCACAGGAAGCCACATCAGTGCTCATGGGTTACTGCAGATGGCTGGATTCAGCATTAACTCTCGAGTTGGGAGAGCTTGGCTCAGTCCTTCCTTTCCGTATGGCTGCCACCATGGGGGCGATCAGCCAGCAAGTGCCGGATGAACGTGGTGTCCACGGTGCAAGCCTCACTTCCTAATCTGTCAGCTGGGCAAGCTGCAGAAGTCACTTACACACAGGGGGCTTGTGCCTTCTGAATCTGTGAAATGTGGTTAATAGTTTATATACTCCCTACTTCATATGGTGGATGAGAGTAAAAGTAAAAAAAAGTTGGTAAAAGTTCTTTGTAAATGGCCAAGGAATATCACAATCTAAGGCATTCTGTAATCAACAAAATCAATATTGTGGGAGAGTAGAATATGCCACCCCAGAATATGCTGCATAGGCATGAGGGGCGCTGAGCTGAAGATAAAGCAGCAGCAGCAGATGCAGGAGAGCTCTGTGTCCTCCACTTCCCTCAAATCAGGACACAGTTTAAGACAAAAGTACCCACCCCCCACCAGGGAGGACAAAGGCTACCCCTGAGGGCAGCTTTGGTCCCATGTGGTCCCATGTGGGACCAGTCTCCATTGGCCAGCCCTGTGCCTCCCCAGCTACAGTCCCTGAAGACCCAAAGGCCTCTTCCTTTGTCTTGCCAGGTCTTTAAAAGTTCCCTGTTCTTTGTTGAAGATGCCACGTAGGCCAGACTCAAAGCCACCTCTGTGAGAATGACACATTTCCTGGGTGTCTTCCATGCACACGTGAGAAGATCTGTGTTAAAAACTTGTTTGTGGGCCGGGCGCGGTGGCTCACGCCTGTAATCCCAGCACTTTGGGAGGCCGAGGCGGGCGGATCATGAGGTCAAGAGATCGAGACCATCCTGGTCAACACGGTGAAACCCCGTCTCTACTAAAAAATACAAAAAATTAGCTGGGCATGGTGGCACGTGCCTGTAATCCC
>NW_016107704.1:755666-768775 GCF_001604975.1 Cebus imitator | reverse complement strand
AAAAAAAAAAAAAAAAACTTGTTTGTTTTTCTCTTGTTAATCTGCCTTTTGTTATAGGGGTCTGGTCCAACTAAGAACTTATGAGGGTTGAGGAAAACATGATTTTCCTCCCCTGTAACATTGTCAACGTTAATACTGATTAAGGCATGGACCAAGGCTTATAACCTGGTTATTTTTAATTTTAGTTTTTGAGATGGATTCTTGCTCTGTTGACCAGGCTGGAGTGCAATGGTGTGATCTTGGCTCACTGCAACCTCCGCCTCCAGGGTTCAGGTGATTCTCCTGTTTCAGCCTCCCAAGTAGCTGGGATTACAAGCACACACCACCACACCCGGCTAATTTTTGTATTTTTAGTAGAAATGGGGTTTCACCATGTTGGCCAGGCTGGTCTTGAACTCCTGACTTCAGGTGATCCACCTGTGTTGGCTTCCCAAAGTGCTGGGATTACAGGTGTGAGCCACCGTGCACGGCAAACCTGGTTATTTTTAAAGGGGCCACAGGTGGCTCAAATGTCTGGATAACCCCTGCATAACCTAACCACAGCCTACCCCCGGGCTGCATGTCCATCTGCCTGTCAGCACGCAGAAGTATCTCTGCCATGAACACTGGCCCTGGTTGACCTCTCAAACAGCTCTGAGACCCACAATGAGAAACCAGGCAACTCAGGCCCGGCTGCTCACTTGACCCACCTCCCACCAGGCAGCTCTGGTCCAGTTCCAACAAGAACCCACAGATCCACATAGATTCTGAAGTCAGTTCCCTCCTTCCCCATCCTATCCACAACATCAGACACCGCCCTTCCCTTCCTCTCTTTCCCACCAGCTCAGGTTCAGTGGCTTTTCTCAAAGGTAAGAAATCAGGCTTAGCTTTATAAACATCCTTGACTTCAGAACCTAATGGAACTTGTTCCTGGGAAACTTGAAAAGACAGAAGCTCACCAGGTGCCCTGCGAGCTGCTCTGAGCAGGGCTGGGAGCAGACACAGAACTGCACCATGGGAGCTTTCAGTGGCCAATCACTCCAGAGCCCTGCGGGTCTCAATCTGACAGCCGCTAACTCGCTGCTGTCGGGGAAAGAATCTGGAGTGAGAATTGGGGTGCAGAAGAAACCCGTAAACTCAGTTGCTCCCTGAGCTGTGACGGATCCATTTCCCATCCCAGGAGAACCACAGCTCTGCGTCCTGGCTGTGTAAGGAGGCTGCGGCAGCATCTCTCTCTCTAACTTGGAATAAATATGCAGATTTCATCCAAAGTGTCTACAGGAGACAATTTTACATAAAAATGTCACTGTTGAAAAGTTTTTCCAAATGGGAAAATGAGAATGAAAAGAACAACTGTTTTTACGCAGGATTGGCCCCTAGCTCGAGAGACTGAAGGCTCTCATTTCCGTTTCCCACCACCACTGCTGACGTGGCTCAAGCTGCCACTGACGTCCCCACTGTCCAGTGGCTCTGTGGTGGGACAGGGCAGAGCCTCTCTTTGCAGACAGAGGGGCCTGGGTCTGCAGTCCGGGAATGCTCACCTCCGGGGCCACGAAGTTGGCCGTGTAGCAGGGCGTCATGAGCAACCCGTTCCCCGCGCGCAGCTGCTTGGCAAAGCCGAAGTCGCAGACTCGGATGGATTCCGGGCTCCCCGACTCATCCCTGTACAGGATGTTACTCGGCTTCAGGTCTCGATGGACAACCTGCAAGGCAGAAGGCACGGTGCCTATGTGGGGGCCGAGGACTGAGCTGGAGAGGGAGGGCGGGTGCGTTTGGAGGGGAGGGGTGTTTTGGAAGTGTCTTCCCAGCAGGTCCGGCAATCAGGCAGCAGGCCAGCAGAGTCCACAGCTGCTGTCTTCTCCAGAGGACCCCCCACCTTCTCTCACTCTCCTACATTGGTCACTCATATCTGAGCCCCGGGAGTCACCTGCTTTTACAGTGAATGAATATTTGAATAAATAAGCGGACACCTCTCCAAGATGGGGCCTCAGCTTACTGGAGCTGTTACATAAACAGAAATGTGGTGAGCCCTGGTGGTGGGAATGAAAAACATTTTAAAGATGATATTCATTCAGTAACTATTCCCTGTGTGCCCGCCCCGTGCACTGCTGGGTGTTAGAGCTGTGCCGGTGAGTGGCACAGACCAGGCACCTGCTGTCCTGGGCGCACCAACCCATGGGGGAGATGGACCAGGGCCACGCGATCACTCAGTCACTCTGCAATCGTGCCTCGAGGCCTCCCACAGAGGACTGCGCTGGCTGCAATGCTGGTAGGGCCAGTATACCTCAAAGCACAGTGTTATTTAGAGCACAAAGCAATGTCTTCTGAGGGGACAGAGGGCCACTGTGAAGACATGTGGCGTGCCTTTGTACAGCTTGGATCTTGAACGCCTCAATTGTCCTAATAAAATCCAGTGGGAGGATGTAGAAGGGAATTAAAGGGACACCCTCTAGCAGTCAGGCCCGGTTGACAGAGGTCCTGATGGCAAGGAAATGAAAGATTGCGGCTTCACTTCCATTACCTCCCTCATTACATACGAGCAGATCAGCAGAAAACATCATCCGAAGGGCTTCCTCTGAGTCTGACTGTCGTGGGAAAACCAGGAAGTGCTTAATGGTCAAGACCACCGGGTGACCACCCAGAAGCGACCCAGTGTGTGGTCCTGGAAGCACGTTCTCCTCTTTGGAGATGACTGCATTCTGAAGGCTCAGGACCATGCACACAGCTGCCTAAGACTGGATTTCCTGCCTCAGGAGACACACTGGGAACAGTGGGCGCAGCGGAAACGTGTGATACGGCGTAGTCACCTAACTGGGAGGGCAGGGCCGGGACCGAGAGCACGGCCTGGAACCAGAGAGCCGGGGTCCAGCCCCACTGCCACCTCCTCATGTGCGACCTTGGACAAGATCCTCACGCTCCTGGGCCCCTGCACGGTGGGTGTGGTCTCGGGTTCAGAGTCAGCGAATCGAGAGCTTGCAGCACAGCCTGGATCACAGTGGGGCCCGCATCAACCCCAGGCATCAGAGCCACCCCGGCCTCAGCGTTTCTGTGCACCGGTTAATGAATTCAACTTTACCCACTGCAAGTAACGAAAATTCTCAGTTTCTTTTGATTAAGGCCAAAGCATTTCCTTGGCTAAAGTTGGTACAAATGATTTTAGACCCTCAAAGGGTAGCAGAGTCAGGCACCCCAAAACAAGCTGCTTTGGCATAAGGTTATTTTGAGCTGAAAACAACTGAAAAGATGCAGATGTAAGCAAAGCTCTCTGCCCTCCCCCACTCTGCCTAAAAACGGGATATAAATGGGTAAAGGTGTCCCTTCTGTCCTCTTTGTTAGGAAGGACGGAAGGGGAACGCTAGACCCTTGCAGCCTGCAGAAGCCACCAGAAATATCTCCATGACAAATGTTCCTAACTTGCCCTCATCTTCCATTAGTTTCCCATAGACTTAGCATCCCACAGTTTGCTGCCCTAAAAACTCAGTCCTTTTTCTTTAAATATTATTATTCTTTTAAATGTTTTTTTTAATTTGAGACAGAATTTTGCTCTGTGGCCCAGGCTGGAGTGCAGTGGCATGATCCTGGCCACTTGCAACCTCCACCTCCTGAGTTCAAGCAACTCTCCTGCCTCAGCCTCCTGAGTAGCTGGAATTACAGGCATGCACCACCATGCCCGGCTAATTTTTGTATTTTTAGTAGAGATGGGATTTTGCCATGTTAGTTAGGCTTGTCTCGAACACCTGACCTCAGGTGATTCACCTGCCTCAGCCTCCAAAAGTGGTGTGATAACAGGTGTAAGCCACTGCGCCTGGCAACGTTATTGCTCTTTTGTTAAAATGCTACGTAAGCTCGAGTTCTAAGAACCTGGAGTTACTCATGGCTGAGTGCTCCCGTGTGTGTGTGACATGCGCATGTTAACAGACTTCGGTTTTTCTCTTGTTAACCTGTCTTTGGCCAATCTTGTTTACAGGGCCTCCACCAAAGAATTAAGATGGGCAGAGGGAAAAGAGAACTTTTCTTCCCCTGCACCGTCACCGAGCCACCAGACACAAGGGGGATGATGGTGGCACGGAAGGAATCCCAGGACAATCTGCATTCTCAGCTCTTGAACCCACAAACCCTGTGGTTTCGGTTTCTGCCCTGAAGCTCCTGCCTCCCTGACGGCTGGCCCAGGCGCGGCTCCTACCCCCTGGGAGTGGAGGTAGTCCATGGTCTTGGTGATGGTGCACAGCACGTCACTGGCCTCGCGTTCCGAGAAGTATCTCTGCCGAAGGATGCGGTCCAGGAGCTCCCCACCGCGCATCAGCTCCATCACCAGGTACACGAACTTGCCATCATCATAGACCTGCGGGGTGGAGACGGAGTGCACACAGGCCTCAGGGACGGGCACGTCACTGTGGCTGGTTACTGCGAAAGGGCAACCTCTCCAGAAGGGACAGGAGAGGGATGTCAGAGGGGAGAGGCTGGGATGCAGGGCCTCTAGGAGTGAAACCAAGGCTTCTGCAGGGAAGAAGCAAATGGCCATTCCTGTCATACCAGATGTGATTTCCTCTTTTTAGGAAGAAAATGCCTTTAATAATCCACTGCTAAGCAGGGACTCAGTAAGGGCATATGAGACGGACGTGTCCTTAGCTGAGATGAATGGCTTCATGACTCTGCCAAGAGATATTTATTATTTATTTATTATTATTATTTTTTGAGATGGAATCCCACTCTGTCACCCAGGCTGAAGTGCAAAGGCACCATCTCAGCTCTCTGTAACATCTGGCCCCCAGGTTCAAGCAATTCTCCTGCCTCAGCCTCCTGAGTAGCTGGGATTACAGGCGCACACCATCATGCCAGACTAATTTTTATATTTTTAGTAGAGACGGGGTTTTGCTAAGTTGGTCAGGCTGGACTCAAACTCCTGATCTCAACTGATCTGCCTGCCTTGGCCTCCCAAAGTGCTGGGATTACAGGCGTGAGCCACCGCGCCGGGCCAATTCTATTCCAAGCTTGCATGTTAAGACCATTTGCATACACTTATCACTCTGCATGAGGGAAACTGAGGTAGGCCCAATATCTGTGGCTCTAGGTTCATGATGCTGGAATCATTTTGGAGTTGGAGTGTGAGGAGGAAAGCTGTCTCCCCTCTCTGCTCCCGCATCCCACGTGCAGCACCCCATGGGCCTCTAAGGTGCTGTGGGACTTTCTGAATGGTTCAGTGTGCCTGGTTCCTGCTCCCCACCCTACCCTAGAGAAAATGACCCCAATCTCCCAACAGAGAAAGCCACAGAAGCTTTGAGAAGCTCCAAGCCAGGGCTGCGATCTGAGTGTGGGATGTAACCCACACCCTCACATCTGTTCCTGCCTTTCCAGGTTTGCCATGTGTAGGAAAGACAAGGAGAGACTCCACCTGTGGCCTGTAATTCACACAAGCCATCCCTTCCTCTGTTTCACTCGCAACCTCCATGACGGGGCAATGCCTATGGAAGAGATCTGAGTACACAGTCCTGCAAGTTAGTTCCAAGTGTCTGAGGGGTGTGGGTGGTGGAAACCAGCTCAGACAGGCATGAGATGTGGGAAGGCGTGCTTGGCACGAATGGGAACATTTTTGTGTCGGTTGAAGAAACAGCAGGAAGTGGGGTGCTGCCGCTGGAGACACTCACGTCCTTGAGGGTGATGATGTTGGGGTGCTGGCCGTACCGCAGCAGGATCTCGATCTCTTCTGAGGGGTCTCTCTTGCTCTTATCGATGATCTGGAACAGACACAGCACGTGGCAGTGACAGGTCTACTTTTGTTTGGGTGCTATCTGCTGGTGGACCCTTGCGTCTGGATAAAGTCTGGCCCCAGAGGACCCAACCACTACAATCTCACACCCGACCAAGAGATAACTTGAGACTGCCTGGAAATTCATGGCAAGTCCTTTCTTTTACAACTAGTTTAAGATTTACAATTAAAAAGAGGAGTACAGGCCAGGCAAGATGGCTCACGCCTGTAATCCCAGCACTTGGGGAGGCCAAGGCAGGCAGGTGGCTTGAGGTCAGGAGTTCAAGACCAGCCAGCCTGACCAACATGGCAAAACATGGTCTCTACTAAAAATACAAATATTAGCCAGACATGGTGGTGCGTGCCTGTAATCCCAGTCGCTTGGGAGGCTGATGATGAGAATCACTTGAACCTGGAAGGTGGTGGTTGCAGGGAGCTGAGATAGTACCACTGCACTCCAGTCTGGGTGACAGAGAGAGACTCTGTCTCAAAAAAAAGAAAGAAAGAAAGAAAAAGAAGTACACGAATTTTAAGACATTGTAAGGCTGGGTGGAGGCGCATGTGTAGGGAGCTCATGCAGGTGCACCAAATAACAGAATGCGTCCCGCGCTCCACAGCAGCCACCAGCCACTGCGCACCTCCTGCCTTGTTCAGGGAGTTACAAACCAGCCACAGAATGAGCTGAGGCGCACGGCTGTCACCAAGAGATGCTGGGGATAGTGTGAGGACCAGACCTGCCCTGTTGTTCCCATATGCAAACTCCCCTCCCCCGCCCAGCATCTCCATCCGATGTCTTAGGATAACAGATAAAGTTGCTTCAACGCCATGAAGACATATGGTTTCCGAGGACAGGGTGTCGTGATTTAAGCCTGCCTTGGAAGCAGGAAGTCACTGTTGGCCTCTGGTAGCGAATCCCTCTGGAGGTGCCTAAGTCCCGCCCTGCTGTGGAACAGGACCAGTGGGAGGAGGGCACCCCACTCACGGGAAATCAGCAACATGTATGTTGCAAACAACACTCAGAACAGAAGAAAAGCAATGGGAAACACCTTCCTAATCATGATTTGTACTATTCTTGCACATTAGTTCAACCTAATTGTCAAATAGTCACTATCTGGAGAATGTGCAGTCACTTTACTACTAGAATATGAGGGTGATTTGCTTTTAACTTCTATCATATCAAAGTCTCTAAGCAGAGCTTTGTATAACACTCCATTTCTTTATTTTTTTTAGAGACAGGGTCTCTGTTGCCTAGGTTGGAGTGCAGCGGTGCAAGCTTGTATGCTTACAGCTCACTGCAACATCAAACCCCTGGGCTCAAGCGATCCTCCTGCCTCAGCCTCCAGAGTGACTAGGACTACAGAGGTATGCGCCACCACACTCGGCTATTTTTAAGTTATCTGTAAATATTGGGTCTTGTTGTGTTGCCCAGGCTGGTTTCGAACTCCTGGCTTCAGTGATCCTCCAGCTTCAGCCTCCCAAAGTGCTGACGTAACAGGTGCGAGCCACCACACCTGGCTGTGTCTTTACTTTAGAGAACCAAACGCTTGTGTAGCATTTGACGCACTGCTCGTACTCTGTCCCCTAGTCACCCTTCCTCCGCCCCGTCACCATTATAAAAAATCACCACAGTGCCAGTTCTCACCCCATTACAGTTTTAAAGGATGCTCTGTCACGGCCACCACTCAGCTCTGACTGCATCTGTGGCCCGCGATGTGTGAGTCCTAACAGCTTGTGTTGTTAAACAGACAGAAAAGTTAGAGTCCCTTTCTGGACACAACATTTTTCTCCTTTGGCTGCATTTAATCCTACAAAAGTTTTAGCGAGGGCACTAGGATTATTTCCATTACCAACATAAATGCATCATTCTCAAGTAGAGACCTTTTAAAAAATCACTGAAGGAGGAGGGGTGGGGAATGCTCCTTCATGTTCCACAGCCTTAGTTCCGGGTCCTGGGGGGCTAGTCCTGCACTCCTTAGAGGGGAAGCTGGCTGTCAGGTGCCTGAACTCCGCTGCTCCCCGCTGCGTGGGCGTATCCTGTCTCTCTAGGATCCTCTCTTTGCAATTGGAGAAGGTTAAAATACATTTATGGATTTTTTTTTTTTTTTTTTTTTTTGAGACGGAGTTTCACTCATGCTACCCAGGCTGGAGTGCAATGGCACGATCTCGGCTCACCGCAACCTCCGCCTCCTGGGTTCAGGCAATTCTCCTGCCTCAGCCTCCTGAGTAGCTGGGATTACAGGCACACGCCACCATGCCCATCTAATGTTTTGTATTTTTAGTAGAGACGAGGTTTCACCATGTTGACCAGGATGGTCTCGATCTCTTGACCTCGTGATCCACCCGCCTCGGCCTCCCAAAGTGCTGGGATTACAGGCTTGAGCCACCGTGCCCGGCCTACATTTATGGATTTTTATAAAAAATTCAGTAGAAGATGTTTTCTCACAAACGTGACTTTATGATAAAGGGATGTGCTCTTAGCATGAATCTGTTTGGTCACTCTCATGACGGAATAGGATGCAGAGTAGCCAAGAAAGCGGAAGCCTTCCCACCACCGCCAGGGACGGTCTTCAAGATACACCGCGTGAAAGAGGTTGCTGGGGAGCAGGTGCTCCCTAAGCCATCCCTTGTTTTAAAAGCGAAGAGAAGAATGCAAATAGACACGTCTATTTCCTTGTGGGTGCATAAAATCACCCTGGAAGGAAAGAGGAAACATTCAATTGCCTGGGCTGCCTGTGAGGAGGGGAACAGGTGACTGGGGGCCACGGTGGAAGGGAGACCTTGCTGTATGCGCATGAATTTTGCAAAATTTTGAACCACAAGAATATATTGTCTATTCAAAAGTTAAAGAAAGATTTTCATAATGTATTTTGTAAGCTGAAATTGGAGGACAATGCGACTACTATTTTAAAGAATCTGGGACTACAGACACGCCCTATCAACGCTGGTGTCTATTTTATTTCTATATGTTCTTCTGTTGTGAGTCTTACGAAAAAGTCTGACTTACAGTAATAAGTATTGGTGAACAGTTTTCAAAGATGGGTTACCTTAAAATCTTGCTTACTTTAAAAACTATTTTCATTTGTAATAAAAGCTAGCATGTATGTGCGCATGTGAGGTACACTGAATTTCAACCCATCCCAGCTGCTGTCCCGGTCTCTGTTGGAATCTGATACACATTGGAGCATGCATGTTGGCTTTTAGTACATTTTAAATGGATTAGTTAAGACATTTTCAAAATTATTTAATTGCTTGGCAGAACCCCCAAAGCACCTCTGTCCACAACCGAATACCACACACCAGCTGTTCTCTGAGGTGGTTTTGGGAAAATGGAGGAAAGTGAAAGAAGCGCGCAGGCCCAGGTCCTGTGCGAGCAGGAGGTCATCTGGAGGAGACCCCAAGGGGCCCATGAGTAGGGCTGTGTCTCTCCGCAGGGCAGAGCCAGTGGACTTTCAGCAAACATCTGGTTTGCTCCCAAGGGGAAGTCAGGTTTGCTGTCTGAGGCAAGAACACCGCTGTGGGTGTGGCCTGTGGCTATGACATTGCTGGTGGATGAACGTGGGTGTCTGCAGGCCCAGCTCCCGTGGAGGGATGGGAAGGTGGAGGAAGGCGTCACTCCTGGGAGGCCACTGCAGCATGGTTGATGGCCCAGCCGTGGAGGCAGTCTGGACCCAGCTGAGACCTGGCCTCCCTGCCCACTCTCGTGGGGTTGCAGCAGCTCCCCGCACCTCTCCGAACCTAGCTTTCTTCATCTGTAAAAACTAGGAAACAGCAGGCACTCCCCTGGGTCACTGTTAAGATTTAGCAAATTAATGTGAATCGATCCCTTCATATTCTCCCTGGTGCAAGGAGAAAGCACTTGGTAGGAGTGAGTTATTCTTATGACAGAGATAAAATAGAATTACACTGATGCCCCCAGGCAAGGGACCAAGTGGCTGTGACCTGCCACGTTTACAGCCCTGAAATGCCGCCTTGGGTCCTGTCTCTGAATCTTCACTGCAAGTCAGTGCCATGAAGCAGTGTGATGTTCGAAACTAACGTCAGCAGTAGAGCGCGTTTCAGTGAAAGCGCCAGGGAAAAAAATTCAGATATCACACCAACTGGGTCAACCCAGAGGGCTTCATTAAGGGACTATCTGCAAAAGAGTGGAGTGGCCAGAGGGTCAGTGGCTGGCGAGCAAGGCACGTTGTCATGCCTTGGGGGCAGTCCTGGCTCCCAAGACCAAAGAGCTGCACAGGGGCGGTTACAGTGCCAGAAGGGGTTGCTCTGGGTGGGGAGGTGCACTGGGACAGGGGCTGTGGGCAGAAAGGCCTTGGCCCCATGCTTCTCTTCCCACCCTGGTGGTGTCTGTCTTGCATTAGCAGAACTGCCCGGAAGCCAGAGGCGTGGAAGTAGCCCATAATAGTCAGCCTCCTGGCTTCCTTGCTTCCCGGCCTCCCAGCCTCCCAGCCTCTGGGGCACAGGGAAGCGAGGAGGGTGGGTTTATAGGGGTAATGGTGACCCCCATTCTGGAAGGGAAGTCCCACAGTGGAGTAGGAATAGGTTCTCACATCATCCTCCTGGGCTTCTGCCTTCCCCTGCCCTGGGCGGAATTGTTCCAAATCAAGCCTGCACAGACAAGGCTCGGACCGAAAGTGGCAAGGCAGTTCCGATCCCTTGTTTCCCTCCGGATGTCGTCAGGAAGTGCCGGCTGCTTTTCCCTGGAACTCTTTTGCAGAATTTTTTTTTTTTTGCTTTTGTTTTTATTTTTGCAGGGAGCTATTCGAGAAAGGTAAGGATGGAGAGAGCTCACACAGGGAGTGAGCCATGAGCTGTGGCTACAGTCTCACAGCACAAGACCAGGATCTGCTGCGGGGAGCCGGGTTTGGGTACAGTGTTTATGAGCACCAGGCAGTGAGTTATTCTCTGTGGGGTCGGTTTCTTGGGTTGACCATGTTGGATTTGCTCTTATTAGAGCAAGCTCTGGTAGATGGCATTCCTCATTCTGAGAATAATACTGTTTTATAATCTTTACTATGCAATAAAACAGGGAAAACTTCTCAGCAAGTGTGGTGAACAAGGCCTCCCCTCCAGGCCAATGCACAAGTAATACTGACCCACCGTGGGGCAGGAGTGGTGCGGTGGGTGGGGACAAGCTCGCTCAGCTTTCTTCTTCTCACCTGGCAACAGCTGGTTAGAAAGGACACCTACAATCTACAGAAAAGGACACTACCCAGGCACTGGCCACCCACCACAGCTGGTAAATCAACTTTTCATGGTGTTGCCACAGAGCAAGCTGAGTATTTCCACCTTCTTTAGAGATGCTAAGTCAAGCTGTCTGAATACCCAGAAAGCAATTCTGGGTTCAACACGGATGGCACACAACTGTGATCTTCCTTAGCAGTGACACATGCAGCCACATGTCAAACTCCGCCATTCCTGCTGGCCCAAGGTCCGAACCAGAGGCTTCACCGCTCCTGACACACCTTTCCTCCTGCCGGCCAAAGGTGGGAACCAGAGACGTCAGCGCTCTTGATACACCTTTCCTCCTGCCGGCCGAAGGTGGGAACCAGAGGCTTCACTGCTCCTGATACACCTTTCCTCCTGCTGGCCGAAGGCGGGAACCAGGGGCTTCACCGCTCCCGACACACCTTTCCTCCTGCCAGCCGAAGGCAGTCACAGGGGGCTTCACTGCTCTGGACACACCTTTCCCTCTTCCTCTGGTCTTTTCATTTCTCCACCTTTCCTGTCTTTCTCGTCTCTCTGCACCAGTGGAGACATGTCTCTCGGGACACAGAGCAACCTGACCAGATGGCTTTCAGGCACTGACTACACAGACGGTGGTGTGAGCTCACAGGCTTGCAGAATGCTGGTGCTACGGAGGGCATTTCCTTTGACTTGCCAAAAGGATCAGCATCGTACTTGAAACAAGGGTAGGAGAGCATGTAATCATTTGTGAAATTTAACAGACACCTTCTCCTATAAAATTAATTTAAACTAATGACAGAGAGAAAGAACTCCTGTTTCTTCCTGGTGGAAAAAATTAAAATTTCCAAGCTCATCAGTTCTCCCTCTAAAAATAAGCTCTATTCATGCCAAGCATCTGTCTTAATTCTGTTTCTTTTTCAGTCGACAAATTACACACACAGTATGAAGATGAGCACAGAAACGTGACGTTATTTTCAATAGTCTCACGTGAATACAGATTGGAGCACCTCCTCAAGAAGTCTGGCCCATGCTCCAGGCCTGTGTGGCCACACCACATCACTGGAGTTAAGGACTAGGTAGCACAGAACTGCATCACCACAGCTAATGGCTGGGTGACTCAGAACTGCATCACTACAGCTAAGAGATGGATGACTCAGAACTGTATCGCTACAGCCAAGAACTGGGAGACTCAGACCTCATCACTACAGCTAAGAGCCGGGTGACACAGAACCACATCACTACAGCTAAGAGCTGGGTGACACAGAACCACAATCACTGCAGCTAAGAGCTGGGTGACTCAGAACCACATCACTACAGCTAAGTGCTGGGTGACTCAGAACCGCATCGCTACAGCTAAGTGCCGGGTGACTCAGAACCGCATCGCTACAGCTAAGAGCCAGGTGACTCAGAACCACATCATTACAGCTAAAAGCTGGGTGACACAGAACCACAATTACTATAGCTAAGAGATGGGTGACACAAAACCGCATCACTGGAGCTAACAGCCGGGTGACACAGAACCATAATCACTACAGCTAAGAGCCGGGTGACACAGAACCGTACCACTACAGCTAAGAGCCGGGTGACACAGAACCATAATCACTACAGCTAAGAGATGGGTGACACAGAACTGCATCACTACAGCTAAGAGCCGGGTGACACAGAACCACAATCACTGCAGCTAAGAGCTGAGTGACACAGAACCACAATCACTACAGCTAAGAGCTGGGTGACACAGAACCACAATCACTATAGCTAAGAGCCGGGTGACACAGAAGCACATCACTACAGCTAAGAGATGGGTGACTCAGAACCACATCACTACAGCTAAGAGCCGGGTGACAAAGAACCTTATCACTACAATTTAGAGCTGGGTGACTGACACTCTTCCACAGTTCTAAAGATCTCGCCTTATCAGATTCTGTTGCTAAAGCAAAGTAAGCTACTTTTTTTTTTAAATTTTTTTTTGAGTTGGAGTCTCCCTCTGTCACCCAGGCTGGAGTGCAGTGGTGTGATCTCGGCTCACTGCAACCTCTGCCTCCTTGGTTCAAGCAATTCTTCTGCCTCAGCTTCCCCACGTAGCTAGGACTATAGGTGTGTACCACCACGCCCAGCTAATTCTTATTTTTTTGTATTTTTAGTAGAGATGAGATTTCACCATGTTCACCAGACTGGTCTTGAACTCTTTTTTTTTTTTTTT
>NW_016107704.1:737878-754516 GCF_001604975.1 Cebus imitator | reverse complement strand
TTTTAGTAGAGATGGGGTTTCACCATGTTGGCCAGGCTGGTCTTGAATGCCTGACCTTGTAATCCACTTGCCTCAGCCTCCCAAAGTGCTGGGATTACAGGCGTGAGCCACTGCACCTGGCCATATATTTTTCTTTTAATCAACACTTAGCCTTTCGCTACCAAGTATTTATGCTACATGAAGATGAGGAGCCTCTTCATCATCTGCTAAAATGGAGTGAGTTCCTGCCATGTGCCTGACTTTTTTGAGGCGCCTGAACTACAGCAAAAACAAAACAAAGCCTTCGCTCCCCTGGGTGGATGTCCTCATGGGGCTGTGCACACAGAGAGTGAACACCCCACGCAGGGGAATGTGCCTTAGGAAGATGATGTAGGTGAAGGAGGCCGCTGGCGGCAGAAGACGGAGGCGGGGAACTAAAGTCAGGCATCCTGGGGGCTTCGGGTGCATATTTGTGTTCTCCGGTTGGTCCTGAGTTGGAAGCAGGAACAGAACTTAGGAAGCTGTCAGTCATTCATCAAGTCCTGGCCATGTGGGGCTGACTGTCACAGAAGTCATAGTTCAGCTTCCTGGGTTGTCACTAGAGATAGCAATCTGGCTTCCTGCCAGCCTGACACAGCCACTGGCCTCCCGAGTGGTGTACTGTAGATGAAGCGGCTAGCTGCGGGTGTGGGTCAGACTTCTGGGCACCCGGCCTGGCCACCATCTGCTTGTGTGTTTACTCTCAGCCCCTAGACCCCGTGGGAGGAACCAGCCTTGCGGACACTGGACTTTAGCCCGGTGAGACAGATTTTGGAATTTTGACCTCTGGAGCTGGAAGACCATAAGCTGAGGTTGTTTTAAGCCACTAGATGTGTGGTAATGTATTACATTGACAACAAGAAACAAGCCCATGTGGAAAGACGAGAGAGAGTCAGAACCAAGTTTACGCTGGTGGGTGGGAGTCAGTGAGATGGGCTCAGGGACACGCGGTGGGCAGATGGCGCAGGCTACACGTTCTTGCTGATGACTGTCCTCCAGCACGCCTGCTGGGAGGGGCTGAGCCATGAGCCAATCACATTAACCCCTTCCCATCTGGAAAAAAGAAAGTGCAGCTCTCTGCCAGCGCTCATTTCATTTTACATGAACACTCTCATAGAGGCTGAAGCAAATCTGACTGACATTCAATACGAAAATGAAATGTAAAAACTGTTATTGGAGTTATTTCTCAATGGAACTAGTATCAGAATTGTCTGAATCAACAGAATTGTCTATTTTGAAAAAACTGGATTCATCAAATGAATCTTGAACCAACAACTGTTCAAGAATGAAGTCAACTCCCACGTAGGTAGGAATGCTGTGTTTTCTAGGATTTGACATTATCAGCTATCGATAATGAGTGTTCTTTGTAAATGGAAATGCCACTACTAAAAATGGAATGCTATCAATAGAATGATGTCCTGTGTCTCCAAAGTCTATGTACTGGAGTGATGCAAACATAATAATAAACTCGACATATTTTACAGCAAAGTTATCTTGGGGCAAACGCTCAGCCGCAGGCACCGCCCATGAGTATTCTTGGGGAAAATGGGCAAAGGGTTAAGTCATCCAGAATGGCAACTTCCCAGTGTGTGTTTGCAGGAGATGCGAATGCCCAACCCATTGCACTGAGGAGCTTCCTTGATGAGGGAATGGCTGTGCGGAGACACGGGCTGGACAGAGCCGCTGTTCCGGTAGGCGAGTCCATCATTTCCCGTCTTCTCTGAGTCCCTCTCCTCTGAAGAGAAATTTATGCCCCTGTTTTCCTCAGTCATGCAATCTGTTACCAAAGCTGCCCAGTCTCCTTCCTTGTCCTTCTAAATGTTGCTTTCTTTTCTATTTTCTGTTTTAATTAACTGCTCCCAGTCCAGCCTCTGTGCCTGTGAATGCGCGCCGTTCTCTGTGCGTCCGCTGTGGCTGTGATGGCATCGGAGCCTCTGTCTGTCTCTGCGTGACTGCCGTTCTTGAGACGGTTAATGTCGCTCCTCCACATAGCTGACCTTTCAACTGCTGTTTCTCTTTGCTTCAAATTGTCATGATTTCTATAAAAAATGTGTTTTGATCTCAAAAGCCAGGACTGGCCTTGACCTTCCTCCTTCCAGGCTTGGCCTCAGGGGTTCGACTCTGCAGCACAGTCACCTCTCTTCCCCGGGACGGGTGCAGCTAACACCCATGTGACACTGGGAAGCCCCACGATGGAGCCATCTGCAGCTTTCTCAATGGCTTAGAATTCTTTGCAGGATCTGTACTGGATCCTCTGGAGTCAGCCTGAACACAAGCTCCCCTGAGCCCCCTCCTCAGTCCTGTGCAGCTCACTGCGGTGCCCAGCTCGAGGCCATGGATTCTTTCAAGATGCAGCTTCGGCCACAAGCCCAGGTGCTGCCCCGAGGAGGAGCAGGCTGTGATCCACAGGAGCCAGGGTCAGCGCTGCCAGTGATCTCGGAGCACAGTCTGAAAACAAAGGTCCCCATGAACACAGACCATCCTGAATGCCGTGGGGGAGGAAACTGGAGGAGCTTCTGGAGGCCGGGGCCCTGGCTGGGGGCCTTGCAGCTCAGTGCTGGAGGAACCAGGTGCACTGTGCCCTTGGAGGTGAAGCTGGAGGAAGTGGCCTGGCTGCAGCTCGGTGCTTACACAGCTGAACTGTGGCCCACTTGGGGGGATCAGGGCCTTTCACTGGGGTACACCCAGACTCGTAAGACCCAGAGACTTAGATACGATTTTAAATAGAGCTCCACGTGTACCTGGCACACCTTCCCCTGAAAGCCTAGGGACCTTGCTGTGTATCAAACAATAGATTTCTCTCACAGGTCCCTTCTGTTCTGCAGCCCAGCCTTACTGCCCAGCCCTGTCTGCTCTGCATGCTGCCTCATTCTTTCATGGTCTGGGCACTCTGAGATGCACAGAGCATCTGGCTGAAACAGAACATCGGGTTCCCACCCTTATGACGAGCGGGTGTGCTGGAGAGGGGTCGGGAGCGTGCACTCGGGTCTGACTGCTTGGACGGGAACCTGCTCTCCCGCTGACTGGCTGCGACTTCTCATATGTGGTGACAGCTCTGACTTTCTGTTCCCTCACGGGGATAATGAAAATGATTACACCGTGGGGCGCTGTGAGGATTAAATGACGTCACACATACAGAGCGTTCACAGCAGTTTCGGCAGGTACTGAGCGGGAAGTGTCTGCTCCCATCATCCTTGTGACTCTCATCCTTCTATTAACGCCTACAGCTCCTGCCTCAGACTTCGGCTTTTGGGAGTTTTTCTCTTCATATATGTGCCGATGTTGGTGTTTTGTGAAAGAGGGTCAAGGTGGCAAAATTGGCACTTGAGTGATGTAATGTAGTTTTATGCCTATCATGATATCTGTAAGAAATAAAACTTGACTCATTAGTAGAGATGGTCAAGAGCCCTCTCCAGGTACCTGTATTAAGCTTATGAGACAGAAAGATACTAGTGACACAAGCTAACATTTCTGTAGTGAATTAGCTCTGATATGTGTAGAGAGTCGACCCTTTAACAACCTGGGGTTAGAGGTACCAACCCCTCAAGCAGACAAAAATCCACATATAACTTTTGACTCTCCCAAACCTAACTATTAATAGCCTATTGTTGACTTAAAGCCTTACTGATAACAGAAACAGTCCATTAACACGTATTTGTATAAGTATTATATACTGCATTCTTACAATAATACGATCTAAAGAAAAGAAAATGTGACTAAGCAAATCATAAGGAAGAGAAAACACATTTAGTGTTCGGTACTGTATTTTTGGATGCAGTGAGTTTGTGCTGTCTGTTCACAGATGGATCATCTGTCTGAAAGGTGGGCACTCGCAGCTGCAGACCTCAACCTGGGGCACGTATCGAGCTTTCAACTTTTCTGGTCATGTCATGACTTTTCTCTGCTTCCTGGGAGCTCTCACAGCGTTCCTAGTGGCACTTCTCTTAGGTTCTATGGTGTTATTCAAGGTTTATGGTACTGAGCTAAACAGGGTGAAGAAATATGTGAGAACCACGAGACACCGTTTTTTACTTGGATTCCCAATTCCCTGGGGAGGGACTGTTCCCATGGAGATGATGAGTGTCACAGGCATTTAAAGGGGTCCTTCCAACACCTGAGGTGCTATTGCAGCAACGGAAGGTGGCTGTGGAACTCACAGTAGTGCAGGATTCACCACAGTCAATTTCATGCAGCTGAGTTAATGTGGCGTCTATGTTTACATTGATCTCAACTGCAGATGGCACCACGCACGGTTTGTGCTTCAGCCCACAAATTTTGATAAATTTTAACTTTTTGTAATAAATCTGTGTACATTTTATAGTAGAAAATGATAAAGTAGACTAGCATCTACATATACTTTATGCATTCCGACTTACCATTTTCTTAATTTTTCAATATTTCGAGGCTATGTGGTTTGTCTGAGTTTCTTCAAATCGTAACAAATCTCCAAAAAAAAAATGCCAATACGTTCATTGAAAAAACACTGCATAAGTGGATCCTTACAATTCAACCCCATGTTGTTCAAGTGCCAACTGTATATATTTATGTATTCCTATATATTCTCCCACCGATATAACGCCAGGAATCCTCCCGTTTATACAAATCAGTACTATCTAGAATATATACCTAATTACGTTAGGCCATAAAGACGTAAGAATAAAATAAAAACAATGCCCTCTTTCAATTAAAGTGAATATGCCATCTTTGAATAGGAATATTACTTTTTCTTCCAAATATACCTCTCCCCTTCCTTTTAATCCTCCTGCATCACGATTACGTTCCACACTTAATCATCACTTCTCTTGTAATCTTACTTTAAATGAAGGGTGCTATTCAGCTACACGTCACGCTGTTTTGAAGTGTTATACGATTTCACCCCCTACCACTACTCTCCACTTTGTTTTTGGTTATAAAAACAAAGGCGGACTTTAATTCTACATCAGATTACTTAGCTGTTTCGTCCCAATAAAATGGCTTGTAGTTATTAGAAAGTAGGGCACATCTGTTCATCTACAGTGTGTCTGATAAAAGGAAGAGGAAGCGTCGAGGGAACATAAAAGCTTTTCTCATTCAACCATCAGAGCACTGGCTGGGGGCACTGGCAGAGTGCCTGCATCAAGTCCGGCCTGACACGGCATGGCGTGCACGAGGGTGGACGCGGCGTGGCGTGTATGTGTGAGAAGGCGGAGGGGTGGTGTCTTCCCGCCAAGGCCGGACTGCCCCAGTGAAGGATCTTGGACATCCCAGTGTTGTTTGCCAGAGTTGAGAGGGAGGGACAAGCCTGGGAATCCAGCTTGTCATTCAGCCCATGTTAACTGAGCCCCTGCTCCATGCTGGGCACTGCTGGATGCTGCGGTAGCTAGAATCGGTCCTAAAATTAGGACTAAAATTAGGATCGATTCTAGCTGCCACTTCCCACAAACATAGCACAGTCCCCAGCATAGAGCAGGAACTCAAGTCAAAAACACAGCTGAAAATAAATGCGAAACTGACAGTCTTGTTGACTGGGAATATACTTGGGTAAACTGGTTTAAGTATAACCTTAAATGTAGTTTACATGATTCAGGGTAACAATGACGGTAACATTAGGAACCTGAAAAAATGCAGAAATAGGCTGGGCGCGGTGGCTCAAGCCTGTAATCCCAGCACTTTGGGAGGCCGAGGCGGGTGGATCACGAGGTCAAGAGATCGAGACCATCCTGGTCAACATGGCGAAACCCCATCTCTACTAAAAATACAAAAAATTAGCTGGGCATGGTGGCGCGTGCTTGTAATCCCAGCTACTCAGGAGGCTGAGGCAGGAGAATTGCCTGAACCCAGGAGGCAGAGGTTGCGGTGAGCCGAGATCGCGCCATTGCACTCCAGCCTGGGTAACAAAAGCGAAACTCCGACTCAAAAAAAAAAAAAAATGCAGAAATAAGTTAAAGCAAAATATAATGCTATTCCAAGAATGTGAGGACTAGTAAGATTCCATATTCACTCTGAAGCCCTGCATCTGACCTTCATAGAGGTGAAGAGTTGGTCCCACTCTCCTCTTAGAAGGACCTGCACTTAGAGTCATGGCTCGATCACAGCAGGGTGGGGGTATGGGCTGCCCTGCAGCATGGGGGAACACTGAGCTCTTGGTCAGATCATCATCCTGTTGCTAAAGGACTCACCAGAAACTCGGTGAAGAAGAAAAACTCCACCCCCATCTCCAAACTATCAGCCTCCTGGCATTTATCTACATGAGACCCGCCCTCACCCACAGGATGCTGTGGTTTGGGGTTGTCAATCTTCTGTTGGGGTAGCAGGTGGTGGGGGCTGTCCTGTGTACTGCAGGATGCTGACCAGCTTCCCTGACCCATATCCACCAATGGCAGGAGCCCTGCTCCAGCTTAAAAACCAGAAAGTCTCCAGACATTGCCAGTGTCCCCTGGGGGCCACAGTCACCCCAAATGAATATGATGTCCCTGGGCAGAATCCATCTATTCTGGTCACTGTCCTCATTGTTTAGTCAAGATTGCTGCCTTCCTTCATTATTGGTTTCTGGGTCACCCATGCCATTGAATGGGAGGAAGCCCTGCCTGGCTAGGATGGGGCTGCTGAAGCAGACCCCGTTTGTATCCATGAGCCATGAGTGGGCTTGTATGCGGCTCACATGACAACTGGGAGTGGTAAAGCTGGATTCTAGTGACAATCTTGGCAGGACATCTACTGAGCTGAGATCCAACTCACACGTCAGACATCAACTGCCACATAGTTAGTTCTGGGTCACATTAGAAATCACCAAACTTTGCTGTTGCTCAGTCCATCCGTCAATAGGTAGGGATGCTGCTTCTCATAAACAAGTCAGTGGATACAGACAAGGACCAAAAGTATTTCAATTACATTCCACCTGAAAATGCTGAACACAGAACCACGCAGTGGTCTGCACTGCATCAAAGTTTTGGTAACAAGTGGGCCCATTCTAAATAACAAACTTGCTGCTCAGAAATGCCAGCTTGTTCATCTTTGAAGGAAATCCAAACAACTGTGTCTACCCACAGATAAATGAGCTTGTCACCACTCCCTTGACCAGCTGAAATGTGCTTCTGAAATGGCTGTGGTCACAGGAGCCTTCCAGACCCCGAGCCATGGAAAGTCCTGGGCCCTTCAAAGGGCTGCACCTTCCCACCCTTGGTTAATTTATGCATCATCCAGACAACACATTATGACTCCCTGTAGTCTCAGAAGGCACAAGGGAAATCCTTTTCATGTGCACTGGCTACATTTGTCTGGGGAACTTCAAGTTTTGTGAAAGAGAAACTGGAAGACCAGGCTCTTTCTTCTACCATCGGCTGGAGCCACAGTGCCTGGCTTCTCTCCCCAAGAGCTGTTGCTGAAATTCCACAGGGTTTGACCTCAACAAGATCTTTGAAGACTGAGGGACTCAGTTATAAGCCATGTAACAAAGCTGAATTCAGATGGTGTCTTTAGATATGGGAATAGTAGGAGAAAACACACCATTGCCTTGTCACTGGGGGATTTACCTGCAGAGGCACAAAACGGGGGCTGATCCACCTCACAGGAGCAGGCTGTTTCCAGAAAGGCACCGTGGCTGCTGGGCTGACAAACCCTAGGCTTGTTTCTTTGAGCTCACTGGCACGCAGTGATTGTTTCTGGGACTGCTGTCTGTCACCCGATAAACAATCTAAAGAAATTCTGTGAGCAAAGACTCAGACAGAAAAAAATTCCAAGGAGCTTCGTATGCTTATGTGAAATATGTTTCAAAGTATAAGTGCAACTCTCTTGTCTAAGGCAGAATACAGGTCTACTCTTCACCACTGGGACACCACTGGAACATCTGGACGAAGGAACAGCACCTGGATATGCAAATGGTAGGCGCGCATCTAAGTTCTCCTTTAAACCCTCCCAATGAGATGGAGGAGCAGGGCAAACCAGCCTCAACAATCCAAATAATAGAACAGCAAGCCTACACACCCCAGGCTGCAGAGGCAGCCACTTCATAACAAAACCTGGTGTTCTCCTGCTTTTCACACATCGGGTGGACATTCTACCACTAATGTAACACTGCAGTCTCCACCCAATTTTCCCAGTAACAGTCAATCATGATATATTTCCTTCCTTTTACCTCTCCTGGATGTGTTCAAGACTCTGCACAGACTAAACACAGAGATGCTATCAGAGGGACTCACAGATTGTTTCCCTATATTTAAACTTTCTCTTTTGTTTGAGAAATTCAAGATAAGTTTGTCAATAATCCACAAATTCTTGAAATCAAGGGACCTGAGATTTGTTTTTGGCTGGTGTCTTTTGTTTTCCCAGTGCAAGAAACACAGTCCCAGTGAATATGCAGGCCATGCTTGAGGATCTATCCTTTCGAAATATCTGTTTTCAGAGGCCCTGGAGGCAACGCCACATATCTGCAACCATCTGATCTTCGACAAACCTGACAAAAACAAGCAATGGGGAAAGGATCCCCTGTTTAATAAATGGTGTTGGGAAAACTGGCTAGCCCTGTACAGAAAGCAGAAACTGGACCCCTTCCTGACACCTTACACTAAAATTAACTCCAGATAGATTAAAGACTTAAACATAAGACCTAACATCATAAAAACCCTAGAAGAAAACCTAGGAAAAACCATTCAGGACAGGCATAGGCAAGGACTTCATGACTAAAACACCAAAAGCATTGGCAACAAAAGCCAAAATAGACAAATGGGACCTAATTAAACTCCAGAGCTTCTGTACGGCTAAAGAAACAATCATTAGAGTGAACCGGCAACCAACAGAATGGGAAAAAACTTTTGCAATCTACCCATCTGACAAAGGGCTAATATCCAGAATCTACAAAGAACTAAAACAAATTTACAAGAAACAAACAAACAAACCCATCCAAAAGTGGGCAATTGATATGAACAGACACTTTTCAAAAGAGGACATATATGAGGCCAACAAACATATGAAAAAATGCTCATCATCACTGATTATTAGAGAAATGCAAATCAAAACCACATTGAGATACCACCTCACGCCAGTTAGAATGGTGATCATTAAAAAATCTGGAGACAAGAGATGCTGGAAAGGATGTGAAGAAATAGGAACACTTTTACACTGTTGGTGGGAGTGTAAATTAGTTCAACCATTGTGGAAAACAGTGTGGCACTTCCTCAAGGACCTAGAAATAGAAATTCCATTTGACCCAGCAATCCCATTACTGGGTATATCCCCAAAGGGTTACAAATCGTTCTACTATAAGGACACGTGCACACGAATGTCACAGCAGCACTGTTTACAATAGCAAAGACCTGGAACCAACCCAAATGCTCATCGACGATAGACTGGACAAGGAAAATGTGGCACATATACACCATGGACTACTATGCAGCCATAAAAAAACTATGAGTTCGTGTCCTTTGTAGGGACATGGATGAATCTGGAAACCATAATTCTCAGCAAACTGACACAAGAACAGAAAATCAAACGCCGCATGTTCTCACTTATAGGCTGGTGATGAACAATGAGAACACATGGACACAGGGAGGGAGCATCACATACTGGGATCTGTTGGGGGTCAGCTAGGGGAGGGACAGTGGGGCACAGGGAGGTCAGGGAGGGATAACATGGGGAGAAATGCCAGATGTAGGTGACGGGGGGATGGAGACAGCAAACCATATCGCCATGTGTGTACCTATGCAACAATCCTGCATGATCTGCACATGTACCCCAGAACCTAAAGTATAATTTTTTAAAAAAAAGAGATATCTGTTTTCTTTAAAATTTCAGTGGAGCTCTGAGCAAATGAGGGTGGGATGGGATCATCTCAATGTTGTCATCAATTTGAACAATCTCTTCAGAGTGTAGGAGAATCACAGTTGATGAAAATTACATCACTTATACTCTACTTGCTAGCTGGGCAGATGTCCTTTGAAGGGCAAGTTAATGGATGACCTCATATCAAAGCAAACCATGTGCTACGGATGTGTCTGGGAATAAGCTGGGCGGGTCCCAGTCATGATGGCAGCACAGGCTGGGACCTCGCTCTGTGACAGCCTGGGGTTTAGCTCCACAGGAAAGGGGTGGAGTTTCAAGTGTCTTTTAGAGAGGATGTACAATGTTGGTTTTTTTTTTTTTAACATAAATTTAATTCTGATTTTAACAGGAAATTTTACCTTCAATCCACATTTTACTAAAGAAAAAACTCTAGAAACTGGTATTCTGGATTCCCATATCAAATATTTAAACTAGCAACAATTATAGAAGCTGAAGTTACTATGTAGAGATTGCCAAATTGGGTTATATTGTTTCTATATACTGTTATTGATGGTTGGGAGTAAAAACACTAGCTCTCTGCCAACGTTTTCTGTAAATAATACAAGCTTGCTTGCTTGCTTATTAATTAATTAATTAATTAGAGATGGGGTTTCACTATATTGGTCAGGCTGGTCTCGAACTCCTACCCTCAGGTGATCCACCCTCCTTGGCCTCCCAAAGTGCTGCAATTACAGGCGTGAGCCACCGTGCCCAGCCAAGCTTATTTATTTCTTTGAGTATTTTCGTCCTTTCACCCTCTTTTCTTTCCTTCCTTTCCTTGCCAAATTCTGTGCCTGTCCCACAACTCTATTTTCTCAAAATACTGGGGCCACAAAGCTTTCATTCTTGGTGTATGTCATACACAAAGCTACGAACGGTGCTCCCTACGTGCTGGATATGACTGAAAATATTCGTGATTTGCAAAACTATCTTTTAATGGATGACCTCATTTCAAAACAAACTGAACTGCATCATATCAGACCTTGGAAAATGGCAAATGGAGAGAATGTTCACTCAGGCTCAGGTGTCCCTGCCAGAGTCACCGCGCAGCTGAGCACAAGAGCACACACGCTGTGCTCCGACGCCCCGTGCTCCCACGCACCGTACGTGCTCCCATGCACTGCACTCACCCAGGGCCCTGCTCACACGGCAGGCCTGCCTTACCTTCACGGCATACTCAGTGTCAGTGGCTTTATGCACACATCGCTTGCACACCGAGTAGGAGCCAACCCCGATGTCTTCCTTGATCTCGTAGCCATCGGTGAAGTGGATGTTGTTCCCGTGTAACTGCTGCAGAGGGACCAGGAGAAGAGGGGCTGTCAGAACCCTCATGCAAGAGGGCAATGCAGCTACATGTACACAGAATGGGGGAGAAGAGAGGCGCCCACTGTGAACCCAGGGTGTGGAGGCCCAGGAGTTCATGGGTTCCCCTGCCCAAGGCTGCAGAGCTACTTAGTGATGTTCTAGACCTAAATTGCAACTTCTCTGATTCCTTGGGCTACAACTCTTAATTTTTAGACAGCAGGCCATTCAGTGTCCACTGACTGATGTGTTTCTCCCAAAGATCTGAGAGTAGAAGCATCTGAAAGTGAGAAGGAAGTGCTGGCAGCTACTGGGTGTGTGGCTCCAATGCCTGTATCCAGAGCAAGACTCTGGATGGAAACATCTCATTGGATATCTGATTCCATAGTGCCCAAGTCACAACCTGCTCTGACCTGCACACAGAAGCCCCACCCACCTGCTTTTAAATGAGACAGAAAGCTACCTATGGCAGCATGCAGTATCATGGCAATGTCCACTTTACATATGCTGTATTTCTCCAGAAGGCCACAAGGAAGGAAACAGGATGGAAATCCAATGCCATCCAATTTACCTGGACTTAATTCTTAAATAAGTTTAATAACAATTAGAATTAAGATTAATTAAGCTTAATCTCTTAGAGTTTTCTGTATTCTGGTTATGTTTACTAGGTGGAAAACTCATTATAAAAATATCACCTTCCATAAACCTCCCAAAGCCTACATTTCATCATAGGAAAATGATGCCTGCGGATCAAACTGCTATCTTAGGGTCCTAGCTGGATTCCACAGTGAAGATGCTCCAGTCGCTGGCCATAGACACACCATGGTAACATTCTACCCAGGGCTTTTTCTTCCTTAAGATGAATGCAAATTGGGGTGGGAGCAAGGGCTCAGAACACCAACGAGACCACTCCAGGGACCATGATGAGAACCACTAGGGAGACCACAGGGACTATCACGGGAACCACCACGTGGATCCATGGGAACCACCATGGGAACCATCACAAGGACCATCACAGGGACCACCAGGGAGACCACCATGGGAACCACCATGGGAACCATCATAAGGACCATCATGGGGACCACCAGGGAGACCACAGGGACTATCAAGGGAACCACCACGTGGATCACCATGGGAACCACCATGGAAACCATCA
This sequence comes from Cebus imitator, assembly GCF_001604975.1. Classification (NCBI taxonomy): domain Eukaryota; kingdom Metazoa; phylum Chordata; class Mammalia; order Primates; family Cebidae; genus Cebus; species Cebus imitator. The sequence continues at coordinate 742,245 of NW_016107704.1, read as the reverse complement.
CAGGGACCATCATGGGGACCACCAGGGAGACCACCATGGAGATCATCACAAGGACCATCATGGGAACCACCAGGGAGACCACCATGGGAACCACCACGTGGATCACCATGGGAACCACCATGCAGACCATCACAAGGACCATCATGGGGACCACCATGGCAGACACTCAGAACAATAGGAAGTGCCAGGGAGGAAGAATTGGTGATTGAAGTCCACCCACCCTAAGCACCCAATCCCCAGGTCACTGAGGCCACAGGGAACGCCAGAGTCACCCCTCATCCAAGTGCCCTCTTACCCCCAACCCGCTGCAGGCAAACACAGTTACCTGCACGATTGGGTGAACTGGGACTTTGTGCAGATCTTGTTGTGAGGGCTCTTGGATCAGACTTGAGGCCACAAAGCTGAATCCTCTAAACAGGTGATGAGCATTCGCACTCGGGGGGACACCGGGAGAGTCTGCAGGTGACAGGGGCAGAGTTCAGATACCACAAAAGCTGGGTGACCCTGGGGTAAAGTGATTGTGTCTGTGTGTGTGTGTGCATGTGGTATGTGTGTGTAAGTTGTGTGTGCATGCGTGTGTGTGTTGTATGCCCGTGTTGGAGGAAAATGTAAAATAACATGTAGAAATGCTGAACCAGATGAAACGGATGCTAATGGTTTGATTTTTAAATGGCAAAAATACCCAGAACAAAAGCTTTAGGATTATCATTGATGGCATCTTTTAGTTTGCTGCCTTCGGAATTTACTATATGTTCTTAACCACAGTCCTCCACCCCTACCCACTCCAGACTCAGTTAAGAAGACACCAGTAACCTCAGGATGGAATTGTTAGTGAATGTGAGTCCCATATTCTTAGCATCTGGTCTCTAGATTTGACAGGTCCCACCCCTGCGCCCACAGCTGCATAACTGTGTGTGTGCTGCGCATGTGCTCTGCTCTTCAAGGACATTTGGGCAATGTTGCTCCTGCCACAACAAGGCAGAGTACACAAGTTGTGATTCCCCTCCTTTAAGATTCTTCTGATCTCTATAAAATCTGTGTTCAAAAGCATGACTGCTGTGAGATCAATCCCACTTCAAGTTTATCATTAAGAAAAACAAAAGGATAAATGCCTCATGGGGAAAAAATATCTGCATCATACATAACAGATGAGAGCCTAAACTCTGTATTAACCAAAAGCTCCCAGAGATCAATGAGAAAATAGCAAAATACTCAAAGGAAGGAATTCTGATAGCTACCATAGGTTTGAAACAATGCCCAATCTCTCTAAGAAGTGAGCATACACATATTTAAATAGGATCACACTTTTGCCCAATGAATTAACAAAAGTGAAAGAAATCAATCACGTCTGGGTTTGCTAGGGGGTAGACACCCTTCTAATTGCAGGAGAGAGATTAACTGGCATAACCTTTTGGAGAGTCAATTGGTAGTGGTCATCCAACTTTAAAATTTGCATGTCCTTGAAGACAACTCTACATCTAGAAATTTATCCTACAGAATTGCTTTCAAAAGTACAAGGAACTTAAACAACTCAACAACAGCAACAAAACAAATAACCCCATTAAATTTTGGCCAGAGGACAGACATTTTTCAAAAGAAGACATACAGATGGCCAGACGGTATATGAAAAAATGCTCAAGATCACTAGTCATAAGAGGAATACAAATAAAAACCACGATGAGATATCATCTTACATCCATCAGAATGGCTGTCACTAAAAAGTCAAAAAAATAACAGATGTTGGTGAGAATGTGGAGAAAGGGAACACTCATAGACTGTTGGTGGGAATGTAAATTAGTACAGCCTCTACAAAAAACAGTACGAAGCTTTCTCAAAGAACTAAAATTGGAACTACATTCAATGCAGCAATCCCACTGCTGGGCATCGACCCCAAGAAAAAGAAATCATTGTCTCAGAAAGACACCCACACTTGCAAGCTTACTGCAGCACTACCCATAACTGTAAAGTTGTGGAGTCAGCCACAGTGTCCTTCAACCAGAGACTGGATAAAAAAGATGTGGTACATATACACAATGGAAAACTTTTAGTCATAAAAAAGAATGAAATCATGTCTTTTGCAGCAACATGGATGGAAACGGAGGCCATTATTTTAAGTGAAGCAACTCAGGAAGGTCAAACCCCACATGCTGTCACTCATAAGTGGGTGCTGAATAATGTGTGCGTGTGGCTGTTGAGTGTGGAGGGACAGAGAATGGAGACGTGGGAGGAGGTGAGGGATGAGAAATGACTTAAAGGTTACCATGAACACTCCTCAGGTGATCGTCACACTAAAAGCCCAGCTCACACCGTTATGCAATATACCCATGAGCAAAGCTACAGCTGTACCCGACATTTCCACAAATAAAAAACAAAACAAGCAAATGAAAAACCCCAAAGTACTTAGACATTAATGTAGAAAAAGTCTGTTTCAGTGATATATGTTACAGAAAAGAAAAAGGAGACACAAAATACTCCTCACTAAGACAATCACGGCCACGGTCAACAGTGGCCCATCCGTATCAGGACGCTCATAATGGATGCTACGTGAGTCCTGCCGGTGAGACCAGGGCCACCAGAAGGAGCCACAGCTGCGTGGACTGACAGAGACGTGGCTTCCTAATTGTTTGTCAAACTGAAAAAAGCAAAAAGCTGTTGAAGAAGATCTCAGACATTATTTTAAAAATTTAAATATATTTAAATATATATATATACACACACACACACACACACACACACACACACACACACACATAGAGAGAGAGAGAGAGAGAGAGAGTAGATAGATAGATGAGCTAGGCATGGTGGCTCATGCCTGTAATCCCAGCACTTTGGGAGGCTGAGGCGGGTGGATTGCCTGAGTTCAGGAGCTCAAGATCAGCCTGGGCAACATAGTGAAACCCCATCTCTAATAAAAATACAAAAAGTTAGCCAAGTATAGCGGTGGGTGCCTGTAATCCCAGCTACTAGGGAGGGTGAGGCAGGAGAATTGCCTGAACCCGGGAGGCGGAGGTTGTAGTGGGCAGAGATTGTGCCCTTGCATTCCAGCCTGGGCAACAAGAGCAAAACTCTGTCTCAAAAAAAAAATATATATATATAGAGTAATAGGATAACAGAATAAGAGATTTAATATATTAAAATAGAATATATATTACATTAAAATAGAATATTATATTATATAACATGTAAACATAATATATAAAATATGTAATTTTTCCTGAAAACATCCACATGTAAAAATGTAAACATCCTTATTTACGTATCTTTTAAGACTCCATGTATGCAGAGGGTGTAACTGTATATTCTAGAATTCTCTACCTGCAGGCCTTTGTCTCTTAGCCCTCGTTCCCCGCCTCCTCTGTTTAGGTGCTGTACTTTGAAATGAAAAAAATACACCCAGTTCTCAGTTTTATCTCTTCGTGGTGAGGCAGGTGTGTGGGGGTGGCAGACAGCTGCAGAGAACATGTGTTTTGTTTCTTAGTATCATATTCTGGGGCAACAGTTATGAGGGCTGCTTCTCTAAAACCCAGGAACCAGCCCCCACTCTGCATGGCCCTCTGGTGCCAGTGGGGGCCAGGCCGTGGACAGACACTGGTGCTCTTCCGGTGGTAGGAAGCTTCACAGACCTGGCTCATCCTCAGTGTCCGGGACCAAGAAGCAGGCAGAGCCAGTGTCAGCCCTCGAAGGGACCTTCACAGTCACCCCAGGTAGATGCCCACAAGATCCCTGGACTAATGTGACCCCAGTTGGCTGTGTTTGGAAATAAACATCCAACCGCCAGACTAGGGAGGCATCATCAAAAAACCCAAGGCACAGACAGTTGTGTTTAGAAACTGAAACTCTGCAGTGTGACCTGGCGGAGAAGCACGGGCTTTCTGAGCGGCTCGGCTTCCCAGTACACGGAGCCACTCAAGGAGGAAGCGCTCTTGCTGCTCAGTTTGTTAACTGCACGGAAGTCTGGCTTTGAGGTCCGCCTCCTCCCAGAGATTACCCCAGCTACCACATGCCTCATATTCTCCCTGGAAAAATGAAGGGCACGTGGCTACATCATAGTTTAAAACATCCTCAAACCTGGAGGCCCTTTATGTCCTAACTTAGGGCTGTAGACTCAGAACGTGAGGAGCCACGATAAGAGTGAAGTGCCAAGCACAGATTGGGAGTCTAATTCACAGCCCGTGGAGCAGTGTGTGGATCTGGGGTCTAATTCACAGCCCGTGGAGCAGTGTGTGGATTTGGGGTCTAATTCACAGCCCGTGGAGCAGTGTGTGGATTGCGGGTCTGATTCACAGCCCGTGGAGCAGTGTGTGGATTGCGAGTCTGATTCACAGCCCGTGGAGCAGTGTGTGGATTGGGAGTCTAATTCACAGCCC
>NW_016107704.1:730361-737233 GCF_001604975.1 Cebus imitator | reverse complement strand
AATTCACAGCCCGTGGAGCAGTGTGTGGATTGGGGGTCTAATTCACAGCCCGTGGAGCAGTGTGTGGATTTGGGGTCTAACTCACAGCCCGTGGAGCAGTGTGCGGATTGGAAGTCTAACTCACAGCCCGTGGAACAGTGTGTGGATTGGGGGTCTAATTCACAGCCCGTGGGGCAGTGTGTGGATTGGGGGTCTAATTCACAGCCCGTGGAGCAGTGTGTGGATTTGGGGTCTAACTCACAGCCCGTGGAGCAGTGTGTGGATTTGGGGTCTAACTCACAGCCCGTGGAGCAGTGTGTGGATTGGGGATCGAATTCACAGCCTGTCGAGCTGTGTGTGGATTGCGAGTCTAATTCACAGCCCGTGGAGCAGTGTGTGGATTGGGAGTCTCATTCACAGCCCGTGGAGCAGTGTGTGGATTGGGAGTCTAATTCACAACCCGTGGAGGAGTGAGTGAATTGGGATTCTAATCCACAGCCCGTGGAGGAATGTGTGGATTGGGCGTGTAATCCACAGCCCGTGGAGGAGTGAGTGAATTGGGAGTCTAATCCACAGCCCGTGGAGGAGTGTGTGGATTGGGCGTGTAATCCACAGCCCGTGGAGGAGTGTGTGGATTGGTAGTCTAACCCACAGCCTGTGGAGGTCTGTGTGGATTGCGAGTCTAATCCACAGCCTGTGGAGGAGTGTGTGGATTGGGAGTCTAATCCACAGCCCGTGGAGGAGTGTGTGCATTGGAGTCTAATTCACAGCATGTGGAACAGTGTGTGGATTGGGAGTCTAATTCAAAGCCCATGGAGCAGTGAGTGGATTGGGAGTCTAATTCACTGCTCATGGAGGAGTGTGTGAATTGGGAGTCTAATTCACAGCCCTTGGAGGAGTGTGTGGATTGGTAGTCTAATTCACAGCCCATGGAGGAGTGTGTGGATTGGGAGTCTAACTCACAGCATGTGGAACAGTGTGTGGATTGAGAGTCTAATGCACAGTGTGTTGAGGAATGTGTGGATTGGGAGTCTAACGCACAGCGTGTGGAGCAGTGTGTGGATTGGGAGTCTAATTCACAGCCCCTGGAGCAGTGAGTGGCTTGGGAGTCTAATTCACAGCATGTGGAGGAGTGTGTGGCTTGGGAGTCTAATTCACAGCATGTGGAGGAGTGTGTGGCTTGGGAGTCTAATTCACAGCGTGTGGAGGAATGTGTGGATTGGGAGTCTAATTTACAGCCCGTGGAGCAGTGAGTGGATTGGGAGTCTAATGCACAGCGTGTGGAGGAATGTGTGGATTGGGAGTCTAATTCACAGCCCCTGGAGCAGTGTGTGGATTGGGAGTCTAATTCACAGCCTGTGGAGCAGTGTGTGCAGGGGTTGGGTGCAAGCCATGTTAACCTGATAGATACACCTTCATTGGTAAGTGGAAAATCTGTAAGTCTGATAAGCAATGTCTTCTAGCCTACCAAGAGGCATGGAAGACACAGCTACACCTTCCTGGCCAGAGAACTTGTGCCTCTCCCCACACAGACCAAGGAGAGCCTGCAGAAAGGGTAAGAGTGACAGCAATCTACCGAAGGCCAAGTGGCTCTTCACCGGAAGTGAAGCGGCTGACATCTGGTAGATGTGGCTAGCTAGTGAGGAAATGACAGGTGGCCTAAATAGAATTTAACATACTTTATAATCACCTGAGGGATGCTGATTTTCAGCACAATATTTAAGAAGAGCAAAAATGTGAGTTAGAGAAGAGGACATTTAGAACTACAGTAATTACAAACAACCTCTTGTGATCCTGTGGGTATTTCCCGATTTGGGGAGTCTGCCTGATCGGATTTAAATCTTAGATTGCCATTTTTGGCTAAGCAGCATGCTCCGATGGGCAGCCAATGTGTGATCAGGAATAGAAGCCAACTCGAACACTGGCTGAAGTTTAAGAAAAGACTGAAAGCCTACCCACAAGCAAATCCCCCGTGCATCCAGGGTCTAACATAAAGGATTTGTAGCTTATCTTCCGCTTCAGTCACCTTTCTGCAGCTGCTCATTCACCCAGCCCTGTGCTCAGCTCACATGCTTAGACACCTACACTCCTCCTGTGTAAATCAGAATGAGTTTAATGTGTCTTTAGCACTTCAATTACTACCTACCTCAAAGGCAAACTGTGGTGTGATAAATTAAGTAAAACTGATTGGAGAACTGGAAAAACTAAGGAATAAGGAAGCCAATTCTGAATAGCATTGGAATGTATTGTGTCTAATTATGTTTTCCTTAGGCTATTAATAAAACAAAAGTGAATTCTCTTCGTGCCCAAAAAAACGCTTCTCGTGCCACTGGCCAACTAGGTGGGAGTTTAAGTTATTCACGGATTAGATAAAAGCCATGTCCATGTGAATATTCGAGTTGACTGTATTAACATTTTCTTACCAAGCAGCACAAATACAGACTTTCTTTCCACATTTTAAACACACAGCCCCACGTGGTGGCACCTCAGAAGGATGTGTGCACATTCTGTTGGGGATCACATGGTCCCTGTGGACTCAGGGACAATGATCTCGTGGTTGGACCTAATTCCCTTTGAGCTCCTTTTACATTCAGGTCAACTGTAGGTGGATGAATATAATGACCTGCTTGGGTGACCTGTGGGCAGAGCCAGGATGAAATCCTGCCCCATGTTTTCAAACTCAGAAACTGAAAGTAATCCTGTTCTGTGAATTGGGTTCATTTTGTCAATGGGAAGGACCAACCCCAACACTTCCCAAATACTTTCTGAGGAAACTGAGAACTAGCTGAAAATCCCACCATGACTTTTTTGAGAAAACAGACCCGGGAGTGTCCTCCAAGGCAGCTTCATTACATCACGAATCAGTGATGACCCAAAGCTGTAATGACAGTTTTGATTCTACCTGGGGACTGCAGGAGGACCCAAAAGAAGCAATGAGAAGTGGGTGGCAAGACCCCCAAGCTAACAGTGCCTGGAATCAGCTTTCTTCCTGTTCTTCGTACCAACGTGGCCTGGGTCAGGAGCTGACCTAGGCCCATCAGAAGTCCCACTCCAAGCCCCACACCCTTCCGACCTGCACAAGCTCACACCCACCTTGATGTGCCCATCTGGGTATGGCAAACAGGGATTTGACCAACAGCCTGAACCCAGAGGAACAAATGGACTCTCTGTTCTAACTTCATCTACACTTGACACTTTGTGGTTGAGCATCTATTTGTTTCCTCATTATCTTTTAAAAAACATGACAATTTCAGATTCAAAAGCGGTCAGGAAAAAATACGGTGAATCCCTAGACCCAAGACGCAGACTGGACAACCACCAGCTATCTGGATGTGTCCCACCTACATCTACAGAAGGAGGTTGGGGATGGTTTTATACATAACCAGCATGCCGTTAGTGTTGTGGACTGACGATGTCCTTCCCAAATGCGAAAGTTAAAGCCCTAACCCATGTGTAACTGTATTTGGAGACAGGCCTTGGTGTGGTTTGGCTCTGTGTCCCCACCCAGATCTCATCTTGTAGCTCCCATAATTCCCACGTGTTGTGGGAGGGACGTAGTGGGAGATGATTGAAACATGAGGGCGGGTCTTTCCTGTGCTGTTCTTATGATGGTGAATGACCCTCATGAGATCGGAGGGTTTTAAAAAGGGGAGGTCTCCTGCACAAGCTCTTTGCCTGCTGCCATCCATGTCAGAGGGGACTTGCTCCTACTTGCCTTCCACCATGATCGAGAGGCTTCCTCAGCCATATGGAATTGTAAGTCCATTAAACTTCTTTCTTTTGTAAACTGCCCAGTCTCCAGTATGTCTTTATCAGCAGCGTGAAAACAGAATAATGTAGACTTTTAAGGGAATAACTGAAGTAAAATGAGGATAAAAGTGTGAAGCCCTAATCCAAGAGGACTGGTGTCCTTATAAGAAGGTGGAGAGACACCAGAGCTGTCTTTCTATTGATTGATTGACTGAGGCAGGATCTCGCTCTGTCACCTGTGCTAGACTGCAGTGGCATGATCTCAGCTCACTGTAACCTCCACCTCTTGGGTTCAAGCAATTCTCCTGCCTCAGCCTCCTGAGTAACTGGGATTATAGGCGCCTGCCACCGTACCTGGCTAATATTTTTTTGTTTTAGTAGAGACGGGTTTTCACCATGTTGGCTAGGCTGGTCTCAAACCCCTGACCTTGTCATCTGCCCACCTTGGCCTCCCAAAATGCTGGGATTACAGGCATGAGCCACTGCATCTGGCCCAGGTCAATCTTGCTGTCTTTGCACATACAGAAGAAAGGCCATGTGGGGACACAGCAAGAAGGCAGCTGTCTGCAAGTCAGGGTGAGAGCCCTCACAGGAACCAACCCTGTCAGTACTTTGCACTTGGACTTCCAGACTGTGAGAAAATAAATGAACCCTGTTAGTACTTTGGACTTGGACTTCCAGCTGTGAGAAGATAAATGACTGTTGCTTAAACCAGCCAGTCTGTGGTATTTTGTTATGACAGCTTTATCAGACCAGGATGATCACCATATATAAAAAAAAGCAAACTTTAATTCATTGATATCCCAAAAATATAACTTTTAAAGGGAGCTGACCAGTTCTGATGAAACTTGCTAGACCCCCAAGAGTAATTTCAGACACACCAGGAGACCAAATGTATACATCCATTTGCTATGCTATTTAGTAGCCAATACAGCTTTTCAAATGGGTTTGTTTTTGCCATGAATAATATCCAGAGCTGACAAATCTACAGACATAACTGACAACCTTCCCTCTCCGTAAATGCACTTTAATTAAAAAAATAATTAATTAAAAGAGGGATTTTAATTGTATCCAGCTTCTTTTCTTGCTCTTGCTCTTTGTCTCTCTGACACAGAAAGTAACTAGACCAGCGACTTGGAATATGAGAATCCATAGGACACCTTCAGCATTTCCAGGGTGGAGGTTACGGAGGGAACAACAGAGAATTGGGGCTATCACTTCAACCTTTATCACTGAGCAAAGAGAACTACTACCAAAATCCCCAAACAGAACAGACAGTTATTTTCCATCGCAAGAATGCTTAAGCATGGGAATCCCCCGTGCCTAGATATCTGTCCCTACGGGGTCAGGTGGGAGAAGCCACCGAAAGAGGGAACCACTGTGGCACACACCTGTGGGCGTCCGGGCTGTGAACTCGGGGTCAAAGTGGAAGGTGTCCTCAGGCCTGCCCACTGCTGGTTTGAACGGTGGCTTGATCTCCTTCCGGTACAGCTTCTATTAATGCAAGGAAAGCAAGAAAGGGCGCTGAGGATGCATAGACATCGCTGCAGAACACTGGGGACACAGGAACCTGCTGCGGGGAAGGAGGGGCGGATCACAAGGTCAGGAGTTTGAGACCAGCATTCTTACCACAGACTGTGTCGGCCTCTTGGATGACAAGGGATTTCTACATATTTTCAAATATAGATGACATATAAAAATATATTAATATGTGTGGTATTAGCGATAATATGGCATATATAATAACTACATATTATAGAAAGATATATAAAAGGCATAGTTTGAGGTATAAAGGTTTGGGGACATGCTAAGTGTTTTTCATTTTATGGCAATAGTTTTCAAGCTCCTTTTTGGTAGTAGAATCTTTTTTTCCAAGTAAAATCATACAGAAGGGCCACCGGCTGCCCCCACTGCAGCTTTGGGGCTCTCTCCTCCCTGCCCTGGGACTCTGGGGCACCTAACCCTAACCCTAACCATGGACCTTCAGCTCTGTGAGACACTGCAAAAACTGCCACCTCAGAGCCAGCCCAGGGTGCTGTCTTACCACCTGTCTCAGGGTCTATGCTCTGGGGGCCGTGGCACCTCTGCCAGGACCCTGCCTTCGGTGTCAGAATAGGGCACCCAGGATCCTCTATGGGAGGATGCCTGCAACTGTAGAGAACCAGCTCTTCCCGTGGCCCCCTCTGGGCTCGAACTTATTTCCTGGACAGGACCTTGGACAGAAGGCACAGAGAGTGCACAGCCCTCCGTGCTCTGGTCTCAGAGCTGCCTGCCTGACGATGCATTCCAAAGCTGAGATGAGTGGTTTTCAGTCCTCTGGGGCAACGACGCACTCTGCTGGGATAATTGAACGTAAGGGAACAAGGCACAGGCATCTGGAACCTGGCATGATCCTCGGGCGGGTGATGCCGCAGGCGGTGGTTAGGCGGACGGAGCTGGAGGGGCACAGTGTGGAGAGGAGCATGGAGAGGGAGGGCGCTGCCGGGAGGGTGGGGGCCTGCTGGGCAGGTTCGGTAGAGGACGCTGGGTTTAGTCAAACCACCCTGGTGACAGAGGCACGGGCCACACCAATGCGCCGAGGGGCCAGTCTGGCAGTGGGCAGGCAGCAGCAGGGCAGGGCCGGGCTGGGTCTTACTGCCCCTACTGAGCATGGGGTTTCCTTAATCCTGCCTGGTGGGGTCCACATGGTGTTGGCTGAAAACTTCAAGCCTGGAGCCCTCTCTTGGGCACTTGTGTGTGACCATCATGAAGCTCAGCTCTGGAGTCAGGGACCCCCATGGCCATGCAGCTCTGGAAAACAGATGCACTGGCTGCAGCTGAAGCCCGCTTTACATCTCTCAAGGACACTGGAAAACAGATTTCAACACCTCCTCAGATGAGGCCCAACGGGAAGGAGGAGGAGGGAGGAGGGTGTTTGACATGTGGGTCCCACCTGGGGCTCTGTTTATCCGGGAGCACTTGGGTAAGAGCCCAGGCTGCAAACCAGGGCCCACAGCTACTGCAGGGGAGTGGGTGCCGAATGATGTCCCCGAGCTCCCACGGGGGGTTATCAGGAGCAGGAGCTGTGGCCTGATGTATAGGAGCTCAGGGCATGCACATAGAGCCATCAGAGGAGAAACAGGGTTGAATTCAGGAGCTCAGGG
>NW_016107704.1:710248-729790 GCF_001604975.1 Cebus imitator | reverse complement strand
GGAGCCATCAGAGGAGAAACAGGGTTGAATTCAGGAGCTCAGGGCGTGCACGTGGGAGCCATCAGAAGAAAAACAAGGTTGAATTCAGCCCCAAATCATTTGGTTCCCTGGGTGCACAGTTTTCATTAGGCATTCAGTCACTCTTCAAGCCATTTTCAGAAATGAAAGGATGCTGCTTTCTGCAGCGAGGCACAGGCCAGGTGGGAATAAACTCCCCAGACGCATATATTTGCCCGAGAATGTCTATTGAGCCAAGGAGACCCGATGAGAAGCCCAGGCCATCGGGTGCCATGAGCAGGCCAGTGCAGCCTGTTCCCCACCCAGCAAGTCCTGGGAGCCAGGCTACTAAGAATCCTGCTGGAGTAAAAATCACACCCTCCCTCTGCGTGAGAGTGAGGGAGGGAGGGAGGGAGGGAGGGAGGGAGGGAGGGAGGGAAGGAGAGATGAGAGAGAGATGGCGGGGGAGAAAGAGATGGAGAGAAGGGGGGAGAGGGAGGAGGAGGGGGAGAGAAGGAGGGATAACAGAGAGCGCGCGCACTAGCTCGCTCCAGCACAGAGCCAGGCCTCCTACTTTTATTATGAGGAGGAATTTATTTGCACAAGAGATTTCCATTAGAAACAAAATAAAATACAAAACTAGTTGTCACTTATTAATTCTAGTGTGAAGTCTTTGCCTCTGGAAAGCGAGGGCCCATGTGGCCCCTCCAGCTCCTCTCCTCTGCGCCAGCACTTCCTCCATTGCCCAGGACCCCTGCCCCTGCCCCCGCCCCACCACAGCCTCTGATAAAACCGTCCCCGGAGCCCGCTGTCCGGTGCTTCTGCATGGAGGGGTTTTGCCTCCACTGGGACATCTGCCCGGAGACACTGCTGGCTGCCACACCTGTGTGACTGCTGCAGGCTCCCAGGCGGTGGAGCTGGATGTATGGAACTCACCCACCCGGAACAGCACCCCCACAGCATCGCCCAGGCACCACCAGGGCTGAAGGCAGGAGACCTGGCCCTGCCTGCTTCCTTCTTTCCCCATCTCCCTTCCTGCCTTGTTTCTGCTCCAACCTTCGAAAATGTAACGTCAATCTGCTTCTTCAAGAAGGACTGGGTGTCGAGGCGACTGGCCACTGTCCTTGGAACCCCTTCCCCTCCCCATGGAACCCCCGTGTGGCAAGGCTGCAGGCCCTGCTTGGCTTCCTGAAGACCACATCCTTCACCCTCCTCATCAACTGAGGGGCAGGTGCCACAGCCTCGCTTCACATAAGCTGTCCAAGAAAGCACAGGCTCTCTCTCTGGCCACCCTGACTTGGGAGGCTCCGGCCCGGAGGCTGTCACCTTCCCGCCTTCTGAGTCAGATTCACAGCCCAGCACTGGCACTGCTGTAACATCCTCTGGGCTGAGGGCATTCCCATTCCTTTCATACGAAGTACCCGTTGCTGTCAGGTACCAGTTCCCTACATCCCAGGATGCTTCGCCTGGTGGCTGGGCTCAGATTTCCCCTGTGATCAGCCCCATCTGTGCCTTTCCCAGTGCTGGGAGTCACCCAGGATGCCCAGTGAGGAGGTTCTGAGCCCAGGTGGTTCCGCAGCGTGCTGGTACCACGCAAACAGCTCCTACTTGCATGGCGCAGGAACAAGCCTGCCTCTGCTTTCCTGCGCTTTCCACCCCTCGGGCGTGAGCCCAGGCTTTCAGCTCACAGACCCCAACATGGCCAGAGGGAGCATGCGTGTGAGAGCGGACAGTGGCTGGCCGAGGGCCAGGGCCTGCCTTCTGTCCGCAGGAGCCTTCAGGCAACAGTCCACCCCGAGAGTGGTCCTGCCTGCCGATTGTGGCCTCCAGACCACCACGCCCCATCTGCCGGAGGCTGCTGCATTTTCGCTCTGGTCTGGGCCAGGGAGTGAGGTTCTGTGTGGGGGAGCCGGTCACTCTGGCCATGTGGACAGTTTCCTTAATGCTTGCTGCAATTTTAATGGCCGGTCAATGTCTTCCGGCTGCTGCAGAAACGTGGAATGTTGTGTTACTACTATGCATGCTTTTCCTTTCCGTGTGCAAACCTAAGACGGGGTTTGGGGTTTTAGGGGAGAAGTCACCCAGCCTCATGCTGGGTATGGAGCCACTGTAGGCAGGGCTGTGTTGAGGGAAATGGCAGCTGCATCTCACCTGGGTTTTGAGCTTGATGGGACAGACAGTGGCAATTCCGCCCTGGATCCCTCCTCTCTGAGACTCTGGGACAATTCATACCAAAACCCACAGAGAGAAAAAATGATCAAATTCACCAGGCACATTTAAAAGCATCTCATCTGTCCCAGGATATCAGAATGACAGAGCATGGCAGCAGTGCTGAAACGCATTTCATATGATACAAGTGCGCCCAAGGAAGCCTGGAGCAGGCCCGTCAGGATTCTGTTTCTACTGCAGACCTTCAGATAGGTGAGAGGAGGATGGAGACAGCAACATGAAAACGGGGACTGGGCAATGACCCGGGAAATGGACGCAGCCTGGGGTCTCAGGCCCCAACATCTGCCTTCTGCAGACAGTCTGGCTTCAGGCATTGTGGAATTAATATGCTCCAATAAAGCAAGAGACACATTTATAGATCATTCCTAAAATAGTAACATAAGACTACGCAGACCAGAGAGGAGACAGGATGGAAAGCACCACAGGAAGAATCTGAACGATTTTCAAAGCGTCATGATGGGTGTGACGGGTCAGTGGCTCAGGGAGGGGACTGTGCCTGCAGTTTACCCGGCTGTAAGTGGGTCCAACAGGATAAGCGCCCGGACTGAAAAGCTGAGAAACCAAAGGGTGATGACTGACTGCACAGGGTCCTTGCTGGGTCCCCTGAAGGGAGAGTGCCCCCAGTGTATACGACGCAGGTAGAAGGATGGAAATCTTGCTACTGGCAATGGCAGCAATGGCTGCATGAGGAGCCCTGTGCTGTGAGGCCCTGACCTGCAGCCTACAGCTCCCAGACCCCCCACTTCACCCTCTGTGCCACAGTGCAAATACTCTGCTTGTGGGCAAGAAGTACAGAGTGGCCTGAAGACCCGGAACCCACCCTCTGCTCCCGCCAGGACACACAACAGCCAAGTTCAGGGCACGCCCCACACACTGCCAGATCACTGAGCAACCTTAGGCACGCTTCTCTTGTCCCGTGCCTCAGTTTCCTCTACAAGCCTCTTCCATCTGGCAGAATAACAGCCAATGAAGTACTTGGAAGGGTTTCAAAATGTACAAAGAACACAAACATGGGCTGTTAGTACTGATAATAATGAATAACAGTCATAATGAGAGTCAATATGGCCGGGTGCAGTGGGTCAAGCCTGTAATCCCAGCACTTTGGGAGACCGAGGCGGGCAGACCATGAGGTCAGGAGTTTGAGACCAGGCTGGCCAATATGGTGAAACCCCATCTCTACTAAAAATACCAAAATTAGCCAGGCGTGGTGGTGTGTGCTATAGTCCCAGCTACTTGGGAGGCTGAGGCAGCAGAAGAGATTGCTTGAACCCGGGAAGGGGAGCTTGTAGTGAGCCAAGATTGAGCCACTGCACTCCGGCCTGGGTGAGAGAGAGAGACTCCATCTCAAAAAAAAAAAAAAAAAAAAGTGTCAATGCAATACTAAGGGTCTAGGCCCCGAACAGAGTTCTAGAAACAAAGATGTCCCTCTTCCCAGTGACTGACTGTGTCTCCCGCATCATCGTTTTCTGCCTGTTAAAATATTTGCAGTTCCCTAGGTCCCCTGCGAGGGATGTCAGGCTGGGCTGGGAGCTGTCCTCAGACTGGCTTGTGCTGTCTGCAGTGATTAACTTTTCCAAAGCTTATTTGGGGTTAGTGCTAATTCCGTGTTCTCAGCATGCTTCAGCCATGGGGGAAAAGCCGACACAGCCTTTATCTGCTGGACTCCACCATATCCTCGGCAGAGGTTTTTAGTCTATCATTAACTCATAGTTTCTCACTTAGCTGGTCACAGAGCCAGCCCTCAGAAGGAATGCCTCCTGTGCAGACGCTCACTTGCTCATCTCTGAAGCTAAGTTAAAAGGCAGCACAGGACATGCTGGGCAGAGCCCACACCTCCACCGTCCCCACGCGTGCTGTCAGCAGGTGGATCCTGCTCCGGCAGGCCACCGAAGACCCTGTCATCCAGTGGGATGACAGGTGTTTACCTAAAAAAAAAAACAAAAAACAAAAAACCAAAAACAACAAACCCTCTGCTGGCAGTGTTGGGTCAGAGACGGAGGCAAAAAGTAAAACAAATATCCTCATATTTTCCCAGTCGGGTCCTAAGGCAAGCCCTTGGGTGAAATACCCAGGCAGAAATCTAGTTGTCAAGAAATGTCTTCTCATCCATCGTTACGGAGGGTCTGCGTTGCAGAGGGAACACCTTTTGGTGTTAACAGTTCTTGCAAATGCGGCTGAACTGTGGTTTTCAGTTATCTGAGCTGCTGAAAAACAGAATGGGCACATCTGGACAAAGATACCATGCAGTAAAATTACCTCTTCAATAAATATCTTTAAACACCTTGCATTTTAGCCGCTGCTTTCTGATGAATGGCTCGATGGCTTGCCTGGATGTGTTACTGGGGTTTGAGGTTAGCCAGGAAGACACATGGGCTGCTGCTGGGACACAGACACAGGAGACTCATGAGGGATGATCGGCTGAGATGGACTGGTCCTAAGACCACCGTGGTCCTGAGCACGGTGTTTCATGCCATGCATCTTTGCTGGGGGCATCGTTCTCCTCCTCCCTCTGCCCCTCTGCTGGTTAATTCCACTCGCCCTCTTTCAGGCATCATGTTTCTCTCTTTCTGCTGGCCACGTTCACTGTGCACGCACCTCTTCCATCGGTGGACAATGGCGTTATGGGCAGCAGACTCCTCGGTCTGCGAGCAGCTGGAGGGCGGAGCTCTGCCTTTCCATTGTTAAGTCATGGACATGAACACTTTGCTCGTGCATGACCAGGGAGAGCACCAAGCATTCTTTATCAAATGCATGAATTA
Organism: Cebus imitator; assembly: GCF_001604975.1. NCBI lineage: Eukaryota > Metazoa > Chordata > Mammalia > Primates > Cebidae > Cebus > Cebus imitator. The sequence goes on along the minus strand of NW_016107704.1, from coordinate 724,805 downwards.
ATGCAAAAGTGGCATTTCTGAGCTCCTCTGCCACTCACGGGCCGTGTGGGTTCGCAGCTCTGGACAGAACGAGGGCCCGCCATTCCTCCCGCACTGAAGTACAGACACGAAGCAAGCACTCCTGGTTCGCATCAGTCATAAGGATCTCTCTCAAAACCAAAATGAGGCCAAAGTAAAATCAAATCTAGTGCTAAGAGCAACAAAAGGAACTTCCCAGCCCTGGTTCTAGTCTCGTTACTTTGAAATGATGCAGAAATTCCACCTTCTTGGGCTGTTTGCTCTCGAACTACAGAGAGACCAGAGCACCCTGAGCACAGGTGCGGTGGAGAGAAGGAAGAAGGCAGCTTCTGCTCGGAGCTCGCTGGTCCTCAGCATCCTGGAATGGACATCAATCTGATTTTGCATAGTTTTCCAGATCCATTGTATTGTTAAAATTCCAGGCATCTCCCAAGGTTGTGTTAGCGAGCTCGTAGCCCTTCTGGGCCACGCAGACTTCCAAGTGACTCCACTTTTGGCTGAGTCCTCCGTGTTGAACTGTGTCACCTGGAGGTTCAGGGTGGAGGGACTTCCCTCTCCCCCCAGCTGCAGCCCTCAGGGTCTCCCACCCCAGGCTGCTGCCCTGCCCACCCGCAGCACCCCTCCCAGCCCAGCAGTCCTGCCTCTCCATTCTCCCAGGCGTGGTCTTTGGATGAAGGACTGGAGTGTGAGAGCAAGGAAATGGAGGGGGTGAATCTCCCTCCACAGCTATGACTTCTGTCCTGAGAGTCTCACTCATTCGTTCATTGATTCACTCAGATTCTCTGACTCAGTCATTCATTCACTTACTTATTCACTGACTCATTCACTCATTCATTTGCTCATTCACTAACTCCCTCACTCATCCACTCACTCATTTACTAACTCCATCATTCATTCACTCATTCACTGACTCACTCATTCACTCCCTCCTTCCCTCACTCAGTCAGTCACTCACTCACTAAATATTCATCAAGTACCTCCTTTGAGCCAGGCTCTGTTCTAGAGGTGTGGGATACACCTCTAAACCACAGCTTCCTGATCTTGCAGCTGACATTCTAGTGTCAGCAGACAGAAAATAACAAACATCAGAAGCACACGGTATTACAAGGTCAGTCAGAAAGTGACAAGGGGTATGGAAATAACACAAGGCCAGGGTCAGGGCGCTGGAGGAGGAGCTGTAGTTTGAAAGGGCCACAGGACAGGTCTTATGATGCTGAACAAAGACTGGAAGACCAGTGAGCCCTTGGGGAACTTGGGCAGGAGGGGCCCAGGAAGCCAGACGGGCTGGAGCCAGTGCTGGGGGTGAACCTGTTCCATGGAGGCAGGGGAGGAGGCTCTGTGGGGATGGGAGGGGTGAGGCGTGGCTGTCCTGACACTTTCCCACTTCTCCACCTGTCCCCAGCTGCATCCTCCTTGGCAGCACGGTGTCCTCCTGTGACACGTGCAGACCCATCTGTCCACCGCCTTCCTCTCCCACGTCATCACAAGCCCCACAGGAGCAGGACTTTGCTCCATCCACAGCTCTATCCCCAGCCCTGGAAAGAGCCTGAGATGGGGATGCCCAGCAGGAAGGGTGGGATAAATGGAGAAGCAGATCACGTGGGGAGGAGCTGTGCGGTCCCACCTTGACCGCTGGCGGGAGGGGCAGGGGGTGCGACAGGCTGTGAAACCCTGAGGGGCTGCGTCTAGCTTCCAGGCACGTACTGTGCTCATCGCCCGCAGGCTACCACCCAGGTCCACTGTCCATGAAACAGGCTTGTCTGAGATCTAATCGCCATGTAAGGCGAAGTCTCCATGGAAAATATGTTCCAATGCCGGGTCGACTAACAGTGACCTTAGGTGCCCGTCTGTGAGGTGAGCACAGCCTGAGCTTCTGATAAGCTGAAATTTTCAGGGAAGCGAAGTAAGAGACTCCAAAGGGCGGCCTCGGTTTTCATTTCTTGGAGGTCCCAGTTGGGAGGCACAGATGTCCTGAAACTTTACACGCTTCTCTCTAATCTTACTTTTGAAAAGAAGTCTCATCTTACAAAATTTCTTTTATCAGAACTGTAAAACTAGGTTTTTAAAAATTCTCACTCTTTCCCAGTTTGAGTGCTTTGCTGGGGCTCAGGCTGAAGGAAGAGGAGAGCTGGTTTTCTCCGGCACTGCTGTTACACATTCCCAGAGGTGAGGGCTGGGGCTGCACGTGGGGTCTGCCCGTCAGACACGGGGCCACTGCTTAATGCAATGTGTGGAGGCCCCAGACTCCATGAGGACGTAAAGAAGACAGAGTAAGCATAAAGAAGACAGGTAAAGCAGGTAATAAACTCTATACTGTAGAGGACCCTTAAATCTTAAAAAAATATTCCTTAAAATCCTTTGAGGTTAATGTGTTAGGCCGGAAAAAGAAAATCCCAACATAATTGTATTTGTCTTAATCCAAAGGAAAGGACTAAAAGCAACTGATATGAATGTATCGCCTTCCTCAGAGGGGAAGAACAGCCTCCAAGTTTTAGCCGGATAACTCCCTGCATGGAGGATTCGTCGGACGCTGACGGCTTCACCATTCGGAGTTGGCGCCTTGGCAGAAATAGGCCACTGACAACTTGTAGCTTGGTGAAAAGTGAGATACAAGAACTTTTTGGACAATGTCCAGCCTGGCTCAGAGAACTGGAGATGGCTTTACTAGTACCTCCACTGACAGAGCTCCGGTTTATTCTAACAACTGGGCACTGTTTTGTTGTTGTCATTTTTTTTTTTTTTTTTTAATGCGACTTACATGTGGCATTGGCCTGACTAACAATGGGAAACGCAGCATCAAATCTGGGCTTGCCCACAGCCCTAGCAGTAAGGGTCCTGGCTGAGCAGCTCGTGGGGACTTTTGTCTGCTCAGCCCTCGGGGTCAGAGGACAGTCACTCCTGGAGCAATCAGGAATGACTGTCAGGGAGGCCGGGGAGGGGGTGCAGGCCGGACAGACACCGACACCACAGAGGAGAGGAGGAGGAGGAAAGCTGAGGGGACGTCAGGCCTCCAGCTGGCGGGAGGGGCACTCGGCTGTCTGTGCCTCCCAAGTTGCCAGCCCACTCAGTGGGGTCCTGGGACCTCCTGCCTGCAGGTGGCTTCTCTGCATTCACCTCCGACCTACCTGTGACCTGGACACTGAGGACCCTTTGCACCGAGCCACTGTGTTCCCTCCAACCCCTCCCTGTCATATGTGTGCAAGCAACCCTCCCTGTCACGCGTGTGCAGGCTGGGACTGAGGCATGCAACTTACATTCCAGTCTATGGTCACAAAGAAGGGATGGCGCTTAATTTCCTCCACTCCGTCAATGCCAGCACCTGTCACAACAACACAGAGAAGATCATCAGAGCAAATCCAAGCCGGGGCTCTCTGACAGTTTCCAATACAGCAGTGCAGGGGGTGGGGGCGTGCAGAGGCAGACGTGGGAAGTGGCCCAGAGGCTGCTCGCTCCACCCAGGGCAGCTGTACACCTGCTGATGGCCCCAGCACAGAAAGCCACCCCTCAGCCCCGAGAGCTTGTGAGGCAGAGGCGGCCTGGGGTTGGGGTGGGTGAAAGAGATGGTAAAGAGAGGCACAGGACAGGACAGCCAGGTGCTGCCTGCTGCATGTGAGGGCCACCTGGCACCCCACTGTCACACCCTCACACCCAGGAGCTTGAGGTGCCTGTGAGTGGGAGCACCACGTGGTCCTCCCAGGAGGGGAAGGCGCAGAGCAGCGATCCTGGCAAAGCTGCCGCAGGGATTAACCAGGGAGGGAAGAATTCCAGGAAATGAAGATGAGACTGAGTCCACAGGATCCCAGAGCCCAGCCTCCTGGCACACCTGGCCACCCTTGAGCCTGCTCAGACAGGTGACTGTTTTTACATGGAGGCTGCTTACAAAGATCTCTGCTTTGTCCATTATTTCTACCTAACCTCCTGCCTTACTTTGTTGCTTACATTACAATGCTAAGGACCTGGGGCAGAAAGGAGGGAGGGATGAGTGGGCAGCGAATGACTCTGCATGACTCTAACGGTGGATGCTGTCTACTCAGCTGCCTGAAAACACGACTGTCCCCAGAATGAGCGCAGTGTGGACAGGCCTTAGGACCTCAGCTCACGGATGGCAGTGCGCCCACTGGGGCAGACGCTGCTGCTCGGGAAGACTGTGGCACTGGGAGTGAGGGGTCCGGGAACGTATGCTACAGTTTCTATTCAGTTTTTTTGTAAACTTGAAACTGTTCTGAACATAAAGTATATTAATTACAAACAAAAGGCCCTAAAGCTCTAGGACTGTTTTCTCCAGGATGGGACGGCTGCAGAGGAGCCCATTCTCCCAGGTCACGACTCCGAGAATAGGTGGCTTGGCTGGAAGGGGCAGAAGCTGCAGTGGCTGGGGAATTCCTGGGCAACTCCCGCCAGCTCCAGGCCTCAGTCTGGGGAGGGTCTGATCCCTGGGGCCTGGCTCCCCTGTTCTGCAGGCCGTGTTCCTCTCTGCTGCCAACTCCTAACGACCTTGCTCCAAATCAGAGCCTCCCCATGCCATGCCTGCCCCTTTGAGGAGCCCAGCTCACACTCCTGGAGTGAAGGGCAGAGCAGGGCTGCTGGGGATGCCATGGTCAGCACAGGCATGGCCTAGCCTTCTGGCTGGGAAGTTGGGCTGGGTGGCATAGGTCACCGGGAGTCACAGGAGATGGTGCCACCATGGGTTGGACTGGCCTGTGTCCCAGCCCCTCCCGCCTCTCCGTTCCGCACTCTGGGCAGTGATGTGGAGGAGGCTCAGGAGCTGCGGTGGCCTCAGGAAGTGCCTCTAGGTGGTCACCGGCCCAGAGCCACAGTCCTCTTACCCTGGATGCTCGGCCAGAGCCACAGTGCTGGGAAAGAACATGCATCCTAAATGGTCCACATCCTAAATGGCACTCTCAGCTTCATGTGATTTGGGAAATTCTCCCACTTTGACATGAAAGCCCATCTAGCAGGGAATTAGAGGGAGGGCTCACATTCGGAGTTTCTCCTTCCATGAGGACGTGGGCTCATGGGACAGACACAGCACACGAACACCTCAGTCATCCAATGCAGAATGGCTATTCCCATTTTACAGATGAAGAAACTAAGGCTGACGCAGGTGGGATAACTTGTTCAAGATCAGACCAGAGGTTGTGAGGTACAGGTACAGGCTTTGGGGTCACATCTCTGAAATGTGGCCGAGGCACCCCACCTTCTTACATGTCTTTCCTGAGAACTCCCTGCTGAGGCCCCTCTGGGATTCCCAGTCCATCTCTTTTGTTCTCCTCTAAACCCTGACCCCAGGGATCGATCCGAGGCCTTTGCAATCGCAGCAGCTACGGGAGCCTTTGCAGGCCCTCCAGTGGCTGCTGTAGCAAAGCTTCAGAGCGACAGTGTGACCTCCCAACAACCCTCCCCAAGCGCCGACCCTGTGTGCAGGCCTCCTTTGATGGTGCTCAGAACTCCGGGCTGCAGAGTCCTTCTGCTCACCGTCCTCTGAAGTGTGCCTCTCCCCAACTCTTTGGTTGGGTGACTGCTGGACACACAGCCAGAAGCACTCTCAAAAGGCCAGTGATGGGAACAGTCAGAGGCCCTGGTACACCCACCGGTGTGGTGACTTGTGGGCTGTACTTCTTTGGAGGTTCTATTTCACATTTTGTATCCACTGGATTTCCCTCTTATTCATCCTTTGCAAATACAGTCTGCAGGAATTTTAGAAAGTGGGGTGTAGAGGAAATACAGGTATTGGGGTAACTACTAAGTAACTAGCACATGCTGGGCTTACCGGGATCACTGAAATCAACACATTTCTAGCTTTACCTCCTCCCTTCCACCAAGGCGGTAAGATCTTGCACCATGTTAGCATTTTGAAGCCTCAGCAAAAAGAGTCGGCGGGAAATAATGTCTTGGTTATTACTAAAAAATTATAGGTGTTCCAATTATAGGGGAAACATGAAAGAGAGAGGACATGTGTACTCGGTGCCGTGAAACCTGCGTCAACCCTCCCAGGGCAGTCAGGTTATTCGTCTTGTTAAAATAGGTGACTTTGCACTCTGCTCCCCCTTTTGATCTGCACTGAACACAATGGACGAATGATGGCGAGCAGAGTCCCAGGCGGGGAGAACCGGAAAGCATCAGGCTGATGCTGGAACCACGGCTGACCCGCTGTGGGATGCGGATGTCACGCACTGAAGGCTGTCCTTGGTTCTGGAGGACTGCTGTCACTCATGGAGATCACGAAGCCCTGACAAGAACAGGGACAGGAGCTGTGAGCACAGAAGGCTGGAATTACCTCCTGTGAGGCGTGGCCATTTGTCACTAAGCTCCTTAATGCAGGGTCGGTAGGAGTTCAAGGTTCAGGGGAACAGATGAGTCAAGAATCACTTCTTCTCTGTAGTTACAACACCTGATCCTGTGTGCTTTAATGCTTTGTGGTCTACCTCCAAAAGGGGGCCTCACCTGATGTGTTTTTCTGGGCTTACATCTCCAACTGCTGTGCTCTGGTTAAGGGTGTGATTTTACAACCAGTTGGAACTCTCACATCAACAAGTACTTTTAAAGTGCAGTGCAGTGCCTGTGGGAGGATGTAACTTTTTATTTTGGGGGGACTCATTCTGTCACCCAGGCTGATGTGCATACAGCAGGATGACAATGACCCATTGCAGCCTCAATTTCCTGGGCTCAGGTGACCCTCCCAGCTCAGTCTCCTGAGTAGCTTGGACTGCAAGCATGTGCCTCTACGCCTGGCTAATATTTTGTACTTTTTGTAGAGATGGGGTCTTGCCATGTTGCCCAGGCTGGTTTCAAACTCTTGGGCTCAAGCGGTCTGCCTGCCTCAGTCTCCCAAAGTGATGGGATTATAGGCACGAGCCACTGCACCCAGATGATTTATTTTTTCATTGCACCAATTCTATCCAGTTCTTCTACTTCATATTTTTCATGAACTCGTCACTCATTTCATTGTGGGGCTTCTAATAATTCTCAGTACGTGATTCCCAAAGGGTTTTGGTATCTGCCAAAAATACGTCCATTGTGTCTTTATGTCCACAGATAGCTCTGGGAGACGGTTAATTCCTGGGTGGTTTGGGACTCCTTTGTGATATTTTCATTTTTGTTTCAGAGTCACACAAACCCACCCCCAATGCTACTGGGAACACTCAGTATCAGCTAACTGGTCAGATTTCCCACATACTACCAGTTTCTCTCTACTGGCCCACCATGTCCAGCCTGTAACAGTCCAGGGCAACTTCCACGACCGATTTAAATACTAGGTCTGCTCCTCAATTTCTTAATCACTTACAGGTTATCTACACATTATTTGTTTAAAGTTTTCTGGGTTTTGCCAACTTGAAATTTCATCCATTTCATGTTTACATCCTTTGTCTGAGAGCTGCTTGTGTCCCACGGGATACAGCTGGTTTGGAGTCAGGGATAGGCTAGGGGCTCAGGCTTGAGCATACAGCAGCCGGATCTCCAGACAGGTCCCAGGCCCGTGGGTCTCTAGCGGCTCCTAGAGCTGGTCTGGGGCTGCCTGGTCTTCGGCAACCATCAAAGCTTGATGTATGACAGGCAGTCATAGCAATGCCAGTGGAAACTGGGATGAGGACCAGAATGGACCACGTTTGACGTCATTAAAAACACATCATCTGGAGATCAGTTCTGGACAGGAAAAGAGAAACAAGAGCAACGGAAAACCCTCTGCCCGTGCGTGAGCCGCAGGCAGCAGATGTGCTCTGAAGACAGCTCACCCAGCTTAGGTGATGGGTGTTGATTTGCTGTGCTATTTTTGTGCTCATCAGCATGTCGAATTCCTTCCTAACCTTTCCCTCACTTTAAACTTCCCCTGGGAGTCTCAGAATATCTCACGAGTTTCTCGGAGAAGCTACAGATACTCATTAGGAATGAGCTAGAAAGCTGTCAGCTTTGGAAAAAAAGGAAGATTTGGAGGTAGGCTCAGGAAGTTTTATTCTCACTGCAACGTCTCCTGTCCTGGGGGAAAGTCAGGAGATAACAAATAAAATCACTGGTGCTGAAAACCCAGGCAGGTGCTGATGTTGGTGCGCAGGATATGTTTACAGCTGTTTCTGGACATTGCTGTGGTATAAACTTCTGTCAGAGACAGCATCACTTAAGTAATGAGAAGCAGCAAACACCTCCCAGGGTCTAGCCCTACAAAGCCAATTCAGCAGAAGCATGGCCCACATCTGCGGGCGTCTCCCCTTCCAGGCAGGAGCAGCGCCGAGCACACAGGGACCCCACATTCCGCTGGGCCTGTTTCTGCAGAGCTTCATTACGCTTACAGGGTGCCCAGGGCTGCTGGCCTGGAGCCCCTTTCTCACCCTTCTCTTATTCTACTCTTTGAAATCCCTCGATTTGCAAGTCACTCAGAGTCACCGAGTGTTCTGCCTGGGAGGCCCTTTCCCTGCAGACAAGAAAGCAGACAGTCGGAGCAGGCGTGTGCCCCTCCCAGGCCTCTATCGTGGGATGTGCCCACTCCCTGCTGGCAGCCCCAGCCTGTGGGGCCTCTGCTTAGACTGGGTCACCCCACGCTGCTACAGCTTCCTGAGTCTTTCTCTAATTCATGACCACATGACCACACGACCACCAGAACAGCTGTGCTGAGAAAGAAGACTGGTGTCCCTTGGCCACACCCACCGAGTGCTGCCGAGTGTGGCCCAGCCTCTGGCTGCTCTGTGTCCTGTCCACTCACTGGCCACCCAGGCATGAGGACATCACAGAGTCACACATGCCCTCAGGTGTGCAATTATTCCTCCCTCTTACGACTTTGCCTATGACCTTTCTCGGGCCCAGAATGCCCCCTCCCCGCTCCCTGCCCAGCATCTGGCACAGCCTCTGAGATCCAAACCAGGCGTCCTCACGGAGCGGCTCTGTCATCCCCACTCAAATAGATCAGTGGCCCCAAACCAGCGGCCTCTGGAGGTCAGTGGTGGTGCCATCCACCTTGGTAAGCCAGCACCTGCTGCCGGCATTCAGCACATGTTCACGGAACAAATCACACGAAGGCTGGAGGCTTCCGTCTAGGACTCTTTCGAATGAAGACATTTTCTCTTCAGGGGATGTGCAGGTGGGAGAAACGCTAGTCTTAGATGCAGAAGCCAACGAGCCTTGAGCAACTCACGTGGGGGCAGAACCTGCAGAGCGTCAGGGAGGAACAAAATGTATCTAGTGGCCTGGACATGTATAAACCCGTTATGTCATCTCTTCCAGCTATAAATATCTGTGCAGAATCTCTGGGGGGTTGCAACTCCCCCAAATTCATACGCTGAAGCCCTCATCCCCAATGTCTTGCAATGTGACCGTATGTGGAAAAGGGGTCACTGCAGGTGACCAGCATGAGCAGGGCGGTCACTCATCTCCTATGACTGTTGTCATTAGAACAAGGGGAGATTTGGACACAGACCCCCACAGAAGAGAAGGCCACATGGAGATGGAGGCAGAGGCCAGGGATAGCATTCACAGCCAAGGTGCCACAGCTGGCCAGCAAAGCCCCAGGGTCTGGGGGCGGCGGGGGACACATTCCTTTCAATGGGAGCACAGCCCTTCAGCCTTGAGCACAGGCCTCTGGCCTCCAGGGCTGTGGGATAACACGTTTCTCTTGCTCAAGGCACCTACTTTGTGGTTCTTTGTCACAGCTGCCCCAAGAGACACACAGAGCAGCGGCCAGTCAACAGCTCAGTCTTCACTGTGGTCCGTGGGCATTAGAGACGTGTGTTTTCATCTGTGTTTCTTGATACACTTTGCGCACATGGAGGGCACATTTTTCCTTTGATTTCCTAATTTCTAGCTCATTGCTTTGTCCACTGACCACTCTGTCAACTGGACTGGACAGGATTGTCTGGGAATCCAGGGGCCTCCTGCTGCCGGCGGCTTACTGAGGAAGAGGAAGGGGCGAGGAGGTTGGGAGCGACAGCAGGGTCCTGCCCTCCCTGGGGGAGGCCACAGAAAGGAAGAGTCTATAGCTCTGGGGACTCACGCAAGGGGAGGCGCCAAGAGAGGGCAGGTGGGAGGTGATGAAGACGCATTCGCCCCTCCTTCCAGCCTACAAATCGGGCGCGGAGGTCCTGTGCAGCACGTGCAGCATGGACCAGGGCGGAGAGCTCTGGCACTGAGAGCTCTTGGCAGAGAGGCTCCCGACAGGGGCGGGTGGAGGTGTGCGATCACCTTGCAAATGCATGCGAGGGCCCAGGGTTAGAACGAGGCCTCTCACAGCCAACAGTTCCTCAGATGGTCAAAGGGAGAACTCAATTCCAGGCTCTTTTGGAGGAACGAGAATAAGGCTCACGGCAGTCAGAAGCGCTGGGAGGTCCCAGCCACAAAGCAGCTGCCTGTGCAGGTGAAGGTGACTCTGCCCAGCGGGATTTTGAGATATATCCATCTACAACTCCCCAGGAACTAAATCTGGCACACGCCCTGGATGAAGGCTGGCACTTAATTCTGACTGTAGCTGCTGCTTCCGGTTGAGCCTGGACATCTTAGGTTGTGAAATACACCTGTGGGAGGGGTCACAGCTCCTTGAAGCTTAATGACAGCTCACTGCAGACACGGTCAAAGGGCGATCTCGGCTAGACGTAAGCCATTCTGCATGCTTGTGTGAGCTCTGGGGGGCCGGTACCTTCTAACCAATGCTATCTCTATACCTAGGGAGGGGGTAAGTCCATCTATCTCTCACCAGTTACTTAAACCAAATACTACAGGATGATTTTAGTGATGTTAAATTTGAAGGTTTTTAATTTTTTTTTTTAAATTAGGTTATTTAGAAAATTATTTGGTTCTTCCAGAACAAGGGGAGAAAAAGTACAAATACCCCAATACTTTGTCGCATTCACCCAATTTACTGTAGCAAATCCTCTTCCAGCAACGTAATAATGCTTGAAAGAAAATATCTCCCTTTCCGGCAGGCCCTCTCCCCTCTGCTGAGACCCGTTTTGTGCATCATCTGTGCAGGCATGGTGGCTCATGCCTGTAATCCCAGCATGTTGGGAGGCCAATGTGGGAGGACTGCTTGGGTCCAGGAGTTTGAGACCAGCTGGGCAACACAGCAGGGCCCTTCTCTACGAAACAATAATAAGCTAGCTGGGTGTGGCGGTGCATGCTAGGAGTCCCAGCTACTTGGGAGGCTGACGTGGGAGGACTGCCTGAGCCAGGCGACTGAGACTGAGGTGAGCCGTCTTGCACCACTGTGCTCAGCCTGGGCAACAGAGCAAGACCCTGTCTAAGAAAGAAAGGAAACAGTGACTCCAAGACAAAGCGCTTCAATTGCTGTGAGAACAGAGTGAATTGTTGCTCTCGTGTATGTTTGGATGAATAAACACATCCAATGTCTCTGCTTCTGCTTTCTGACTCCAATTCACATTTCCAGGGGAGGCAAAGCAGGGAGGGGTGACAGCAAACCCTCATGCATGCAACCCCACAGGTGGTGACTGCGGCAGCTCGGCTGGGTGGGGCAGTTACCCTGGGTCACCTCAGAGGGTGTGGCAGAGGTGGGGTTGCAGGACCTGCCACCTGAGGCGGCATGTCACTTGCACGTAGGCTCATACACTTATAGTAAGTATCCAGATGTTATTCGGGTGCTTGGGAATGACGAGGCGGAGATGACACAGACTTCCATCGTAAAAGCTTGGTCTTGAAAGAGGAGTTTCAGCCACCGGTGTGATTCCTGGTAGCAACTCACAGGAAGATGTTACCCTCTGACAGATCAGACCCCAGGCCAGGCGGGCACAACTCCATGCTCTTGCCGGGGTGGACTTCCCAGGTGACTTCTGGACTCTGGCGATTGGCCTCAGCGCTTTTCTGGCTGGTACAGCAGGCTTTCCATTTACCCGTCCACTGCAACCATCTCAGCAGAGGCTTTAACAGCACTGATTAAAATGCATCTCACAGAATGATGGGTTTCTCCCGAAAACTCAGAATTGTGGCTCCCTGGTCATCATGCATTAGATAATGTTTCTCTGTTCTGTCCCACAGCCAAGTGGCAGAAAAAGAAAACGGTCAGATGAGCAGGCAGCTATGAGGCTGGGGGTGGACACCCTGCCTGGCTGCAGGCCTCTGCACAGCCAGCGCTCTCTGCTTATCTACGTTCACTGGTCAGACACATCACAATGCTCCCGGCACATCAGCCACTGTCCTCCTCCTCAAATCCTCCCACCTACTGCACGACGTTGGTGCTGGTATTACCCTCAGTTCGTAGAATACGTAAGCAAGCACTGAGAGGCGAAGCCATTCGCTCAGGGCCACATGGCCAGGAAGGTGCGGGCAGGGTCGGCCTGGGTACCTGGCTCTGCCTCGCTCCGCTTCTGCGCCCTGCTCGGGCTCCGGCCTCTCCCACGCACTCCCTTCTCCTTCCCTGTGGATCTTTCTTCCCCTTCCAGCAGACCCTCTCTGCTCTGCTGAGATCCGTTTGTGCCTCACCTGTTTCTCCACCCTGGCCGCAGGCATCGGTGCATGTCTCGACTGCAGTTGGCGTTGCTGCCTGCTGTCAGAGAGACCACGAGCATGAGGGCCACACGTTTGCTTCGTGGGTCCCCAGAGCCTCGCCCACGGGTGAGGGAAGGCACGGGCCAGACTCACATCATCTGCTCACGCTCGCTTCTGACAAAATTGCCCAGTATCTGCCCAGTGTCTTCCCGAGCCACAAAAAAGGGGCAGCAGGCAGTGCTGCTGATAGGCAGAGGACCCAGCCATGACGAGGTGGTGGTGTGGTCCTGTTAGCTGCCAGGGGGTGGTCCCAGCCGTGGTGAGGTGGCAGTGTGGTCCTGTTAGCTGCCAGGGGGTGGTCCCAGCCATGGTGAGGTGGCAGTGTGGTCCTGTTAGTTGCCAGAGGGGCAGCCCCAGCCATGGCAAGGTGGCAGTGTGGTTCTGCTGGCTGCCAGGGGGTGGTCCCAGCCATGGCGAGGTGGCAGTGTGGTCCTGCTGGCTGCCAGGGCGTGGTCCCAGCCATGGCGAGGTGGCAGTGTGGTCCTGCTGGCTGCCTTGGGGCAGCCTAAAGTGGGGTGCGGGGCTGCACATTGCACAGAAGTCTCCAGCATCAAACGTTTCTCCCTAAAACAACTTTTAAAGAACTGGGTTTTCAATCATAAAAACAATTGGCAGAAAAAAATCCAACTATTGGCATGAAGGAGGTGGAAGGAAAAGCTCCCCTTCTCCCCGCCTCTCCAGGGAGAAGCAGCCGCTATAGAAACTGCTTGCCCGCGTTTTCAGAATTCTTCTTTGCTTACCTCCCTTGCTTCTAAAAACACAAACAGGATCATTCTGAACGTTCTGTGCTGCAATGTGCTATTTTTACTTACTTCTTTTTTTTAACTTACAAATGCTTCCACGTTAGTGCATGCAGAATGATCTCACTCTTCAACATTCACGTAGTACCTGATGGCAATTCAGTTAACTGTCCCTGGGTGTAGATTTCGGCTTCTCTCTGTGCACTTGTGTGACTATATCTGAAGGATATATTATTTGAGGTGAAATTACTTGGGTAAGGTGCATGTGCTTTACTTTCGTAGAGATTTTTCAGGTTGACTTATGAAAAGACAGGACACACAAACCCCTTCACCCGAAAGGAGGGAAACTGCTCTCCTGCCACGCATGACGAGGACTGCAGATGTGTGCCTCTGTGCTAACTTGAGAGGCAAAAATGGGCCAGACCTCCTTAAAGATAGCAAGGACATGAAATATCATGAAGAACTGTATGGGCACTGGCTGACTTGGAAGCACAAAAGCATTCATGGAAAGCAACAAGTGCTGTGCTTTAAACAGCCGCTTCATAAGACAGCGAGGTCTTCAGGAAAAATCCTCGATCCTCAACAGATGTTTTGGACCTGATAAGCAACCATCTTATATTCCTTAAGATTGTAATTATACACACACACACACACACACACACACACACACACACACACACACAGTCTTGCTCTGTTGCTCAGGCTGGAGTGCAGTGGCACCATCTCGGCTCGCTGCAGTCTCCACCTCTGTGGTTCAAGTGATTCTCCTGCCTCAGCCTCCTGAGTTGGTGGGATTACAGGTGCCCACCACCATGTCCAGCTAATTTTTATATTTTTAGCAGAGATGGGGTTTTGCCATTTTGGCCAGGCTGGACTTGAATTCCTGACCTCAGGTGATCTGCCTGCCTGGGCCTCCCAAAGTGCTGGGATTACAGGCATGTACCACCACACCTAGCTTATTTTGATATTTTTAGTAGAGATGGGGTTTCGCCATGTTGGTCAGGCTGATCTCGAGCTCCTGACCTCAGCTGACCCACCCACCTCAGCCTCCCAAAGTGCTGGGATTATAGGTGTGAGCCACCATGTCTGGCCAATTTTATATAATTATCTTTCTTCTAGTGTTTCTCTAAACCTTGATGCTTTTTGTCCATTTTTTCTACAGAATAAAAATTTTATACAAAATGAAAACAAATAACTTAGGATTTTTACAAAATTCTGAAGTTGAACTACAGTGAAATTCTGGGAAAATCTCTGTAGGAACAGAGAATAATGATATCCTCATTCCATATTAAAGTAAAAAAGAATCGAGTTGTGAATGA
>NW_016107704.1:699534-709833 GCF_001604975.1 Cebus imitator | reverse complement strand
AGTTCTCTGATGAGATGGAGACTGTGTGTACGTCTCTTTGATAGATCTTAACGTATGTGTGGCAGCATGGAGGCTCTGTTCAGTTCTCTGATGAGATGGAGACTGTGTGTACGTCACTTTGATAGATCTTAATGTATGCACAGCAGCATGGAGGCTCTGTTCAGTTCTCTGATGAGATGGATGCTGTGTGTACGTCTCTGATAGATCTTAACGTATGCGCAGCAGCATGGAGGCTCTGTTCAGTTCTCTGATGAGATGGACGCTGTGTGTACGTCTCTTTGATAGATCTTAACGTATGCACAGCAGCATGGAGGCTCTGTTCAGTTCTCTGATGAGATGGACGCTGTGTGTACGTCTCTTTGATAGATCTTAACATATGCACAGCAGCATGGAGGCTCTGTTCAGTTCTCTGATGAGATGGACGCTGTGTGTATGTCTTTGTTTTGTGCAGGCACACACAAGTACACAAGAAGTCTTGGTTCCTTCTCATTTTCCTTGGGTTGTCACTGGTTTCTGGCAGGAAATTCTGCCTTAGCTATTGGCGTCCAAGAGCCAAATCTGCTCGAACCAGATAAAAGGATGAATCTTGGAATCTGGGCCCTCAGCGATTTTGTAGAGATGCTGCCGTTTCCTTTCAAATGCCACTGCCCTCACTGGGGGAGGGAGGGGGTAGACATGCGACACTGTCCCAGGAAATTCTGTGAATAA
Source organism: Cebus imitator (assembly GCF_001604975.1). Taxonomy (NCBI): domain Eukaryota; kingdom Metazoa; phylum Chordata; class Mammalia; order Primates; family Cebidae; genus Cebus; species Cebus imitator. The sequence continues at coordinate 709,125 of NW_016107704.1, read as the reverse complement.
CACCGTGTCTGGGACAGGTGGCGGTATCTGTGCTCGCCCTGGAACTGGTGGATGAAATAATTTTCAAAAGAGTTTGTGTTTTTGTCTTAGAGACGAGAGCCAGGAGCAGCCACAGGGAGCTACCCAGTTAATGCCTGCAGGCCTTGCTTACTCTGGCTGCAATCACGGAGGCTTCAGGCAAGGATGAGGAAGCAGGAGGAGTGTGCCCCTCTCGGGCTGGCTCCACAGGGTTAGCCACTGGAGGGAAAGCCCACCGAAATTAGAAATATGGAAAGGTTTCATGAGCTTCCCCAGTTTCAACAAGTGAGATTTGTGTGTTTGGTGGCACGGAAACGTGGGAAGATGAGGGGAGGAAGGAGGAGAGAGGAAGAAAGTCATCACGCCCTACTTCAGATTCCCGAAAAACCCAGAGTGCTTCGCAGCCATGCTCACGCGCCCCCACCATGAAGCAAATTTGGGGGTCATTTAAAATTAGTTGCCTCCCAAAAGGGACTACTGGAAACAAAGGTGGCCATGCAGCCTTGACCTTCAACAAGGAGTCTCAGTACTTTCCCAATTGCCTCAAAAGCAGGCATTCCCGAAAACCCAAGTAACAAAATGCCCCAAACCTCACAGCCTGATGACTGTGGGGAGCAGAGGAGGGTTCTGACGGGGCCACTTTTACAGGACACGCTCGTGCCTCACCAGGTAAGAGATGACCTGGGAGGCCTACAGGTGTAGAAGGAACCGCAGGGACCATCCACCCCACCTTCATTTCCCAGAGAAAAGGAGGATGGGGTCCACGACTCCGCAGCTGCCCACAGCCCGGCTGGGTCTGGGATGCAGAATCCAGACAGCGCCCATGCCACTGTGGGCCGCAGACCAGAAGCTCACAGAGCTGGGGCCGTGGTCACCCGTGGTCCTGCTCTCCCACGTCCTGCTGCCAGGCCAAGGCCACAGAATCCACCGCTTTGAGCAGCAGGACAGCCCTCCAACACCTAGGGAAAGAAAAAACTGGCCCTGACTTCTTACAGAATTGGGAAGTATTAAGAAAGACTAATTTTTAATCCTGAAGACCCAAAATGTCAGGCTAATGAAGCATTAGATGAACAGGGTCTTTTTTCCTCTTTAAGATTAAGGGTAAATCACATCCTCACTAAATAAAGGAAGCTCCTACGTGGTCTTCCTGGAAGTCCACAGAGAAGGAACGCATTTGTGCTCCCATGTCCAGGAAGGGAGGACCAAGACCTCTGTGACAGCCACACTGCTCTCTGCCCCTGGCTGGGCAGGTGCTGACTAGAGCCAACTCCTGCACACACAGGGTCACGGGACAAGCCCTTGCACCTCCGAACAAGCCTTGCTCAAACAGAAAATGATGAACACAATTTTACAGCCTTGTCATAAAGATGGGAGGAGAGGACAGGTGTGCGTGTTTGGCAGGTGTGGCGCACTAGGCCAATGCAGGATTGTGGAAGTCACTAGCGGAAAAACACTCTGTGAACAAGACTCCTGGGTGAGCGCACAGAAACGGCAGTGACGTTCATGTCCACAGACAGAGCGCCTGCACCCGAGCAGCCGCCGCGGCGACCAAGGCATGACCCACCCGCAAACCCATGCTCTCTTTCTGTTTTACCGCTTGACAAGGGAAGTGGATAGAAACGAAGCAGGAGCAGCAAGAGTCAGGCTCAACTAAACTCCAGTCAATTCAATGCGACGGGCTTTTCAGAGCACCTTAAGGAACCACTGTAATTCCTTCAATTCACTTTGGTCCATGCATATTCACTGGAGGCTCTGTGTGGTCTGGGAACTGGACACAAAGATGAGCCAGACACAACCTCTGCCCTCCTGGATCTCATCACTCAGTGAATACCTGTGGCTGGCCCAGCTGCCTGGCCAGTAAAGCTGCCCCTCCAGCCCCCATTTCCTTCCTCCACAGACGCATGTTCTCCTGCCTTCCTTACAGTGCCACGTGTCACCAATGCCATGCAACGGGGTTCTAGCCAGTGAGAAGCATAGAGAAGTCCCAGGGGCTTCCAGAAAAGCTTTGCTTTCATGATGAAAGGGACAGAGGCAGCTGGCCCCATCCAGTTCCTTTTTCTTTCTCCTGCAGTGAGGACGTGATGCTGGGAGCTGTTGCAGCCGCGTTGTCATCACAAGGCACCGAGTATAAGGACGAGAAGTGGGTGCACTGAGGATGGGAAACAAAGCCACAGGAGGAGCTGGGCTCCTGACAGCAGCAGCTCAGCTGCCCACGTCTGCAACTCATCCACCACCACGTGGCGTGTTAATAAGAGAAAATGAAAATGCAATTTGGAAAACTAAATTAATTGAATAAAAAATTTAAAATTATTTAAGGGTTCTATTCCTTGCAGCTAAAAGCAATTCCTATGGATACACCTCTTTTCATAAGTGAATTCTGTAACTTTCTGGTCTGAACTGCTTTAAGTACCATCATAGGATCCAAGTCAGACAATGACTGTCTTAGCCCAGTGCCAAGGCACCTTCTCATCCTCACCAACAGCACCATGCTGGGAGAACCCTGAGGCTCGGAGAACGACCTTTTCTCCTGGTTCATTAGAAATCCACCCAGGCAGGGCAATATCTGAGCCATCCACCCATCCTCTCCCACCACCCACGGGGCCTCCCAGGGCTGTGTGGCGGAGGCCATGCTTATACCCAGCAGCACAGGGAACGCTGGAGGAGAGCCACAGACACAATAAAGGCGCAGCCCAGGGTCACGGAAAAGAAGAGCTCTGGAGCAGCCGTTGAAAAGGCTGAAGACATGAGAGTAGCCTTCAGTGTTGAGAGATGAGTGGAAATGGCATGCAAAATGTTTCTGTGCATTTTGTAGAAGTTTACAGCATGGCAAACTCAATTCTAAGGCAGGCGTACTCTTAAGTGGCTTGAGATCTGCTGTGCCGGGCAGTAAGCCCCTGACAGCTAGCCCCTGATCCCCTCCATCTAGGAAGGGTTACTTCCGCATTGCTGTTAGTGCTGACAGAGACTGCAATGACAGGGACTCAATTTAATTCACCACCTGGAAGACTCAGAACAGAACCGGGCAATCATGACCTTTGACACGGCATTTGGACAACCTAGGGCGCCGCGATGCCTTGGCTTAGCTGAGGGACACACTTCTCAGCTTGCCCCTGTCTCCAAATCCACCCTCATGGTTATGAGACACCACCTCCCCCATCTCCCCACACACACAGTGACGAGCGAGGGGTGTCTGCAAACAAAAGGCCAGACCACAACCGGATTTAGGAAAACTGCAGTGAAAGGGCAACTTCAGGACATAGGGTGGGGCACAGGCCTTTCCCGCCTGGCCCAGCCCAGGCTGTCCCTTTGTCCCCACCATTGGGGACCCCACCCTCAGAGGGTGAGATCTTGCCCACGACAGGCCTCGTGTGGATATGGGACTCCGGCCACTGAGGGTGAGCGCTGAGCCCTTGCTGCGTTTCCTGAGCCGAGTCACTGTAATCAGGGGGTGTGCACCAGGACCAGCGAGTGAAGGGCCGAGGGGCAGGCAGATTTGGGAGCCGCACGTCTCTTGGAAATGTGGCTGTGACCCTGCCTGACGACGATCGTCACCGCTGATGAAAAGGAGTCCTGAGGATTCTTGGTTTGAGGAGTCCCAGTAGCAACAAAGTGGCAAAAATTGTTCGGTCAGCAGATTCTTCCAAGCCACGAAGCCTACACACACCTGTGAGAACATACATACATGCAGACACATGCACACACACACATGCATGCACACGCGCACACATTGCCCCTGTGTGTTCTGCAGCAGGGCCCTCTGTCTGACCAGGCGTCCTCTCTGGTCCTGAGCCTCTCCATCCTGGGCCTCCCATCTCATAATCGCCCCCAACCAGCATCTTGGTGACTTGGGGCTGCTCGGCTGGGGACTTTGGCTTTGTCTGTGGCACTGCTGGCGAATGCCCCTCCAAGGAAGCTGCCTCTGTCTGGGTGATGGTCCCCCAGCCTCTCAGACCCTCGAATGGGGACAGCCCTTAAAACGTGTGAAGTGACCTGCTGGCGAGTTTTTATCCAATGCACTGGACATGGTCCTCTCCACAGACACCAGCGTGGGGCTGGTGTAGGGACTGGGTCCATCAGTGTCTCTACGTGCCCTGGCATGGATGCACTGTGGCGTGGGTGGTACAGACGCCACTGCAGCGTGAGTCTACACTCTCCAGCCACGTGGGCTGCAATCCAGTCTAGACTCTGGCTCTTCCATGTCACTACCAGCAGTGCGGAAATTCCCAACAGGGGGCTTTCCCAACGTCAGGAGATGTTTGATCCTCACGGGGTGGCGGTGTGGATGCTGGTAAACAGCCCCAGTGCACAGATTAGCTCCCAAACCAAGAATTAACCCGCCCAAAATGTGCACAGCCATGGCTGAGACACAGTCCTCCAGCCCCAGGCCGTGGTGTGGACATTTCATAATTGATTCAATGATTTCCTTATTGATTGAGGCTTGCTTCGTCTTCAGGTCTTTGTTAAACAGGAAGACCTTTGGCAAACACTGTTTATTCGTATCCCTTTTACGCGGGTATGGCTATTTCCGTTGGAGAGATTTCTGGCAGTAAAACTTCTGGGCAAAAGGGTACATACAGTTAGCATTTTGATGGTTTGACCAAGGTGCTGAAATGTTGCAGGGATTTACTCTCTTGACACACACCCACGTGCCCTAGGCTTTCTGGATTGGCCTGCAGTGACGGGTGGACACTGCAGGCAGAACGTGGCAGAACACCCTGTGATGTCACCCGCACCATGGCAGCTCACTGTGTCACCTGCTCTCCTGGTAGCCACGCACAGCAAGCACAAGTTCCCAGTGACAAGGAGGAATTGCTTTACTGCGCTGTGTGAAAGAATAGAAACAGGCTGAATGGACAAAGGTGTTGATGATAGGTGATCACTGGAAAGTACGTAAAGTGGAATTGAACGTATCTGCTGGCATGGAGGAGAACTGCCTCGTAACGACAACTATAGGGCGTTCTGACATAAAGTAAAGAATTCCTAGGAAGATGAGTCTGCAGGAAGCAATAGTGATTTATGTGATAAAGATCTGGGTAGAAGTTGGACGTAAATGTGTTCAGTTAGGTGAATACAACTGTAACAGTTCATAACAAGATGAAATTCATGGGAATTAGTATGCAGTACTTTAAATACATTGACATTGATTTTTAAAAAATCACCTTAACTCCTTTCTTCTAAGATCACAAAGTTACAAATCAATGGTCTCATACTGTGAAAACATTACTGTGGAGTAGGAAAGTACTTTTGATTAGCTTCACTTTTAGTCACTGAAGGATTGCAAATGAATGCAAAAGTTCCCTGCAGTGGAAGCTAATGGGGGGAAGAAGTAAATGGGTCCGTCTTTCTTTGGGGTTGAGGCATGCAGGAGAAGATCTAGTGTTTTTTCCAAAATGAAAATTTCCGGATTTAACTTTTGCCTTCCCCTCTGATATGTCTTCCACCTATGGGGTTAGAGTTAGAAAACATAACTGAATGTGTTCCTTTCATTTTCCTGTAATGAAATAACCTGAAATCCCTGCTCCTCGTGCCTTCTGACTCTGAGACAACATGGTCACCGCCATGCCCTAAGACCTGCCCAGCCCACAGAGTAACCCTCAATATATTGTCACATACACACATAGAAAATCAATCAGTAGCTTATATTAAAATGAGTCCAGATTTTCATAGATGCGGAAGTTTCTTAATTGAAGGAGGATTAAATTAGAAGCAGCTTTTCAATGTTTCTGTCCTTAGCTTATAAACTCTTAATTGACTTTCAAACGACAAATTGGTAGAAGAACACTACCATTTTGTGTAAAACCAGTGGCTTTTAGAGAAGAGCTTCTGGTACTTTGGCAGTGACTATGTGAAGGGCCCTGGAGCACAGATGGCATGTGACATATTTCAACCTCTAGGTGAGGTCTGATTTCGGTGACCTCGGTCAGCATTGGGCCGGAGCAGAGGGTAGCCCTCCACGTCACCACCATGGCTCGTGGGGCAGCGCCCTGCGTGTCCCCGTGGTGGGGTTCCCAGGGACTCTTACCCAGCCGGTTGCAGGGGTTCCGTTTGAAGAGAGCTCGCAGCAAACTCTGGGCCTCCCCACTGAGGAACTGCGGCATCCCCAGCTTGGCTCTGAAAAACAGAATCCTATTTTAGGATCTATTTTAGGAGAACAAGGACAAGCTATAAGGAGGGCCTCAGTCAGCATCCGGAGACCTCAACCGCCGTCACCCGGAGGAGCTGTGCTCCAACATGTTGGCCTTTGGGGCCTTTTATGCTTTAAAAGTTACTGAGGACACCAAAGAGCTTTTGTTTATATGGACTACAGCTGTGATATTTATCACAGTAGCAAGTAAAGGTGAGAAATCTGTATAATTTCTATTTGCTAATTCATTTTAATACATATTTTTATTAGTAATAAGTGTATTATTTAATAATAAAATCATTTAAAATAACAATAACAATCCCATTAACATAACATTGTTAATGGAAATTATCTATGTTTTCCCAAACAAGCATATCAAACAGCCTTTAGTGCACTGTTGGGCATTTTGGTGGGTCTCTCCCTGGCTCCATAGGAGACAGCTGGGCTCTCGCCTGGCCTGTGCTCAGGCTGTTGCGGTGTTACAAGGAAACCCTGTGAGGGCAGGACCTGCAAGTCCGGGAGGGGGTCAGGGTCCCCAGAGCATACTGAGAACCCCAGGCACACAGCGTGGTGCCTCCCTTCAGAAATTCTCCATCCCTCCCAAGTGGAAGGCCATGAGGCCATGCCTGTGACTTGCGGTTGAGGATTATTGCAGCTTTAGAAAAAGTAAAGAACGTTTTCTCCCTTAAAATTCAAACAAACAGGGAGAATCACTGCAAAGGTCCTTAGGTGCAGCCATCGGTGTCTGCCGCAACTCGAGGTCCCTTGATGGAGGAGAAGGCTGATTAAATAAAGTCACTCCCCACCTTTACAAAAGGGTCCTCACGATGGGGCTTCCTTCACTCCCTCTCTCCTTCCATCTACACAAGAACTGAGCTTACAAAAGCCAAGCTTGTGTGTTTTAGGTGATTCTCAATTTTATAAAAGTTACGTGTCCATTTGCAAGCAAGTTGGCCAGAGCAGCTTATGAGGACAAAGAGCTTTATGACTCTCCACCTAGTGGCCTCACTTTGGAAGGAACCGATTAGGGGCTCCCAGGCTTTGTTTCCCGCCCCCCTTCTATCTGCTCTGGGCCAGTGATGGTCGGTGGTGTCTGCTCACATTTAGGATGCTGTGGAAGGTGGCACAGGGCTCAGACTTCTTCCTACGGCCCAAGAGCATAACCTTGGCTTGGTAAATGATTCTTCATGAGAATTAAGCAGAAAATGGTTTGTATCCAGTCACAGGGGCAAAATGACACTGAGACCTGCCAAGGTCAACCAGGAGGGCTCTATGAATGGGGTCAGCAGGTGGAGGGAAGGGAGAGCCCTGCTCCTGTGATCTCTCTGGACAAGGCCCTGTAGGCCTCGTGTCTCTTTGCGTCTATACTTCTGGGAGGTCTTCAGTCACCACGTTTGAAAACCAGCCACTCAGTACACATTCTAAGTGACTTTCTGATAGGAAACTTGATCTATAGTAGAAGTGTTCATTCAGAACCACGGAGCAGGATAAGCCAAACCAGCAACTGCTCCCTTGACCCCCGTCATCAGAATGCCCAGCACCCTAGCACCACTGCTACTGGTGGAAGAGTGCTACCATTTTGGAAAACCGCTGAACAATACTTTGGCACTGTAAGCCTAGCAATGTAATGAGAATGCCACAGGTTCAGAGGCGGCAGCTCTTGATACCGGAAGGTGCTCGCAGGTCTCTGGGGTGGCTCCCACGCTACTCACTTGAGGATGAGGGCCATGGTCTCCTTCCTGTCCTTTCCCTGGAATGGCAGGGACCCCGTGAGCATCTCGAACTGCAGAGCAACAGAGAGCACAGAGAGTTCATTCATCCAGACGGACCCGGCTTAACAGCAGAGCACCCCAGCAGGGCAGCCTGCAACTCACATCCATTTCCTCATTCAAAATCCCCATCTGTCAAGTGTAGACACTGGTCGACATGCTTGGGGTACAGCAGTGACTAAAACTGCCTTGCAGGGCTTGCATTTCAGCGGGTGAAGTGGATGAAAGACAGATGTGGTAGGTAATCACGCTCTGTGGCAGGCCAGCGGGAGCCAAGTACGACACAGAAGAGGCCAAGTGGGGTTGGGCAGTTTGGGCGAACATATCTTACATGCGGTTTAGGACCCTGTCCTGCCCTGGCAGGTGTCGTGGCAGGGATGAGCGAGGAGGAGGAGGAGAACGCTCATGTGAATACCTGTGCATGCCAGGGAGGGCGGAGGCCAGAGTGCTTCTAGCACGAGATAGGCCTGACCACGGCCATTAGCCTCTGATGAGGGCAGTATGGCACCAGCAACCTCTCAGACACAGCTGCCGCACCGTATGTCCTTATTTTGTTATGACTGGGCGCCTGCCAGGACAGAGCGTGAGATAACAACAGGACGGAGGGCAGCCTTTTCTGAGCGGGGTTTCCTTCTTGCACCAACTCCCCTGGCACATGCAGGGTGATTACACGCAATCTGGAAGCAGTGGCCTGGAATGGTCTCATGAGAGCAAGGTGCACAGCTGACTGCTTCGCAGGAAAGAAACTAGGGCAGCAGCAGCAGCCAATCTTTTCATAAAAATAAGATCCTGAGTCTAAGTGAAATGTGCCCAAGGATCAATCCTCCTCCACGTCTTTCAAGTCAGTTTAAATGACAAGGAAGCAGGTGTTTACATGGTCTTTCTGAACTCTCCCTCGTCTTTATTTTTACTGTGTCTGTCTCTGCCCTTTTAGAATCCATCCTCCAGCATTCTTCCTTTGCAGTCTGAAAATCTTGATAGATACACAAAGTAGAAAGACCAAAAATACACGCAGAATTCCGTTACCCAAAGACACCCGAAACTTACATTTGTTAGTTCCTCATAGTACTTTTTTCAAGCTGTTTGTTTTAAAAACATAAATAAGGTTTTGTACACTAACTTTTCACAGAATAACATAAAGCTTTCAATGCTTATTATGAAATCTGTGTAATATCACTTAAAAATATGTGGATATGCCAGCACGTTAATAGTGTATCTCTTGCTGTACACTTAGGGCATTCCCAATTATCTGCTATTGTACGTAACATTGAAATGTGCACAGATGTTTTCCCAAGATTTGGATTTATTCTAATGACAGGCTGCTAGGAGTGAAATTATAACCTTAAAGAAATGAATGCATTTAAGGTTTTATTATTACCAGTCTGCTTTCCGAAAACAACATTTTAAAAGAAATGGAAACTCTTCTGCCAGTTCTGATGTTTGAAGCCTGGTCTTTCACATTCAAATTTGCTATCCATCCTGTGGACAGAATAAGTGAGGGACTTCAGAGCAGACAGGCTCAGGCAATCAATAAATATAAAAGTGATACAGAGCGAGCGGAAGGGGGTCCAGAGAGAGCTGAAAAAGAGACAAGTGTGATTAAACTGGAGAGGCCGGAATGCTCTGACTGGCAGACGAGCTGATCGCCTGCTGAAACAGGATGAACGCTTATAAGCTGAT
>NW_016107704.1:693307-698451 GCF_001604975.1 Cebus imitator | reverse complement strand
GAGGGTGAGGCGTGGCCTTTGTGGTCTCCCCCAGCCATGGGGCTCTGCTACCTTTCCCGTCCCCTTATCCACCCCTTTCTGTGGAGAATGGAGAGCATTTCAGTTTGATCGTCTGAATCTCACTGCCAAGGAACTTTTCAGTACTGAAGCGTTACTGACTCAGGTTACTGACGAGTTTCTTGCGACGTTATTTACAGTGAGACTTCTGCTGTGGTGTTGAACGGCACTGAGGCTGGCCAAGGCTTCTGGGGTGAACTGAGAGAAGCCAACATTTGTCTTGGGGTCCCACAGTCAAGCACACACACCGGGGGAGGGGGCACTCCAAGGGAGTCTTTCTAATCGGCACCAAGGCCAGACTGCAGGCAGGCACAGAGAGGCCCGAGGAGACACGGCCACAGCTCCCCAGAGTGCAGGCCCCATGCTTCCAGGAAGATAACAGGACAGACATAATGCAGGGTTTCGTAACTGGGAGCACCGCTGCCGGCCTGGGGACATCTCGTAATGACCGAAGGCATTTGTGACTGTCATGACTGGGGGCCCTGGTGCCGCAGGTGTCCGGCAAGGGAGGCACGGAGGCTGCTAAACATCATACAACACGCAGGGCATCCCACGACAAGGAAGTGTCCAGCCCCAACCTCAACAGTGCAGGCTGAAGAGCCTCGTCTAAAGGGACAGCTGAGGAACCTGGAAGGAGTGGCAGCCCTGGGGCACAGGCAGGACCCACCTTTCGGAGGCCAGGGGTGCTGGGGGCAGGGGAAGGAGGAGACTGTGGGGAGACCCTCAGTGACAGAAGCCTCGATTTCAAGTTTACTTGGCTGATCACCTCATTCTTGAAAGGGCACCAAAAGCAAGCTAACATTCTAATCTGGAAGCAGGCAAGGACAAGCCTGCCCTGAGATGGATCACTGGAAGTGGCAGCAGACCTGGCTTTGCAGGGCGTGGAGAGCTGGGTCTCTGACACCTGTGTTCATCCATGCACATGTGGAGGTGGCTGCACGCACAGACACACGCCCTCTAATCTGAGCTGCCCCTCTCCGTGTGCTGCACCTCACCCCCTGTGCCAACAGTCTCAGTCTCAAAACAGCCTTGGAAGGTGCCATCCAAGGACATGTCACACAGCACCTGAGGCGGGACATCCAGAACATTCCGGGCCATGGTTAAGAAATGGTAGAAGGATAAAGCGGACTCATGAAACCAGAGTGCTCAAGAGATGCTTTAAATGTCTGCAAAACACAACCCAAACATCCTTCTAGAAACTGGCCCCAGCCCGGCATAGAGGAGTGCTGGAAATTCTCCAAACATCACCACACCGTGGCCATCAGGTCTTCACGTTCTTCTCCAGGTACCAGCTCCTAATTTCAGACACGGACTTTTATTCGGGGACACTGACTTTCTGCCACCGAGACAGGTGTCCTTCCTTCGAGGTCTATAGAGGGCACCTGTGGGTGCAGCTCCTTGGGAAGAGATCCCAGCATGCATCCATGTCCAAGGGAAGAGACCCCAGCACCCATCCATCTCCAGGGCACAATGGCCACCCACACGCGAGGACCACTTCCTCAGCACGCAGCCTCCAGGGTAAGCCTTCTTTAAAATGAGGCCCCTCACACATACAATGGCTCTCCACTGATCCCCTTACGAGGCTTGGGTAACATATGACTTGAAAGGTCACCGAGGCCCACCTCTGAGCTGCAAATGAGAATTCATAACTTCTGATGCCACCCACAGAAATGTGGAAAGCGTGGGGCCACCACAGTCAAGACCTTTGCCTGTGTGCGGCCGGTCACCACGTGGGCGGCCGGGACTAAAGGAGAATGAGTTTCTGGGAGAATTATGTGATCTTGAGCCTGACCCTTAGGCTCTTTGAGCCTTAGTTTTCATTTTTGTGCACAGAAAGGACATAGTGTCTCCTACTTGGCTTGGAGATTGTCTGGTTGAGGTCACATGTGAAGAGGTCCAGGCAGCCTTAGCTTGTGGTCACCCCTGCAACAGCCAGCCCTGGCCCAGGCTTGAGAGTGACGCAGCAGATCTGGGGCCAGACTCATTCGCCAGCTGTCACGAGACATTGAATGTGGGACGATCCTAGCAAACAAGTGAACAATTCAGTAAGAAATGTCCTGTGCGCAGGGAGGCATGTGGAAGAGGCTCCTGCTGTGTCAATGTGCCAGGCAGTGCTGACCAAGGCCTCCTTCAGAAGCCCTCCACACTCTAGGGATGAGGAGCACGGGGACTCCAGGATGGGTGAAGGCCACTGGGCACTGGGTCAGGGTGTGAGTGCCTCTCTGCTTGGGTCTGGGGGTGAGTGCCTCTCTGCTTGGGTCTGGGGGTGAGTGCCTCTCTGCTTCCACCCTGGTGTCTTCACTCCCACGCAGGCCTCCTGGAAGCCTGGCCGGACGCATGCACTTCTGTCTGTGCTGGGGAATCTCAGGTGAGGGTGACTGGCATTGAAGAAACTCCATGTGCCAGGAGACACTCACAGAGACAGACAACGATGACAGAAGATGGAAGGTGCTAGAGCAGCGGCAAGCCGGGAGTGCCAAGAAGACACCCAAGCCAGAGCCACCAGGCAGAGCCACCAACCCCACCAGAGTCAGCAAAGGCCACTGGGAGTGGCACTCCTGTCTTAGGGCAGAGGGCAGGAGGGAGCCAGGGAGGAGCCTGACAGAGCGAGGCGAGCCCTCCGAGGTCTCACGTCCCCTTCTTCTTCCCCTCCTTGTGTCCCCTCCTTCCCCTCCTCGTGTCCTCTTTGAATTGTTCCTTCTACGTCTTTTCTGTTCCCCTAATTTCTTTCTTTCAGCTTCTCCATTTGTTTTTTAAATTTGCAGTGATTAAGACCAGAAAAAAAAATTAAAGATATATTCTATAAGATAGGTTTTATGATTTGTTGCTTTAATAGAAGAAACAGAAGACTATCAAATCTTCCTTCCCTCTGTTGCCCCAGGAACCTCACAAAACTAGATCCAACTGGGGTTGGCTTCTACGTGGTCTTCTGGCTGCGGTATTCTCTGCTAAGGTTCTCTTCTCCACTCCAGCCGGACTCTTGAGCTTTTAAATATTGGTTCGCCGAGAGCTGGGTGGCAGCATTTTATGACTTTGTTCATTACACAAAGGCTGGTCTGAAGCACTGCTGTGTGGGCCACTTGTGAGCGCATAGTTACAGGACAGGACCCTGAGACAGGAGGATGCCAGGAGCCCATTCAGGGAGCCTGGATGTGCAGCGTGGCCGGCCCTGCTCTCTGGGGGAATTTGGGGTTCTCTGGGGCCAGGGAGTATAAGAACTGAAATCTCTCCTGAAGCCACAGACTATAAGCTTGGACCTGTAGCCCAGCATTGGCAAAGGCAATGTCAGACTTCCCAGCAAAACCTGCCCCAGCGTGGGAGGTCTCTGCAGGCCTGTCACCCTGCCCTCACCCACCACTCACCAGCCAGGGTCACACAGGAAACTGACATATTTGGAAGGGAGTGGAGCTGTCTACGCAGAAATCACCTCCAAGACAGCAAAGCCAACCTAACTGTCTCACTGACGTATCTAAACAAAAACATTTTCAGTAGAAGGAAAGCAGGGGTGGTCTCAGAGGTGACTGTGGGGGACCTAGCTTGGGGGGCTCCACGTGGAGAGGGAAGCAGAGGTGGTCTCTGAGGTAACCGTGGGGGACCTAGCTCGGGGGTCTCCACGTGGAGAGGGAAGCAGAGGTGGTCTCTGAGGTGACCATGGGGGACCTAGCTCGGGGGTCTCTGTGTGGAGAGGGAAGCAGGGGTGGTCTCTGAGGTAACCGTGGGGGACCTAGCTCGGGGGTCTCCATGTGGAGAGGGAAGCAGAGGTGGTCTCTGAGGTGACTATGGGGGACCTAGCTTGGGGGTCTCTGTGTGGAGAGGGAAGCAGGGGTGGTATTGGAGGTGACTGTGGGGGACCTAGCTCGGGGGTCTCCACATGGAGAGGGAAGCAGAGGTGGTCTCTGAGGTAACCGTGGGGGACCTAGCTCGGGGGTCTCCACGTGGAGAGGGAAGCAGAAGTGGTCTCTGAGGTGACCATGGGGGACCTAGCTTGGGGGTCTCCACATGGAGAGGGAAGCAGAGGTGGTCTCAGAGGTGACCGTTGGGGACTTAGCTCGGGGGTCTCCGCGTGGAGAGGGAAGCAGAGGTGGTCTCAGAGGCGCCTTTGTGGGACTTAGCTTGGGGTCTCCGCATGGAGAGGACCTGCCCCCTAGCTGGAACCACTGAAGGTCTGAATGATCATAAATAATAACCCAGCAGCCTCGTCCTCTTGGCTGAGCTCGTGGGCCCCTGGCTTTCCTGCAGGCATTTTCTCCAGTGTCGTGCCTGTGCTCACATGTTTAGCTGCGTGACTCTCTCTGTTGTGACTTACTTTGCCAGCAGGAATGACCAGGAGGGATGGGGATTCCACAGGCAGGAGCAGCCACGAGCGTAATGCAGGCATCTCTGACTGCGAATTGGCTTTCTGGGTTAGGCTGTGGACACCACTCTCCGAGCTGGTCTAATGTATGTCTGCCCCTCAGGGAGAGGTGGGCAGCCCATGCAGGCACATCGGACACAGCCAGAGTCTGTGAGCTCCTGAGGACGAGGCCAGGGACCCAAGTGGCAAAGGGCCAGTGAGGCCTTGGATACCAGCCGGGGGTTCCCCAGGCAATACCACAGGACTCAGCCCTGGGGTTCCCTAGCAAGGGGACGAGGAGTGGCATGTGGTGGGAAGAGAGGCAGCCTGAACTCGGAAGGGAACCAGGTTTGGCAAGCACACAGTTCTGCCACAAGCCAGCGGGGCAATCTTCTTCCAATTTCGTAAAGTGCTCATGGCCTCAGTTTCCTCCTCTGTGTGATGCAGAGGCCAGAGGGCAGGATACCTCTGAAATGCTGCCATCACATCATCATCCATGTCAGATTCCAGAGGACTCACTGGACATCTGCTCCACCCTGAGGCCACGAGCCCCCTGCCCAGCTGGGAGTGTGGGGTTGGGTGGGGAGTGAGGGAGAGAGGACCCTCCCAGGAATGGGAAAGGAGCACACGCTGTTCCTGGCGTGCCACAGAAGACCCAGCCCAAACCAAGTTCAGTTACACACTCTGTCTGCGAGACTGTGACACAGACAACAGCCCAAACCAAGTTCAGTTACACACTCTGTCTGTGAGACTG
>NW_016107704.1:683251-692581 GCF_001604975.1 Cebus imitator | reverse complement strand
GACTGTGACACAGACAACAGCCCAAACCAAGTTCAGTTACACACTCTGTGATACTGTGACACAGACAATAGCCCAAACCAAGTTGAGTTTCACACTCTGTCTGTGAGACTGTGACAGAGACAATGGCCCAAACCAAGTTCGGTTATATACTCTGTGAGACTGTGGCACAGACAATAGTCCAAACCAAGTTCAGTTACACACTCTGTGATACTGTGACACAGACAACAGCCCAAACCAAGTTCAGTTACATACTCTGTGAGACTGTGACACAGACAACAGCCCAAACCAAGTTCGGTTACACACTCTGCGAGAGTGTGACAGAGACAACTCACCTTTCCAGAGACCGATGCAAAAATGCCTATCTCCATGTACATCTCAGTTCATAACTAAGTGTAAGGATTTTGTGTTTAAATAAGAAAAATATTGTAATATGAAACCATGGCATCTCTCATCATCATCATGCTAACCCGAAGAGCACGAAGCATAAAGACAGTTTGTCTCCTCACACGCATGGGTTCTCCTTTGCATCCCAGCCCCACTTGCTGATGGTGGGGATGTGGGAAGGACAGGAGGCTGCTGGGAAGTGCTCGTCCTGGACACTTGTGGGGTGTCCCAAGCCACACCCTGAGGCATTGCCTTTGCCTGCATTCCCGGACCTCTGAACCCACCTGGGGACAGGGGTCTACCTGGGGAAGAGCCGCCATGGCAGGGAAGGGGCCCGGGGGCAGGCTCACCATGAGCACGCCGAAGGACCACCAGTCGGCACTCTGTGTGTGTCCTCGCCGATTCACCACCTCGGGCGCCATGTACTCGATCGTCCCACAGAAGGAGTACGCTCTCTTGTCGTGGTCAATGGCCTCCTTACTCAGGCCAAAATCTGCATGCAAACACAGCACACGCACTGCCTCAGTCTCTGGGTGTGTTCAGGGGTCCCCACGCAGGTGGGCATCAGTGTCCCTCTGTGGGCCCGCCCCTCTCCAGGTGGGCACAGCAGAGCCCTGCTCAGTGAAAGCAGTGCCACGTGAGCGCTTCCTGGAGCTCATCAGTACCCAGAGCCCACTAGTGCCTGAAGCTAAAATCCTCAAAGCGTGAGCAGTTCCTTATGAATCTACATACCCAGGAAACACCACCCAGACGGCAGATGCTTAGCCACTGATGGGAACTCCACAGAACCCTCTTCCACAGGCACATGGAGGTGGGCGCTGCAGGGCAGAGGGACCTGGGGTGGAGGGGCAGGTGTGTGGCTGATAGCTACCGGGAAGGGGCCTCCGGCTGTAGGGGAGCCAGGCAGGTGGTCAACTTGCCTGCCCTGACAACGCCAGGGTGTGGAGAGCACAGATGGGCGGAGGAGGCCTGGGGAGCAGGGGCCGAGCTATGATGGAAGAACAGGTTTCACCAGGTGCCACAGAGCAAGGAAGGGCTTCTGAAGGAAGTGGCCCCGGGACTGGAAAGAACAGGAGTGCACTAGCTCAGGGCCTGCAGGTCTGGGGGATGACAGAGTGGCTGCGTGGAGCCGAGGCAGGCCCAGCCAGTGGTTAGAGCAGCAGCACCCAGAGAGGCCACGGCCTTGCCCCCCGAGCCTGGGATGGGCCACTTACGTGGCAGAGGGACCAATATGGTTTAGCTGTGTCCCCACCCAAATCTCACCTTGAATTGTAATAAATCCCCATGTGTCGGGGGAGGGACCCAGTGGGAGGTAACTGAATCCTGGGGGTGGGCTTTTCCTGTGCTGTTCTCGTGATAGTGAATGAGTCTCATGAGATCTGATGGTTTTATAAAGGGCAGGTCCCCTGAACACACTCTCTTGCCTGCCACCATGTAAGATGTGCCTTTCCTCCTCCTTTGCCTTACGCCATGATGGTGAGGGCTCCCCAGTCATGTGGAACTGTGAGTCCATTAAACCTCTTTCCTTTATAAACTACCCAGCCTTGGGTATGTCTTTATTAGCAGCATGAGAACAGACTAATAGAGGGACTTTGCAGATGCCACTGGGATTTGGAGATGGGGGATGACCCTGGATTTCTGGGTGTACCTAATGCCATCACAAGGGTCTTCAGGTTAGGGAGGGGGTCAGGACGCCATCCGAGAGCTCAGAAGATGCTGCCCACCGGCTTCCATCATGGGGGATGCGGCACAGACCAGCAATGCGGGGGTTTCTACCAGCAGGAAGAAGCAAAGCAAGGGAATGTCCTCCAGAGGCCCCCAAAAGGCAGGCAGCCCTGCCAATGCCTCGATTTCATTCCTGGGAGACTTATTTCCAACTTGGGGCCTCCTGACCTATAAGGTGATAAGTTTGTGTGGTTTGAAGCCATGTTTCTGGCATTTTGTTAGAGATGCAATAGGGAACTAATACAAATGGGGTGTCCTGAGATTAGAACAGCCGCTTCCAGTGTGACTGAACTTGCTGGTGGCTGCCAGGCTTTATATGTAAACGGGGAGGGCGGTCATGTGGCCACTGCCATGGTCCAGGGAGTGAGGAGGAGGCAGGGACAGCACCCGTGAGGACAGCAGTGAAGGCCGCACTCCAGCGAGACCCTGGATGTCTGCCCTCAGGATGGCGCTGGGCATGAGGGCTCCTGAACTAAACACCCAGCAGTGCCGAAAAAGCCCAGCAAACAGAGCATGGCCCGGGAAGCTGGATGGTTCTGGACGTTATGAGGATGTATGACACTATAACCAGTCTGTAGCTACAGAAAATTCTGCCAAATTAGAGACAAAGCATCTGGCCAAGGGAAGGTGGTCTAAATAAGAGGGCTTGGGCTTTGAGGCGGTCCCCAGAGTTACCAGGGCTGTGATGAAGCCACCAAGGGCTGGCCATCATTTACAAACCTGTGATCTTAATATGTCCCTCTTCATCCAGGAGAATGCTAAAGGAAAGGGAAAGAAAACAGACACTTTAGAAAGAGACCCAGCCCACCAACAGGCACGTGGAGCTCAGGAGGGGAGCTGCGGGGTTCAGGGAGCCCTGACGGAGCTGGCCCGGGAGGTACCTGCAGCTTGTGCACTGGGCTTTCCCATCCCGCCTCCTTCTCCAGAGCTCCCAGCTAAAGATGAACACCTCCCAGACAGAGATGTGTGTTCTTGTGCCTGGGGGACTGCTGGCTTTAGGTCTTCACGGGTCCCCAGGGAAGGTCTGGGAGCCCTCCAGACCACTGTGTGTGAAGCACAGGTGGAGAGGGGCCCGGGAGCCTTGGAGAAGGAATGTTTCTCCAAGCAAGGGCACTCAGGATGCCCTTTCTGTCCAAAAACCCCTTCTTCTCACATGTATCCTCCCGAGCCCTGCCGTGGCTCTCGAGACCCATCCCAGGGGAAGCCAGCACATGCGGGGGTCATGGCACTGAGGAGCTTCAGGCTTTAGCAGGTACATCTTGTGATGGGACCTGGTCCTGGCTCAGCACCCTTGCGGGCCACTGGGTCCCTGTCTTGTTCCCGCCAAGCCCTCCTCACGCCATGTGCCTGATGTGAGAGTTTGCGTTACTCCTCCCAGGTATCCTGCTGTGGGGTGGACCCTCCATTCCCTATAGAATGGAGGCGGGATCTGTACAGGGCTGGGCGCAGGCTTAAATCCCTTCTTCCCTGAATGTCAGGCTGGAGTCAGTCAGTGTGGGCTGTGATATCCTGATGCCCCTGTGGCCCCAAACTTTCCCTATTTATTTTTTTGGCTGTAATTAAATCCTGTTCTTCCAGATGCTGGGAGGTACCAGCCTAGCCCTAAAGAGAACAGAAAGTGGGCTAGAAAGAAGCAAAAGCAAGGCTTGGAGGATGAATCTGTGATAGATACCTTTCCAGAAATCTGTGAAAGGAAGGAAAGACTGAGTCACTACAGCACGGATGAGCCTGGAGGATGCCTCCAGCAATGAGAACTGCCTGTCCCGAAACGACAGGTATGATACGATTTACAAATATAAAATGTATGGTCCCTGGAGGAGTCAAGGTCTTAGAGATGGAAAGCAGATGGTGGGTGTGGGGGCGAGGGGGCTACTGTGCTGGGGGACAGGGCTTCAGTTCCGCAAGCTGAAACCATCCCGGAGATGGATGGTGGGTATGGGGCTCAGCAGTGGGAATGTGCTTGACGCCACTGAGCTGGGTGCTTAAGCATCGTTCAAACTGTAAATGTTATGTGTATTTTTCGACAATAAAAAAAATCTGCCATGGGGTTAAAAAAACACCTACTGTTTTCTGGAAATGGGAAGGAAAAATTACAGCATATACTTAAGATGACGATTTATAATTAACGAGGCAAACGTTTTCATCTTTGACTTTTGGGCACAATCTTTGCCCAGAATGAAGCACCTTTGAAGATTAACTCCCTAATAATTCTGATTGAACAACACAACCTTTTCCTTCAAGGCCGCAATTAAACATGGCTATTTTTAGCTGTGAGGATCACACTGACCTTCAGGAGCAATGAGAACTGGCGCCCACGGCCTGGGTGGATGTTTGGGGTGAGCTGCTAACACTCAGGCATCCACAACCAGGCCGCAGAGGAGAAGCAGGGGCAGTGTCTGCACAGACGCACAACACTCCACTTCCACTTGGAGGGTAATTAACACGGGGTAACTTGTAACTTCTGGGGTGACCTTTGCTGTGACCCAAGGTGACAGGCCAGGCTCTGCCATCATCTCCCGATTAGGGAGGGGCGAAAGGGGAGGCCCAAGGCTCAGAGCACCCCAGCGTTCAAGGTCAGACCCACTTTGAAATGGAAATCTGGCCTTCTGCTCCTGATCCTGGAAGGAGACAGCAGCTGCCAGCAGGCCGCCCTCCTGACGGGGTTACTCAGGCTAAAGTCTTTCATGGGTCTACATTGAGCATCCCTTTTCTGAAGTGCCCGAAATTGGAAATGTTTAGAATTTTTGGATTTTGGAATATTTACTTATATATAATAAGATATCTTGGAGCTGGGCCATAAGTCTAAACAGAAAATTCATTTTTGTTTCACATATACCTTCTACACATCGCCTGGAGCTGATTTACGGAATATGTTAAATAATTTTGTGCGTGAAACCACGTTTGTGTTAAGTACTTATGTGCAGAATTTTCCCCTTGGAGGTGTCATGTTGGGGCTCAAGTTTTGGATTTTGGAGCATTTCGGATTTTGGGTTTTTGGATGAGGGATACTCAAGCTGTATTTACACATGTATTCAGTTCACATGTGCAGCTGTGACGTTCCACGGGCTGGTGGTGACGTCAGAGCATTATGCACATGGGCAAGTGCATTTTACATCGTGCGCTGGACACGGGACACGACCTGGCTTCTGAGTAAACCGAGGTGTTTCCCATCAATGACAGCCGCATGAAACAACACCAGCTTCCGAGCAGGGCTTGTCTTTTCTCAGTTCCATGCAGATGACAGGGCAGGAAGGTGGAGTAGCGGCTGGGACCTGTTTCCAGACCCCGGGGCCCCCTTGGTCTTAGCTCACAGGCTTGGGGTGGCCTGGTGGCACCCAAGGCTGGTTGGTCCCACCAGGCCACAAGGTGATGCCTCATCTAGGGGTGGCTGTGGGCCCTGGTCTGGGTGGGTGGCATGAATCGAGGCAGTGAGGAGTGAGTGAGACAATCAGCTACTTCCCCTCAGGGACACCGGCGAGGTCAACTGAACCTAAAATACCATCCTGCAAATCTCTTATTCTCTAACTGGATTACTCCTAGTTATATGTCAGGTCTGCAAAGAAAATGTGAAAACAACATCAAAACTAAAATGGGAACACTATTATTTTGGAGGGACTTCAGTGTTTAAAAATTTAGAATAGATTAGCAAAATATTCTAGAAATAACAGTCTCACAGGTCACCATGGCCAAGGATACACAAATCTCAGTGGACCTGGCCTAGGGATTCTGGGGCCACTGTCTTTTAGGGAACTTCTTGAGACAGCTCTCTGACTGGGTGCCTAGAGGTGGGGCCAGCAGGTGACTGAGTAGAGGTTTGTGACCACATTCCTTGGGCTTGCTGAAACAGCTCAAAGGGCTGCCTGGATCTGGAGGATGGCAGGGAAGAGATGAGAGAGGAGGAGAAACTTGCCTGGAGGCAGCCATGTTTGAGATGGTCCCCAGTGGCCGGACAAGCCTCACCCAGGAGAGTGGGCAGGAATGTGGGTCAGGGTCGTGGGTGTGCCATGCCCCTCCCCAGCTCCGGCTTCCCGGCTTCCTGTGCATCACAGACACGCACCTGGGCCGGGCCTCCCTCGGACGTTATGAGTGTCAGGTGGGAATGGGCCTGGGCGTTTCCTGTGCAAATCAGCAAAGCCACACCTGCATCTGGGCCCTGATGCCTGAGCGAGTCTTGCCAGCACAAGAGTATCCCCAGCCCGCTCTCTGATATGTCCTCATTTAGGAAATAAATACCTTGCAATGGCTACCAACACGGCCCAGCAAAAAACACGGAGCCGATGGGTGTGGGGAAGTCAGCCCTAGTTTCTTCTCACTTACTTCTCAGGCTTCAGATCTCTATAGATGATCCCCAGGCTGTGGAGATGGTCTAAAGCCAGGGCCAGCTCAGCCAGGTAGAACTTGACGTCCTCCTCTGTGAACATTACCTAGTAAGAGAGGAAAAACAAACCACTTAACCTGTTTTTTGGCTGGTGTGTTTTAGAGAACTCTGCCAGAGAGCCCGAGAGTCCACACTTAGGTGGGTTTGCTCCGTGCATGGAACATCGTGGCCCCCCAGAGTGCTTTTCTGACTCTTCTCGTGGAAAAGTGAGTTCCCTGTATAGTTCTAAGATCAGCAGACAGAGACCAGGGCTTCCTGCAAAGGTGACTCATGCAGGTTTGTGAGTGGGGTGCTCAGGTTCAGCTGTCCCCTCTCTGTCCTTTTCGTCCCTGCAAATCATTTGGCTCTGGGGTGGGTTTCTGGGTTTATATTCTGACATGAACGCTGCTGATGTGAACTCATAACAATTTTAACACGAGTAACTAAACCACACTGTGAGGGCTTGATGGGAAGTTACTGAAAATGGCTCCCAAATATCACTCTTTCCCCACGGATTTCTCCACTCCTTGGGTCGATGCAAACTAGTAGCCGATGTAACCTGCTGTAAACCCAAAGAGGAAGATCACACACAGGCGGTGTGGAGTCAGCTATGGGCGGCCCAAGCTGCTCAAGGGAGGCGGGGTGGAGAGGGGCTTCTGGGTGCTGGGGCAGGCGGCCACATACTGGGCTCCCATGTGGTGGGACAGCTCAGGGCTCGGAGGTGACGAGGTGGGGATGCCCTACGTGTCCAAGTGCCAGGGACACGCTCACTCGGGCCGGCTGAAATAAGCATGAGGCCTCGGAGCCCAACAGACTTCAAGGCCATTGTGTCATCATGACTCATCCCTGCCCCCAACTTGTGAGAATCAGTGTATATGTTTTGAAGACCCCTGAATAGGAAGCGGAATCATGACCACAAGCCATTTTCTACATTCGTCATGAGAAATCAGCATCATGGAGACTACACGTCCACATGATGACTGAAGTCTCTCTCGGAAAGCAGACATGAAGAATCAGCATGCCGCCAGAAGCCTGCCTGGCAAGCACCAAATTAGCAGGGTAGCCGGGGGCCTGGACAGTGAGTGGCGTCAGGTGGGAGCCAGGCATCCACTTCACACAGGGGATTCCTCCACGTGGCTGGACACGCAGGCTCCACGTCCCAGCCATCTGCCAGCCCCCCGAGTCCCCTGTTCTCCATTCCGCGCTTGGCCAGTGCCTTTCCCAGATGGATGTTTCTTTTCCAGATTGCTTAATGTGCTCAGTGGACTGACTTTCAGCAAGTTCTGCTGGTGGCCTTGTTCTTTCCTGACTTGGCATAGCCACACGTGGATCACCATGGGTTTTGTGTGTAATTTAGGGCTCAGCAAACCTGTCTTTCCACTCCCCCAGCTCTTAGTGTAAGCCCCAAGGACAAGAGCAGGAAGTTTCTCTACAGAAAGGAAACACCTCCCGGGTGTGTGTTCTGCAAGTTCGCCGGCACAGTGACCGTCCTGTAAGATGCTGAACCCCGTACTTGCTGAATGAGAGGACCCAAGGAAAAGACTTTCCGCAGGTTGCCAGCAGCTCCATGAGTCTGTGATGCCCACCCTGGACAACTTTCCTCCTCCTCTGAAATAAAGGCTCTCAGAGGAGACACATATTCCCATACGAGGAGCTGCCACGATTTTTGCCAATTACTGCGGTCTTTTTGGTCAAGGAGCCCAACCACAGGCATGTCATAGCAGCTGCTGGACAAAACCAGACCCCAGATGGACTGACTCCCTGTGGATGAGAGGGGAGTGGACAAACCAAGAGATGGTATCACATGAGGAATGGGCAGACGCCAGACTCTGGCAGCTTTGGAAATGGGCACACACCTGAAGGGGCCGGACGCAGGTCCCCAGGGGCTTTGTGTAGGGCTTGGATCAGGTTCTCCTGGCCCAGTGTTTTTCGTCCGTGCAAGGAGCCCCAGAGATACCTGCGCTGCTGGACGCAGAGGGACAGGGCAGCCATGTTCTCTGGGACCCTCTGCTCCCGCTTCCAGAGCCACTCTGCCTTGCTTTACTATCCATTTGTGGCTTTGTGCAAGACAAAGGGGTTTCCTGCTGAAAATGGGAAGGTGGGGAAAGGGAGTGGGGGTGTGAAGGCACCCCGCTGGGAAGTGGGTGTCAGGAGAGCTGGGGCTGCTCTGCCTGGGGCTTCAGATGCCCTTGCTAGGCCACTCCTCCTTTGTGTCAGAGAAGAACAAGTAGGACTGTCAGAATGGAAAGCCGGGCAACGGCACTGCCATGGGCAGAATCTGCCTTTGGCAGAATCTGCCTTTCCCATCCCATGAAGTGGGGTGCTTTTCACGTCCACCTGGGCCACAGGGCTCTCAGGCTGCAGTGAAGCTGCAGCCTGGAGAGTTCCTACCGAAGGCAGTGGAGGTCAAGAAGAGACCCTGGCATGTGCAATTGCAGTCATGAGACAAAGATGGGGTGCGAAGACCACACCCGATGCTCCCGAACACCCCCAGATGTGCGGGCAGCATTGCACGAGCTACATCTTCCCAGGAAGGAAAGTGAGACCCTGTGAGAGTCTTTCCCAGCTGTTCCTATCCACTGACCTGTGCCTTCCTGTGCTCTAGCTGGGAGGCCAACAGCGTGACTTATGGTCCTGGAGCTGCAGGGCTGCGTCAGGGCCACCCGGGACTGTTGCTAGGGCTGCTTATGTGGCTTCCTTAGAACTAACCAGCAATGCACACAGCACGCCAAACACGCACACACCCACATCACACATAGCACACACCACACTTACTACATACCGCACCCACAGCCACCCACACACATACACACACCCCACACATGCACACAGCACGCCAAACACACACACACCCACATCACACA
>NW_016107704.1:598473-682811 GCF_001604975.1 Cebus imitator | reverse complement strand
ACATGCACACAGCACACCAAACACATACACACCCCACAGAACACACCACACGTATCACATAGAGCACACACACACACACCACACACACAGCAGCCAAACACACACACCCCACAGAACACACATGTATCACATAGAGCACACATACACACACTAGACATCCACATACAGCACACACACCCACCCCCACACACACACCCCCTACATATGCACACAGCACGCCAAACACACACACTTCCCATATCACACATAGCACACACCACACCTACTACATATAGCACACACACTCACCCCCCCACACACCCTACACATGCACACAGCACATCAAACACATACACACCCCACAGAACACACCACATGTATCACATACAGCACACATCCACACACCACACATATACACCCCACACATGCACAGAGCACGCCAAACACGCACACACCCATCACACAAAGCACACACCACACATACCACATATAGCACACACAAACCCACACACCCCACACATACACACACCCTATACATGCACACAGCACACCAAACACACACACACCCCACACAGGCACACAGCATGCCAAACACCCCCCCAACATATACACATAACACAAATACCACCACACACAGCACACATCACACATGCCACACTCATCATGCGACATATGCACACCCAACATATGCACACACACTTAGACCACACACACACCCTCACACTACACATAACACTCGCACATATGTGCATACCCCACGCATCATGCACATGCGCTCTCACAGACCCCCCCATGCAGACCCCACACATCAAGCTCATGCAGTCTCACACACACTCCCACATATACCACACACTCGCATGTACTCACACATGCACACCTCCCCACACATGCAGTTTTGCATGCACTCACACATGTACACCCCCACACATGCACACTCGCACGCACTCACACATGCACACCCCCACATATGCACACTCGCACGCACTCATGCATGCACACAACACACATGCACAATTGCATGCACTCACGCATGCACACCCCCACACGTGCACACCCCACACACATGCAGTTTTGCACACACACATGCACACCCCCCCACGCTTGTATATACACATGCACCCCCCACACACATGCACACTTGTATGCACACGCACATCCCACACACATGCACATTTGTACACACACACGCACATCACCACACACATGCAGTCTTGCATGCACTCACACATGCACACCCCCCAAGCACATGCACACTCATACACACTCACATATGCACAGCCCCACACACATGCACACTCATATGCAGTCACATATGCACAGCCCCACACACATGCACACTCATATGCACTCACATACGCACAGCCCCACACACATGCACTTTTGCATGTGCTCACCTCCTCCCAGTGCTCTCCACCCCTCCTTCCCTTGAGTCCCAGACAGACATTCCTGCTCGCTCTCGGTAGCAGCTGCTCACCTCTTTGGAGAGCCGGGTGAAGAGGTCCCCTCCCCGCAGGAAGTCCAGGATCAGGTAGAGCTTCCCTTCTGTCTGAAAGGCTGCGGGGGAGAGAAACCAGCATTTTGGCAGCTTGTCGAATGTCCTGTGGCAACACCGCTCTCTGGCTTCTCGCTGCTCACAGTGCTGCTTACTCCGGGAGGCTGAGCCATTTGAGAAACAGCGGGACCCTGGCTGACGACCAGCTTGAAGGAGCAGCACCCGGCAAGGGGGGCCTGACGCTGTGAGGGCTGCCCCTCTCTCACTGCTGTTAGGGGTCTTGAGCCTTTTTCATCTTTCTTTCTTCTCCCCTCCTTCCTTTTTTAATCGTAAAGGAATTGAAACATACATGGGGAGAGAGACGTGCATATTCAAGCTGTTCTCATCGTTGCCGGCTTCTGTCGGGATGCATTAGTGAGCAGCCTGAAGACGGCTCTGATGAGTCTGGAGGACATGTCCTTTACGTCCTGTGGAAGTTCATTCTTCCTACAGAACTCCACTCTGGCACCAGGGAACCCCCGCTTGCCTTCCTCTCTCACAGCAGCTCTAGTGATTGGTCAGCCCAGTTATCTGTACATCAAGACAATGGGGCTCATGTCCTAGGTCTGGGACCCATGAGCTACAACTGCAGACTATGATTCAGGCCACAGGCAGGCCACACAGCTCCTGTCCACACTCAGCAAGGGCCTGCCTCTGTTCAGAGGGTGCAGGAGCATGGAGGGTCTAGCGAAGCCTGTCAGCATCCCTGCTGTGATGACGGCCACTGCAGCGGCACTGCTGAGGCACCACTGGGAGCCTATTTTATCTACGTAGGACGCGTGGCTGGAAGGGATCCTGATATCCCTGCCTACTAGAACATGTTTTATTTCCTAAAAGTACATGCTAGAAACATCATAAATGTTGGGGTTTTAGAAACATAGCCTTGAGCTAGAAAGCCCTCTGCCAGGACTGTGATGCTGAGTGCCATTCAGTGCTCCATCCTGGGCTGGGTGGGCAGATGGAGCCCTTGGGTGACCACGGAGGTGATGTGGAGGTCTGTTGAAAGCTCTTGTAAGACACCCGGTTCTCAATTGCTTCAGAAAAGCCCCCCCAGCAAGTAACATAAATGACATGTAGGATGGGACTTGACCCCAGCCACTCGGCAGCAGTGGAGGGAGTGAAGTGTCGGAAAGCCGGTCTCTGCAGCTCCTCTGCTGCGAGGTGGGGTTTGCAGCTGCACTGCCCACATCCCAGAATGAACAGCAGGGTACACCGGCTTCTGCAGCTCCTTCGTCCTGCCCTCAGATTCCCAAACGTCTCACTAACACCTCCCTGCATGCCACCTTGCCCTACGCAACCAAGAACCAACAGCTAGTTTTGTTGCTGTTCCCTTCTGTACTCTGCTCAACTGGATGACCAGGTGGGAAAGTTTAGTGCAGTAAGCCATGAGCCTGCCCCCACCATCTCAACACAACTTTTTTTAATTTGAAAATTTCACTTACTGCTTCTCTGTTGGGATAAAAAGGCAGACAGCAAATGAAGACAAGTCATGGGGCAAAGCAGCTATGTGGCCTTTGGTTAGTTACTTGAGCCTCAAACCATGAAAATAATAAGCTACCTTGAATGGAAGTTTTGAGGGTTCATCTTTAAACATGATATTCACTTGAAATGAAGAAGGTGTTACCATTTCTGGTTTAAAGAAATAATTAGGTCATAGAGCATTTTATTGTAAAACAAAGCAGAAATAAGTCATAGATTCATCCCAATCAAGGTTGAGATCTTCTTACTAAATTATCAATGGTATGGTAATAATTTAATAATGGATACCCCATCTATAATTAGATCTTTGAGATGAAAACAGGGCTTCTTGCTCTTTCAAAGAAAACAAATACAGAAGAGATTAAGTGATCAGGAAATAAGGCATCTTCATCCCCAGACAGGGCAGGACTCTCTGGTACAGGAAAGATTTTCTTCTTTCTGACCAGTTATTTCTTTTTCAAATTTCCTCTGATCTGGAGAAGGTTCTCTGGGTCCTCTCTAAAGTGTCCTTTTGACTCTACTTACCGTAATGAAGCTTTACAATGAAGGGGTGATTCACTTCTGCCAAGATGTCTCTCTCCATCTTCGATCTCACTCGGTCCCGAACTGCAAAGTAGAAAGATAAAGGCGTTCAGGAGGCAGGAATTCAGAGTGCTGAGGATCACCAAACATGAAATATTGATACAATGCCCCCAACTTTTCATCACAAACATTTCAAACATACACAAAACTTGAAAAAGTTGTACAATAATCCTGGATTAAACAACTGTTCACATTTTAATACATTTGCTTTCTCACTCTCACACTACACACACACACACACACACACACACACGCATCTCTAGCTCTCCAAAAAATTAAAAATAAATTGTTGGCAGCACGACATGTTACTCTGAGGTGCATGTGCAGGTGGTCTCCTAAGAAAGAGGACAGTCTCTTACATTACATAACTCTAACACTACTGTCACACCCAATAAAACCAACAATCCTTCCATGATACCATCTAACATCCAGTCTATATTCAATCTTCCCTCGACAGCATTTACAGCTCTTGGTTTTTCCAACCTAGGATTCAGTTCAATTACATTGGTTGTAAAATGTCTTTGTTTTGCTCCTAGGAGACAATGGTCCCACACCTATTTCCCCTGCCCTGTATTTTTTTGTGGACTTTTTGGTAAGTCCAGGTCAGTTTTTATCTGTAGAATGTTCCACATTCTGGGTTCGTCTGATGGTTGCTCAGTTGCTTTCCATAACTCTTGTATTTGTTGTCGACTGGAGATGTTATAAGATCGGGGCTAAACGGTTTCGGTCACCAGGTAATGCCTGTACCTCAGACTGCCTCAGATCAGGAGATGCCTGCAGGGCTCACCCGCTCTGCGTCATGTTCAATGTGATCCGTGGTGGAGGGGGCAGGTCATCATCTCTCCATGGAAAAGGTCTGTATGTCCCTTTTTGAGTAATAGGTACCTGTGGGCTGATAGCTGGCATGGAGGGACCTGTGGGTTCCCAAGCAATCCTTCATGCAATGGTGCTAGCATACACATGTGATCCCTGCCTGAGTCATTCAGGCTACAGGACAGCCGTTTTCACATTTCTGATGGAACTGGAAATTGAGGAAGATTCTTCTCTCCGTCTCCATGAAGATAACCATGGACCATGTACTTTCTGTTTAATTTAGTGTGTTGTAACAGTTACATATTCTTCTTAGAGCTCACACTACCTCAAGTTTAGCCAATCGAGAATACAGATGCAATTAGTTTTGATGCAAAAACAAATGAACAAAGAACACCACTTGAGAGTAAGAACAGCTTTAGTATTCCAATAAGCAAGCCCTCACATCCTGGGCAGCATCTGGGGCCTCACACAGTCCAATGAGTGATGGTAGAAAATTTCTTCAAACGTTTCTATTGGGACAAACATGACGAGTATTTGATCATGGGCCAGGTATTTAAATGTATCCATATTTAGGACTTGTGATACATACTGCTAAAGTTTTATTTAAGAAATTCTTCACCAAGAATGGTGCAATAATAGTAAGAAAATAGAAAATAACAAACTTGGAGGATGTGGAGAACTTGGAACCTGCATGCATTGCTGGTGGCAATGTAATATGGCACAGGTGCTGTGGAAAATAGCTTGGTAGTTCCTCACAAAGAAGCAGAATTCCGTGGGACCCAGCAATTCCGCTCATAGGATACACGACCAAAGCCTGAAAGAGTGGATTTGAATGGGTTCATACACTCCCATTCATGGCAGGATTCTGTACAACAGACAAAGGAGGAAGCAACCCAAGTGTCCATCAACAGGTGATGGACAACATGTGATGCTGTAGTAAACACACACACATGTACACAAATACACACACACACACAACGGAGTATTAGCTCTAAAAAAAAGTAAAATTCTCACACACAATATGGATGGAAACTTCAGGACATTCTGCTAAGTGAAATAAGCCAGATACAGGAGGACCACTATTGTATGATCCACTTAGAAGAGCTGCCTAGAATAGCCAGATTCAGAGAGATGGAAAGCAGAATCCTGGTAAACAGGAGCTAGAGGAGGGGGAATGAGAAATTATTGTTTCCATTTGGGATAAAAATGTTTTTGGTATAATACTGGTGAGGACAACATTGTGAATGTACTGATGTCACTGAACTGTTCACTTACACATGGCTGAAGTGATCAATATTATGTTACATATGTCTCACCACAGTTAAAAAGAGAAAATCCTTCCTCATTCCTGGGTCCCTGAGTTTCACTCTCTGAACTCCTGGTTTTAATGTTCCACCCAGGATTCAGGCTCTCTGAAGTCTGCCTGTGTCCTTGGTGCTGGGACAGTTTTGCTTTCCCGTTTGGTCTGTAACAGTGTCTCCTGGGGCCCGGGCGGTGACTGTGGCATCTGGCCCGGCACCCCGCCTCACTGTCAGCATCACTGTGTCCTACTCTTCGCTTTGGTTTCCTCATATACAAACTGGATGAGATGGCTCCCACCTCCCAGGGCTGCCTGAGAAACCTGTGCAGTGACATGTGCGACACCCCGACCCGGGGCCAGCCCACACTGTGCTGCTTCAGGTGTCATTGGCAGTGACACCTTTGTTATATGCTCACATTCCCTTTCATTTTCTGATCCCTCCTTGCTTTTCCCCCACTCTGCCCATCCCTCTTCTGACCCCAGACCCTTGTCATCACAGTGGTCCTGTAACATTCCTTAGAGTGGGAGGTCCAATATTTTGACTTCCCTGGACCACACTGTAGGAATTGTCTTGGGCCACACATAAAATACACTAACACTAGCAATAGCTGATGAGCTTTAAAAAAAAAAATCACAAAAAAATCTCATAATCTTTTAAGAAAGTTTACGAATTTGTGTTGGGCTGCATTAAAAGCTGTGTAGCCTACAGGCCAAGGTTTGGACAAGCTTGCCTTAGAGTCTAGACGGGCTGTGGGCAGAGCTGGGGGATACTATCAGCTCCCCTGAACTTCAGCACCTCCTTCCCCAGTGGTCCTCGTAGTTCCTAATCCCTTGAGACCAAAACAACAAGGCAGAGGGTACAGGAACGACTCCTCATAACTCATGCCCAAGGGGAGTGAATCCTTCTCCTGCCTCAACTAATGGAATCAAAATTTGATTGCTTAAAAGACTTTGGTGAGCATGCAGTTCAACCCTATGTTCTTACAGAAAGGAAACTGAGGCTCACCGCAGGAAAAAGCATTGCTCAAAGTTAGATAGCTCCTGGTGGCCGGAAGGAAGCAGATCCCTGCCTGCCCCCTCTACTGGGTGAAGGCCTGGCGTGCGTCCCAGCTGCGTACGTGCACTGTCCTCGCCGGACACAGGGGCGGTACAAATTGCGGCACAGAAGACTAACTGCTGTGGAGGACGAAGGGGCAGCAAGCAACCTGGGCTGAGAGAGATTTAACGAGAGGGGCCACGCACGGAAAGCACTGACCCAGTTGAGAAGCGGAGCACCGCGCTCAGAAGCCAGGATACCGTGGAGCACCTTCACAGAATACAATTTTATACCCCGGCTGTGATTTTATCTCTAGAGTAATGATCCCTGAGTTCAGAGATCTTTTCTCCCTCTCCAATTGTAGTCATTGTGTGCAAACGTTTTGAAAAGGCTCAGCTGCAGAATTTAAGTCTTGCACCCGTTCCCGTTTATCATTTGTGAGTTCACGCCTTAGTGATCTGGATTCTGCATGTTGGTCAGGGTAGTTTTCTTTCTCTATGAAGGTGAGCCGGAAGATAGGCCATAGGATGGCAAATTTGGGGGAAATGTATAGCGAAGGTGGGCTTGGTCTTCCCAGCCCTTTTGTGAATCAGACAGCTGAGTGGTGAGGTCACAATTCTTGCCGCTTGGCCTCAGATTCCTTCCTCCCCCACCTTTTTTCCTGGGCCCACTCCTTTCCCATTACTACTTCTCCATCTTCTCTGCGCTGGGCATTTAGAATGAGAAGAGGCAGGCTGTGCCCTGCAGGAAGTGAGAGCCCAATGGGGATATGGCCTGTGGGGAGGGCAGCAAGGGGTCACCAGAGGGTGACCAGCCCTACCCCATGTGTGCTGGGGGAGTTGTGTGTGCTGGGGGAGTTGTGCATGCTGGGGGAATTGGGAACGGCCCGGGAGGTTTTCACAGAGGAGGAGCTAAGTCTTGCAGGGGACCTGGGAGCCTCCAGGTGTTCGGAGGCTCAGGGATGTGGGTGGGCTGGTACACAGAGCTGCAGCGCCCCACTGATGAGGCCAGCATCAGGGACGCAGGGCCTGGGGAGCCGAGAGACCAGGGAGAGGACTTTCACACAGCACGTGTTCAGGGCCTAGTCTAGAATTAAGAGGTCATGTGGAGGATGCAATAGCAGTGTGACTGGAATGGGCAATGTGGCCAGAATGGGACAAGGGGATCCCACCATCCAGCCCTGGAGAGGGACGGATCAGGCCTGGAGGAGGGAGAACGGAGACTCATGACCTCTTAGCTGCTGGGAATAAAAAGGATGGAGCCGCATCATCCTAGCCCTCTGCCTGGGTGACTGGTGGAGAAATTAGCCAGGAGAGAAGTCAGGAGGTGGGCAGGGAGAGAAGAGGCCACCTGTACTCTGCCTGTCCAGTGCTGAGGACACGTGGGGCTCAGGAAAATACTTGGTCTGGAGCTTTGCTGGAAACACAGATGCAAGCACCCACCCCACGGCAGGAGCCAAGGGTGCTGAAAGACCACCGGAGGCTATGTAGGATTAAGGAGGACCATGGTGGGGACCACGGTGAGGACCATGGTGGGGACTGTTGTTCTGGGGGAGAAGGGAGAGAGGATGCTCCATGATCTGGTCAGGAGGACCCGGATGAGACAGACGGAGAATTCAGAGATGTGAAAGAGTGTTAGGTGGCAGCAGATGCTCAAGACAGTCCACCAGGTGGGGACGCAGGAGGCCACTCGCGGAGTCGCATGACTCACGGCAGATTCATCAGGGACCATGCAATGAGGACATTGCTCATCCCCAGGGAGGGGCCTGTGGCTGGGTCTGCGATGTGGTGGGTGAGTGAGGTCAGCATTTCTGTGGCCCCTTGATGTGACTTTTGGAAGCTTTGACATACTTTTTAAATTAAAACATTTTATGCATTCATTCTTGAAAAAACAGTTCCTGATGTAGATAAAAATAAGAGAGCTTGTGTTATTAAACACAACTGCAGTTATGCACTGGAGAGGACATTCTGAAGGGCAAAACCTCATGCCAGCATCGGCATGACGTCATTAGGATGCTCTCATCATGCGCTGGAGATTGCCGGATGGAGCTCCTGTATCTGTCACCTTAGCTCTACAGAAGGGAGGAAAAGCAAAATGATTCACAGGGAAGATGCTACAGAGAATGCCTTTATTTTCCCTGTAAAGGGAAAATAAAGCTTGGGCCCCAGAAATCACTAAGCTAAAGGGAAAAGTCAAGCTGGGAACCACCGAGGGCAACCTGTGTCCCATTCTATTCAAAGTCGCCCCTCTGTTCACGGAGAGAAATGTAGATCTGACTGCCTGCTTTGGAGAAGCTAATCAGAAGCTCAAAAGAATGCAACCATTGGTCTCTTATCTACCCATGACCCAGAAGCCCCTCCCCATTCCAGTCTTCCACCTTTGCTTGGAGTTGTCCAACCTTTCCAGCTGGAACCAGTATTCATCATACATATGTTGATTGATGTCTTATGTCTCCCTAGAATGTACAAAACCAAACTGTCCTTGACCACCTTGGGTACATGTTGTCAGGACCTCCTGAGGTTGTGTCACGGGCGCACGTCCTCAACCTTGGCATAAATTTCTGAATTAACTGAGATCTGTCTGAGGTTTTTGGGGTTCAAGTCTCCATTCCTCACCTCTCCCCAGCTACAGCCTCCAATGGCCACAGCCAACGTGAGTGCCAATGAGTTTCGGGAGTTAATGAAAGCAAACCTGGAATCCATTCACCCAACGCAAAGACCCCAAAGGGAGAAAGGACATAGTGGAATCAGAAAGATTTCTCTCAAAATAAAAGCAAAGGCCTGGGCAGAAGACGCAGGGCTCACGAAGGCAGACAGGCTCTGCAGAAAGCCAGGGGCGGCAGTGACTGCACACAGCAGGAGGGGTGGGGGGGGCTGCCCCTTCTAGGATGATTAAACAAGAAGTCTCTCTCTCTCTGAGCTGCCTGCTGGCATCAAACAAAGTTAAACTCAATAAGGAAAATTTCTCCATCACACACCACACAGCCAATGGGGCTGCCATCATGCACCCGTGGGCTTTGGCACGCCCTAGACTGGGGCTGCTTCCACATGGGGAAAACCTCATTAGATGCAGGTGGCCAGGCTTGCTGCACTGTGTCTTTTATCTCGGCGAAGCAGGCCCAGGCTTAGCAGGGCCCGCAGGAGGGCAGGCTGTCTGTCACCCAAAGTGCCTCCTCTTACAGGCGAGGTCCCTGCTCCACCTGCCCAGCCCTGCATGCTGATGCTGAGACCTGGTGAAGCAGTGTGGGAGAGAAAAGGGGGATTCCTGCTCCATCCTGCCATCTCCTTGCAAAGCTTAGTGCTCGACTCTGGTTAAGAGCATCTGAAAGTTCTCTAAATAGGACTGATGTTTTATTGAATTCACATCCATTTGGAAGGAACTTGTTTAGCCACATATCTGACTTTAAAGCATTGGTAAGGAAAACTTGGTAAGTCTGATGAAAAATTAGAGAACGATGTCTTATATTCAAATTTTAAAGGGACTATAGAGTCACAGTAAAAAAAAAAAAATAGGTCTCCTCCCTATATCTTACACTAAAATAAATCCCATATCTATTAAAGAATTACATTTAAAAACCAAAACCAAAAAAAAAAAAAACAAACCCAAAAAAACAAAGCTGGCCAGGCCTGGTGGCTCACATCTGTAATCTCAACACTTTGGGTGTCTGAGGTGAGTGGATCGCTTGAGCCCAAGAGTTGGAGACCAGCCTGAGCAACATGGTAAAACCCTGTCTCTACTAAAAGTACAAAAAGTTAGCCAGGAGTGGTGGTGTGCACCTGTAGCTTTAGCTACTTGGGAGGCTGACATGGGAGAATCTCTTGAGCCTGGGAAGCTGAGGCTGGGTGATGGAAGTAAAACACTGCCTCAAAAAAGAAAAAAAAAGCACCAAAAAAGCAACAACAAATTATAATAAAGGTTAACACTTATCTGGTATCTGGATGGGGAATCTTTTTTGTTTTTTAAATATAAGCAATGGAAGAAATAACACAGGAAAGATAGATTAAGTTACAAAATATTTACAAATTGGCCTTCCAAAAAGATTATAAAACTAAAAGGCGAACAAAAATATACGGTTATCTTAAACAAGCAGAAAAGAGGTCAAAAGCGAAAGTAAATATAATACCCGAATACTCTCAAAACGTTTACAATAAAAAAGAAAGAAGCTGAGCATCAGCCCGACAGTGAACCCAACATATTCCAGGTTAAACACATCAGTGTGGGGAAGACGTTTTTGTAAGAACGTTTTGTATGTCTAACTCCCTGGGCACGACGTGGCCTCACACAAGTGTACGCTGGGTTTAGGGCGGCGGAAAGCAGGAAGAGGATGTGTTCACTCCAGGGCAGGGTGGTACGACTGCTGATGACACAGGACAGACAGACAGATCGAGCGGACGACACTGTATAACTAACCGTGCCTAGTTTCCGTACGTGAACGGGAAGACAAACTGAACTAGATGTCAAGGACAGTCATCACGCCAAGCAGTGCTCTCGGCATGTGAAATACCATGACTAGAAATGGCTGTTCAAGAGTGACTGGGGAAATGCTCGGGTCTGTGCAAATTCTAGCGTTGCTGGGCAGAGCTGCAATACACCAGCCTCGCCACTGCCCGCTCTGGGTGGTATTGGTCATGCATGGCCCATATCCAGGGATGGAACGAAACGGCTGGAGCCATTGATCTGCCAACTGACAGCCACAGAGTGATTCCTCCACTGAGAAACTGACAGTGAAAGCAAATGTTTCATTTTCTGATGCTCAGTACATGCAAACCATCTCTTTGACAGTCAGGGAGTCCACGGAGTTTTGATTTCTAAGATCTAGACATATAAAAAAGAAAACCTAGTGAAAAGGTTTCTTCCATTGTTACTGTGTTAATGAGTTATAGACATTGTGAGAGCCGCAGAAAACCGAGTTAAAAGACCACTCACACCAGCCTGCAGGGAAATGCCAGCAACCACTGCCTGCTGGGCAGTTCTAGACTAGCGGAGACTCTGGAGCCAGGCCATCTGCGCCGGGCCACTGCCCCTCTGTGATGTTTATTCTCTTGTACTTAACAGGTTAGCCTGGAGCTGCCTGGGGCTTGCTCCTAGAGATGTGAAAAGAATAAATGTTCTAGGCTGTCCTCGGATTCACTAATGAATGGCAGGCACTGGGGATACGTTAAAATTTTGTTGTCCTTCAAGTTAACCCTGTATTTGTGGCCAACTTGCCGCATTTCAGGTTTGAGTGATGCAGTTTCCATGGCTTACCTGCCCTGTTCAGCAACCTGTGCCCCCTGGTACCAGTTCTGACTGCCATGTGCTCTCCACTGTCATGGCCCCAAGACAATCCCTGGGGCTGAGACGACTGTGGAGGCACCACAGGTCACCCCACTGCGAGGGGCATGGTTTCCTTCCCAGGAAAACACAGGAGGAAGCACTTTGTGAGATCATCCTGGCAGGAAAAGGTTACACGATACACAACTACAGCTACTTTCTGGAACCCCTCTACAAGCGCCTCTCTTCAGCAGCAATGCCTGCATTTGTTTGTCTGATTTTTAAATTATCTCCCCCAATAGACTTCATCTGTGTATTACATGATACAGCATACGGTGGTGGTTAGCTTTATAAAAGTGTCAACTTGACTGGGTTGAGATGCCAAGGTAGCTGGTGAACTATGACTTCTGGGTGTGTCTGTGAGGGCGTTTCTGGGAGATATCAGCATTTGAATTGGTGGACTGAATAAAGATCACCCTCTCCTATGTGAGCAGGCACCATCCAGTCCACTGAGGGCCTGAATAGAACAAAAAAGCGGTGGGAGAGGAATCTGCTCCCTGTTGAAATGGGACATTCATATTTTCCAGGCCTTGGACATCAGTGCCTGGCTCTTGGGCCGAGACTTAAGCCATTGCTCTCCTCTCCCCACCACCAAGTTCTCGGGACTTTAAACTCAGACTGGAACTTAAACCACCAGCTCTCCTGGTTCTCAGGCCTTTGGATTTTAACTGAAGGACGCCCCCAGCTTTCCTGGTCCTGCGGCTTGCAGGTGGAAGCTCATGGGACTTCCCAGCCTTCATATCCATATAAGCTGATTTCTGTAATAAATCTCTAAGAAATGTATATCCATCCTATTGGTTGTTACTCCGAAAAATCCTCAATAATACATAAATTGGCGCCCAGAAGTGAGGTGCTGCTATAACAAAGCCTAAGAATGTGGAAGCGGCTTTGGAACTGGGTAATGGGTAGAGGCTGGAAGAGTTCTGAGATGCAGCTAGAAAAAGCCTACATTGCCATGAGAAAGACCTTTCAATGCGACTCTGGTGAAGACTCACAAAGAAAAGAGGAGAGCTGTAGAGAAAGTCTACATCTTCTTAGGGAATACCTAAGGAATCCCGGATGCTGATAAGGAAGTCAGTATGGACCAGCCTCCTCCATAGAAGCCGGCAGCGACTCTCCAAGGCAACAGAAGATGACCCTGCAGCCAACTCAGAGCATCAGGGCTGCCCACCCACGTCAGGCCAGGGCATAAGCGCTCCGGGTAGAATGATCTAAAAGTAAGGGCCACTGGTGTGTGGGGCTGAGCGCTGCCTCACAGTGTGGGCTCTCCACCCTCCAGTGCTGCTGACCCTGGCTGCCCTGGGTACAACGCTGCCTAGGGCAGACCCTGATGCCCTGTGAGCCCCAGCAGTTGCCTTCTGGAGGGAGCAGGTGGCAAAGGCTGGCAGTGACTGTGTGGTTCTGTCTTCCTCACCATGGGGAGCGCAGGAGCCTTGGGGGTGTGGCTACCCACCCCCCACCCACCCTGCCCCAGATTTCAAAGGCTGGGATCCAGGCACAGAACCACTGCGAGGTCATCCAGCCACACTGGATGGAGTCAGGCACCCAAAGCTGTGGGGCCAGGGACTTGGAGAGCCGACCCCTGCCTTGCAAAGCTCTGGGACAGGAACTCCAACTCTGTATGTTCTTTTTTTTTTTTTTTTTTTTTTAGAAAAGATTTTTTTCTTTTTTTTTTTTTTTTTTTTGAGACAGAGTCTTACTCTGTTGCCAGGCGCTAGGCTGGAGTGCAGTGGCACAATCTCAGCTCACTGCAACCTCTGCCTCCCGGGTTCAAGCAATTCTCCTTCCTCAGCCTCCCGAGTAGCTGGGACTACAGGCGCACACCACCGTGCCCAGCTAGTTTTTGTGTTTTTAGTAGAGACGGGGTTTCACCATGTTGGCCAGGATGGTCTCGATCTCTTGACCTCGTGATCCGCCCACCTTGGCCTCCCAAAGTGCTGGGATTACAGGCTTGAGCCACCGCGTCCGGCCTCTGTATGTTCAAAAGGCAGGACACCTGCTCCAGTGGGCCTGGAGGGCACAGCGTCTAGTCAAAGAGGATTATTCTGGAGCTTTGAGGTTCCATGTTGTTTTCTCTGCTGGGTTTTGGACTTATTGGGACCTGTTACTCCCTCTTTCCTGTTTCTCCTTTGGAAAGGAAATGTCTGTCCTGTGCTGGTCCCACCACTGTATTTTTGATGCACATAGCTCGTGTGGTTTCACAGGCTCACCGCGGGAGGCTGATTTGTATCAGGATGAATCGTATCTTGGATCTCACTAATATAGAGAGATCGTAGAGATACTGACATTGGGGGCAGAGGAAACCATGTGATTTGGATGAGATATCAGGCTTTAGACTTGAGTTGAATGAAGCTGAGGCTATGGAGAGGGATGAACGTGGGAAAGACATGAATTTTGGAGACTGGATGGAATGCTATAGACTGTTTATACTCCCTCCATTAAATTCATATGTTGAAACCTAACTCCCTGTGTCATGGTTTTAGGTGGGGCCTCCGGGGGTGATTAGGTCAGAAGGGGGGAGCCCTCATGCATGAGATTAGTGCCCTTAGAAAACAGACCTCAGAGAACTCATTCATTCCTTCCGCCAAGTGAGGTCACAGTGAGGAGAGGGCCATGAACCAGGCAGCAGCCTCCCCAGGCATGAAATCTGACATAGCCTGGATCTGGGATTTGCCGCAGAACTGTGAGAAATAAATTTCTGTTGTTTATGATGTTCTGTGATGTCAGCCTGAATGAACTAAGACACATATCATATCATATTATAGCATACTGTTCTGTTCTATTTTACCTAGATATTACAAAAGCAAATTAAGGTTAAGATGAAATTTAATGCAATTCTGTCAGCCGCTGTGCGGACGGGAAATGGCTGTGCAAGTGCACCTTAGGAAACCACTGTGTGAGGGACACAAGGGACATAGTGGATGCTGTATGGACCATGCAGTGCCAATAGCTCTGCTGCTACAAGCCCACAGAACCATCGCTTCTGTGCACACCTCTGTGGGGGGCTGAGCACATTCGGACGGCCTTGGTGACCGGAAGTCCTAGCAGTTTGAGACCCCATGATGCTTTGGTTTGATGCAGTACAACTGCAGGGATTTTGAAGACTGAGCTGACAGACACACTTTAGCTTGAGACTCACCAGCACTGGAGAGTGTGGGCTGTGCTGGGCTCAGCCTCCCCCATGGGTGGCCATTGGCTGAGCCTTCCTTTCTTTACTCACAAAAAGGCTATTGAGCCTGAAATTATATCCTGCATGGCTTCCCAGATGCAAAATAAAAGTCCTTCTTCCCACAATATCTTCTAGCTTTCAAAGGTTTAATTCATAGTAAAAAATGGATTTCCATGAGCCTCTATGTTGCTAAACTTTTGGGGGACAAACTTTTTATAGTTAATTATTTCACAAATAAAGGAAGAGAAGAAAACCGTAAATAAGAATAATAAAAGTTAACCACACTGATTACCGTAATGGGTATGACTCCCCAACAGGTGTCTTTTTATTCTTCTATACTGAAGTATTAAAAAGATTGATATGGTTACTTAGCTGACTTCCTTAGCAGGCAATCTTTGTGCAGATAAATCTTAAGCCCATTACTCTTAAATACTTACACAGCATAGGTATTAAAGATGACAAGTAATGAAAAAAATCTGTTTCCTGCTTTTCGAATATCTATAATTCAAGAAATGCAACTCTGGCAATAAACACATAGAGGGCTCTATGTACACAGGCGGGTGGATCTGTACTACATCAGCTACCTGTTAGGTAAGGGTGATGTCTGTCTGAAATGCAAGCGATAGAGTGAGATCGTACCTTACAAAGGGCTTGAGAAAGACAGAAGTCAAAGATGGCTTAAGAAGGAGTCATTTTCATTTTGTTTGTCATCTTATGCAATTAAATGGGAAATAAATCCCTTGAAGAGTAAACACCTCAAGTACAACAAGCAGGAATGTGGCTTCTTGCTGAGGAAATGCAGAGAGGCTGTCATCTGGTGAGGATGGAGTTGGCCCAGGGGGGCCTGGGGAGCCAGTGAGTTATCTTGGGACAAGCACAGGACTCTGACTGTCACCACCTCCAAACAATGCTTTTGAGGAACTCTGCTGCTTTGTGCCTTAGTTTCATCATTTATAAATAAAGATGATGATTTATAAACATAATAACAATACGAGTCCTCCCCTCTTAAGAGAGGGCAAAATTGTGCTTGGATTCTTCCTTGCTTTTTTTTCCCCTGGGAATCTGAAATCATCAAAATGGGAATCAAATGACATAAATGAACTAGCATATTATGGAAATACAATCTGTTCAAGCTAACAGATTGATCGGAGCGCAGTTTCTGAGTGACTCAGTGCCTTCTAACGAAGCATCTCAGTGTAAGAGAGGGAAACAAATAAAGAGGTGCTGAAAATAACATTCTGGGGTTTGGAGCCAGGCAGGCTCCCAGGAGGTTCTATTTCAAGATGCTGTCACTGATACTTGCCTGCGCTGGTCACTACACACAGCCCTGCGTTCCCAGTGCCTCTGCAGTGATCCCAGCTTGCAGGAAGTGCTGCACTGCTTACAGGAAGGACAGAGGGAGCTTTGACAAGTCATCGAGCTTGGACTGGGCTGCCCGGGCCCATCCCATCTCCTGGCTGTCATGGGTGCCACAAGAGTGACCTACCACACAGCCACCGAAAAACACACAACACCAGCATAACCATCAGTGACTCGACTTGCTTAAACACAGAGATCCTGCTGGAATGATTTTATTTTCTCCTTTACAAACAAACAACTGGACACAGCTTATTTCCTTCCTAGAAGGGAATGCATATCTCGTCTAGGCGGAGAAAGCTGACTTGCAGGGAAAGTGCTTGAAAACCAGTTAGGCATGAAAACCCAGGTGCAGTCCTACCAGAAAAATTCTCATTACCAAGAAATAGTTCACATCAACAGCTCATTCTACATTGCGGAGAGTGCCCACTGAGATGAGGGAACTCTGCATGGAGAGCCCTTCTGCAGAAGGGCGCGTCTGTGTTCTCCACACAGACACTGGCCACCTTTAGTAATGAACGTGATCGCAGGCCTTTCACATGGTAACTGGGGGTGTTGCAGCTGAGCCATGACATAATTCCTTCTAACCAGGTGGCATCCAACTTTCTCCCCACACCCTACTCAGGAGACCTAAACGAAACCTCAACAAGAAAAGTCCTAATACAGCTCCAAAGCCACGCAGGATTCACGGAGGAAAGGGCTGAAGGTGAACACAGCGTACACTTCCTGAGCCTTTGCTTGGGCTGGCAGCACTCTGCACACTGTAACGTGGGAGCCTCACATCAGTGACGCTGTGGGGCAGGTATCTGTTAGTACATGCTGTCCCACTTTAAGCAGGGGGAAACTGAGGCCAGAAGAGGCACCCCAACATGATACAGCTCATGGGGTTAGAGTTGGACACAGCTCCAGAGTCTGGATTTTGTGCTCCTGACCCCCGTTATCAGGGATTCTCCATGTTGGCAGCACCCCAGAGAACCTTGGGGAGGCAGCTTTCTTGAATTCTCATGCTCAGACCAACTAACTTAGCATCTCCCAGAGGGGCCCCAGGCATGAGCATTTTGAGACAGTTCCCCAGGCAATTCCAGCTTGCAGCTGAGGACGAGAACTACTGCTCCCTACAAGACAGGCCATCCCCTCAGGTGAGTGGCCAGCCCTGCTTGATGAGTTCAGGCTTGCTTCGTTCTTGGTCTCACTTGGTCTCACGGTTGGGAATATGTGTCTTTGCAATATATTCTTTTACATCAGGTTCTTTCGCAATACAAAGTGGGGATATTACCCTTTGGAATTCATTTTATGTGGAATGCATTACATAGAACTGTTCCCTGTAGGAACTCCAGGTTGGTCATGAATATGGAAACTTGGT
This sequence comes from Cebus imitator, assembly GCF_001604975.1. Lineage (NCBI taxonomy): Eukaryota > Metazoa > Chordata > Mammalia > Primates > Cebidae > Cebus > Cebus imitator. The sequence continues at coordinate 664,890 of NW_016107704.1, read as the reverse complement.
CAAGTTAAAGAAGTGGAGGGTATTTAAGGCATCCTTAGGTACCCAGGCAACAGGCAGCACTGCTGGGTCAGAGGTGGGGACAGCAAGGCTGCCAGCACACCCCTGCAGAGCGGCCCCTCAGCGGCTGAGCAGACGACCTCCCTCAGAAATGATCCGACACCTCTCTAGAGGAAGGAGGCGGGTGCCCAGCACTCCAAACGTGTTTGAAGATCAAATGGAGCTGTCAGAAGCCATTATCCTCCAGGTGGGCTGGAAGGATCCCACTTACAACCCTCACTTTCCTGCACAGGACAATCAGCCACGGTTTGGAGAAACGGCTGCAGTTCAAAATGACTCTACAAGTCTCCCACCCTCCTGCATTTTTCTTTTTCAACACATTTTACTATTCACGTGCCTGGCATCTTCCCTGGGCGGCTGCCTGGGCTTCTGAGCTTTGCTGTCAGCACATGGAGCACATCCCTGGGGCTGTTACCATGTGCTCCTTTTCCCTCCTGGACATTCTTCAGGATTATTAATGATCTCACAAACCAGGGATGTTATGAGGGTAGGGAATGGGTTAGGAGATACTTAAACAACTTGGGCTAATAAAATGCAGAGGTGTTAGGGCTGAGACAGACGTGGGTGTCCCTTCCAGTCAACTCTCTTCTTTCACAGACGAGAAAGAAACAAGAAACTAAAGTTTTGGGCCAGGAGGTGTCCTTACCAGGCTAAGTGCTAGTTAGGACCAGTTAGTGCTAGTTAGGACCAAGTCTCCTCTCCACATAACTCTGCTGGGTCACGCTTAGCTCCAGGGACCTAACCTACTTTGAGGTATGCAAAGTATTATTTGCAAAGCTTTTCTATTTTCTCTTCAGAAAATAAATTCCAATAAAACCTTTGGAAAAAACATCTACGTTTTAGTGATGGATCATTATGGAAAGCTAAAAGTGTATAAGACGTAAAACAGTGATACGTTTTAAACCTGACTTTTAAGGAGCACACGGAAACAAAAAACTTTTCTGATCTTCTATGTTTATGTGGCTCTTGTTTTTGAGATAGGGTCTTGCTCTGTCACCCAGGCTAGAGTGCAGTGGCACAATCACAGCTCACTGAAGCCTGAACCCTTGGGCTTAAGCAATCCTCCCACCTCAGCCTCCAAGCAGCTGGGACTACAGGTGTGTGCCACTATACCCAGTTAATTTTTTGATTTTTAAAATGTTTTGTAGAGTTGGGGTCTTAATGTGTTGCCTAGGTCTTGAACTCCTGGGCTCAAACAATCTTCCCACTTCCTCCCCGCAAAGTTCTGGGGTTACAGGTGTGACCAATGCACCCAGCCAGCCACATGGCTCCTTTTCACAGTATAAAAATGATTTTACTTACACAAGCATATTGCTCCAAAATGTTTTAAAAATAACTTTATGTTACAAAGAGTCAGATATATTTTATTTTTGTTGAAAACTTGCAGTAACAGAGTACGGGAAGAAGACAGCAGCCAGCCTAATCCTGTAACTCAGGTCTTCACTTTGGCCTTGCTCCTGGCACAGTGTCTATCTCGTGTGCACGCACAAACCCACACACCTCACTACTGCTCCAGTCCCTCTTCCATTTAACAATCCCGTGATCATTCTGTACACAGACTTTTATATCCAGCCTGTTCCATGTAACAGGGGATGAGGAGTCGTTCCTCAAGGACACCACGAATTGGATTATGAACAGCCGGCGACTCCTGCATCAAGGAGAGTGAAGTCATTGAGATGGAGAGTTCTGCTCTTGAGCTAAGAGGTCAAAGTCAGCCCTGAGGGAGTCCAGGCTTAGCGATGGCTTCAACAGAGAGTGGCTTCCCGCCCCTCCAGTCCACTGCATCCCTCCAGAGCAGGGTGAACAGGCACGGGTTCCAGCTTTCCTCCCTTTCCTTCAGGGGTGGGGGAGGGTGAGACCAACTTTGAAGGGAAAGAAGGAACCATTATGCTTGAAGGAGAGAAGGAGCTATTTCCGGTCACTCCTGGCGCCCTGGAGAGGTGAACATGGAACCAGCTGATGGACAGTAGGACAGTGTGTGGCCGAGGACAGGCTAGAGAGCTTCCTCCTTCTACCTGCCTTTGTCCTAAACCACAGGAGGACGCCTCATCTGTGTTTGAGAGCAAATCCCAATGCCTTGAGGATGCAAGGGCGGGTTTTAGGAAATGACCGTGTTCTCTAGCAGCTCTTCATCTGAACAATAACAGCTTTTTGGAGACATAATTCACATTCCATACGATTTGCCCATTTAAGTGCGCAATTCAATGGTTTTTAGGATACTCACAGAGTTGTGCGACCATCCCCACAGTGGGTTTTAAAGGATTTTAATCACCCCCAAAGCAGCTCCGGACCTGTCAGCACTCACTCGCCCCCCATCACTCCCCAGCCTAGGAAACCACCCATCTACCATCTACCGTCTGCCTCTAGGGCCCGCCTGTCCTGGACTTTCATATGAATGGAATCTTAACCCGCGGGCTTGGTGCCTGGAGCAAGTTCTTCTTGCTGTCATGGAGCATGTTCTTCCCAGGCTTCAGCCATGCTGGAGTGAGCGCCAGGACTCTCTTTCTATTGCCAACTATTCCGCCGTGGAGACAGACACTTCATTTTCCCATTTCCCAGATGGTGGACATTAGAGCTCTTTCCCTTTTGTGGCTACTGTGAATTGGCTGCTGCTGCTATGGACATTCCTGTGGTAGTTTCTGTGTAGACAGGTGTGTTCATTTCTCTTGGTTAACCGCCTATGAGTGGACCAGTCGGGTCACGTGGTAATCTGTGGCTGGCCTTTGGAGAAACTGCAAGAGCAGTTCACTGTGTCGGCATTCAGGTGATCCTAAGCTAGCCGATGTCTAGTTTAACTTCCCGTTTTGAAGAGATAATTGTAACTGGAGAAATTATTTTATTAAAAGTTAGGGTTACAAGGTCAAAACCTGCTCTGTTTTCTGTACATTTTCTCAACACAGAACCATTCTTGAATATGTTTTGAGGATCTTGAAATAGTTGATAATGTTCAAACAGCTTTAAAAATATTATTAGACCTAAAATAAAAACATGTTCACTCTAAAAAGTATGGTTTAAATTATGTTACTTTGATAACACTGAACTGAAAATTCATGTGCCTACAATAAGCTAGAATGCCCCACCGAAGACTTTTGCGTACATAAGAATTACTGGGACATCTTGTTTGAAAAGTCATATTCTAGGCCTTGTTTCTAAGAAATGATGATTCAGTAAGTCAGGAGTGGGGCCTGGATCTGTGTTTATCACAGCCCCTCCCCACCCCCAAACACACACAGATAATTCTAATCAAGTGTAGCCAGAGTGGTCCACGTCTGCATTTTCTTACCATTAGTTGTACTGACAAATGTCAACCAGATTTCTTTCCCCTATAGAAAATTTCACCCCCCGGTAAAGCCTTGAGTCCCATGAACTTTCTAACTCCCGCCTGGACTACCTTCTGTGGAGGAATGCTCTTCCTCCTTTGAATACCTAAGTGCTTTAAAGTCTGTACACATTCGGTCTATGCATTTTCTGTCCTTGTTGTAGGTGACAGGTCCTTCCCAATATATCTCTTACTTCCTCGGCCAGAAGGCAGGTGACTTGAAGGCAGAGAATGACATATCTGAACTGCTCACCTGCCTGCAGTTGCTGAGGACACTGTTGCAAGACCTAAACATTCAAGTGCTACCTTGACATCTCAGAGCCCCAGGGGAACCCAAGGCCTCGACATGAGCTCCCTGCTCTGCCAAGTGTGCCCCCGCCCAGAGAGGAAGGCTCCCTGTCCCGCTGGTTTCCCCAGAAGCTGGATTAGCTGCTCCATCCAGCACCCACCCTGAAAGGCTTCAGTTCCCTGCCAGCCCACAGAATCATTCCAACAAGCCAGACATACCTTCTGCAGGAACCAGGGGCCACTTCATCTCCTGTTCCTAGGAAGCCTCTCACGGTCTCGCCGCCTAAGTGCAGCCCCTGTGGTGCCCTGTGTGGCCTGGGGTGCCCTCCTCCCCAGGGGGCAAGCTTATGTAACTAACAAGCTGCTATCATGTCACCTGTCCAGGGCCAGGCACTGTGTGTTCAATCATCTTGTGCTATTTAGGGCAGGGGGAAGTTCCCTCTCTCACCAACGGAGTGGATAGGAGGTGATCAGAACAGATACAGCAGGTGCCCAGCTAATGACTGGCTCAATGACCGTGAGCTTGGAACAGAGATTTTGGATCACATCCTGACTAACGCTGCGCTGGGTGCCTATACCTCACATGCAGGATGGACGTGCAGAGGAACTGGGCGGAAATGTCAAGCATTTGTAAATATATTTAACATCCAGTTAGAAATGAACTCTTAAGCTACTCACAGCTAAAATTTGGGTGAAGACAGTTCAAATAAGATAAAGTAGCTTTTCTTGAAAATCGGATAGAGCCCACTTTGTGTGATTTGTAATAATGTTCAGCGCAGTCTCTTGGTAGGGATTTACAGAGGGATATTTAAAATAAATAAAAGGATCTCCCTTAAAACTTAGAATGACAGTTGAGCTGTATTTCTAACGCCCAGCCACTGGGTCAAAAAAGGGGAATAATACGACGTAAGCATGAGTCACGTTTTATTTAAAGCCCAGCAAGGACGCCAGCCTGCCGGAATCGAGGCTGCTTTGCTGTGCCACCGCCGGTCCACGGCCTGCTCCCATCCTGCTGCTGTTCTCCCAGTGCCACTCACGGCAGCACACATGTGGGAGTTACGCAATACAGCTCTTCTCTGACAATTGTGATATTCTAAATAGTCATGGACATGTTTATACTGTTTACTATCAATCAGAGAGTAACATGCCCGTTCAGAGACATCTTCAGAAACCATGAACATTAAATGGAATGAGTATTTCCTCAAATAATGAAGTAGAAATTCCAGTTACCTGTGTCAGAAGCGGCCGGCCCTCCTGAAGCCCTTACCTTTTAGGGTGGCTTTCTTAAGGACCTTCATGGCATAGAGCTGCCCGGCATCGGACCCCTTCACCTTCCTCACCAGGAACACCTGTGTGAGAGAAAACAGAATGTCAGAAACCGCAGGAACTCAAACTCGCCCTCCTTATTGGATCTGACAAGGGGATACACAAAGAACGTGCACTGTAGGAACGTTTACAATTTTCCCCAGCATCGAGGCTGCTGGGAAACGCTCTAAGTCACTCTGGCCTTGCGGTGAACATCACTACGTGTCTGTATGAAGACGTGCCCTTTGTGATATCCTTAACTTTCATTTTATATCAGGAGTAATACCACCCCCTTGTTTTGAAGACCAGCTGTTTAGAAAAACAAACAGAAGTTTTAAGGGAGAGCTTTTCGTTTAAGTATCCCTCTGTAGATCCTTACCGGGAGGCTGTGCTGACAGGTTTACCAATCACACAAAACGAGCTCTATCCCATTTTCAAGAAAAGCTTCTTGCTCTTATTTGAACTGTCTTCACCCAAATTTCAGCTGTGAGTAGCTTAAGAGTTCATTTCTAACTGGCTCTTAAATATAGATATTTGACAATACTTTCTGAAATACTTTCTGATGTGCATCACTGTGAAAAACAGCAAGAAAAGGTCATTAAGAGCTTGAGTTTAAATTTACATTCGTGATTTTTGAACAAACTTAGTAAACAAAACAAAACTGGAGTTCCTTTATAAAAAAAATTCTGCCGGGTGCAGTGGCTCAAGCCTGTAATCCCAGCACTTTGGGAGGCCAAGGCAGGCGGATCACGAGGTCAAGAGATCGAGACCATGCTGGCCAACATGGTGAAATCCCGTCTCTCTACTAAAAATACAAAAATTAGCTGGGTGTCGTGGCATGCACCTGTAGTCCCAACTACTTGGGAGGCTGAGGCAGGAGAATTGCTTGAATCCAGGAGGTGGAGGTTGCAGTGAGCCAAGATCGCGCCATTACACCCCAGCCTGGTGCCTGGCGACAGAGTAAGACTCTGTCTCAAAAAAAAAAAAAAAAAAAAAAAAAAAAAAAAAAAAAAAAAAAAAAAAAGAAAAAAGAAAAAAGAAAAAAAATTCCATGCAAATGAAGAAAACAGTACTTGATTTTCCTAAAAGTGTTTCCAATAGATGCAAATATCTGCCTGCATGATAGAAATGTCACAGGCACACTGGTGTGGCCCATACAGTATGGCTGGAGGGCCAAGGTGGGGTGGCTCCTTCCCAAAACGTCTCCTTCTCTAAGCCTCAAAAAGCCAGAAAGACCAGCCATTCTAGATGCTTCTGAGGTGGTCTAGTGCCATGGAGACTCCAGGAGGCCCAAGTGAGCAACCATGTGGAGCAGCAGCCTCACCCGCCACAGGCAGAGGGACATGGCCAGGACCTCCACACTCTCGACTTGCCTGCAGCCCCGGGGGCAATCTCTAGACACTTACTGAGCGCAGGGGCTCTCGGAGCAGGGGCTACTGGGACAGGCAAACTGGCACCTGCCTTTACCGGAAGAAGATCAACCAGTGTCTATTCTAGAGACACAAATAAAGAGGAACTGGGAAGACACGAGGTCCCAGCACAGGAAGGTGGATTCCCGGAGTTGCAGTATCAGTGTCACGTTCTCACCACGTGCCCTGAAGAGATTCCTGACCCAGTGCTGCCCTGCCATTTGTCCTGATCACTGTTACTATTGAATCACAGCCCCTCCCAGGCAGAGAATCTTCTAGACGATGCCCATGGGAAAACGCCCCAGCACCTCTACCCAGGGCGCAGGACGGTGCAGCATTGCCTGTGCAATTAAATGCTGCCTCTAGGACCCAACTAGGTCCCAGGACGTCACAAGCAATTAGAGGTTTCCTCTTCTCCCAGGCTGCAGACTATACCATCGCTGACAGTTAACATCTATCTTTGGGAGATGTATGGAGTGTCTGTGTGTGCGTGCATACATGTATGTACGTGTGTGTGTGTATATGTACGTGTACGTATGTGTGTGTGTCCCCAAAGCTGGATAAACAAGCTTGTGGCGCAGCCCTGGGGCGATGGCTGGGGTTTCACCCTCACGTCGACTGCGGCGGGAGACACAGGCACAGCCCTTCTCGGGGCGCAGGGTCCCATGGCTGTTACTAGCAGACCCACCCTAGCCCTGGAAGTTACTGCACATGGAAGGACTCTGCTCAGGGTGCTCCCTCGGTGCAGTGGGCGAGCTTCCTGACAGGCAGGTAGAGATGTGAAGGCAGTGTTCAGAGGACAAGATTTTTGCAGAGAGAAAAACATCAGTGCTTAACTCCTGAGATCTTCTGCTTTGAATCACAGGAAAGCCGCATGCCATGCACAGTTTTAGCTTCCGACTGATGCAACTCCTTTCATTTCTCCAGCCCGTCCTGTGCCTACTGTCCCCAGGCTGACTTTCTTAGCAGTGTGTGCAGATCAGGACCAGCCAGGACAGTGCAGGGAGGAGGCAGGTGCCGCCCAGGAGTCCAGGAACTGGGCAACGCTGCATGAGAGTCCCAGTGCCGAAGAGACCACACTGGTAGGGAGGAATCTGGGTCCCAAAACAAGGAGGGGGGATGGAATAAAGGACAGTTGTGTTTGTGGAAGGGATGCTGCATTTTCCCTGCATCCTGCAGGTAAGTGGGGCACTGACACCAGCGAGGGCAGGGGTGTGCCAGTTAGTCCCTCCTGGCCCAGGCAATGAAGAGCAGGTGCAAAACGTTCCAGCTGCCACTCCCTGCCATGGCAACTGAGGACATCTGGTGGGGAACAATCCAGGCAACCGATCACTGAGTCACCGCGTAGAGGATGGAAGCCCTGGGCAGTCGCTTCAGCTCATGGTGGACTCTGGTTGCCTGACAAATGAATCTACCCATTCCATTATGGTGCAGCTGTTAGCTCCCAAGATGAGGCATTCTTATAATCAGAAAACAAAGGGCCAGGTGCACTGGCTGACACCTGTAATCCCAGCACACTGGGAGGCTGAGGGAGGAGGATCTCTTGAGGCCAGGAATTTACAACCAGCCTGGGCAACATAGCAAAACCCTGTGTCTAGTAAAAATAAAAGTTAGATGAGTGTGGTGATGCGTGCCTATAGGCCCAGCTATTCGGGAAGCTAAACGGGGAGGATTGCATGAGCCCAGGAGTTCATAAACAACAACAAACTTCCTCTTGCAAAATGGGAGAACCCTGAAGAAAAAGGAAGCAAGGTACATGAAGGATTTGTGTTTGGACCATCCAGCCTTTGGAATATTCTGAATGGGCACGTACTTTCTAGACCTCTGCACTCAACCCATAACCCATAAGAAGTATGACTGTGTAAACTCAAAGAGGAGGAAACCCCATTCCACTCAAGTCTGAACTGAAGACCGGTCCTGCCTGGGCCAGCTGCCAGTTAAGATTTGGTTTAAATGATGTCAAATTTCGCATAAGTCTTGACACATGAATACTTTTCTCTCTTGTATGTCAGGCCTTCAAGATGAGATGAGTGATCATCATGGCTAAGGCTCATGCTTATCTGTTTAGAAAAGAGAATTCTATTTTTGTTTTTGAAAAGAACGGAGAAAAACTCCATCCTACCAATGTTTGCCACGCTCCCCCATGGTGCCAGGTACTGTGGATTCCTGCAGCAGGTGCTGCCCGAGTGGCGAGCAGAGTACCCAGCGCAGGGAATGGGACCTTGAGATGAACAACAAAATACAGCCAAGATGCAAAAATGATTTTGGTAATGAGCGGCCGGCTTGTTGGTCCGCAACAGGGATCTCTACTCCTGGGCACCGTGCAGCTCCCTCTCCCTCTCTGCTGTCACTGTTGTTGTTTAAGAGTCAATTTTAATGCAGTGGAATAAGTTCCAAAACAACACTGTCACCTTGAGCCAATGCAGGCTCTGGGTCTTTAATATTGAACCCAGTGGGCATCTTGTGTGCCCCTCATTTCATTTTTAGAACTGCCTCTCCAGGCTGGGTGTGGTGGCTCACATCTGTAATCCCAGCGCTTTGGGAGGAAGAAGCAGGTGGATTACCTGAGGTCAGGAGTTCGAGACCAGCCTAGCCAATATGGTGAAACCCTATCTCTACTAAAAACTATCTGGTTGTGGTGGCAGGCACCTGTAATCCCAGCTACTCGGGAGGCTGAGGCAAGAGAATCGCTTAAATCCAGGAGGCGGAGGTTCTAGTGAGCTGAGATCGCACCACTACACTTCAGCCTGGGCGAAAAAGAGTGAAACTCTTTCTCAAAGGAAAAAAAAAAAAAAAAAAGAACTGCCTCTCCAGCAGCTTAGCGTGTTGCATTGCAAAGACACTGTGGGAACTGCGACCTGGTGACAGGTGAGACGTCACTCTGAACTGCCTCACGATGTCATGGATCACCATGATCTGCAGATTCTCTCAGCAGAATTCTCAGCTTTTTTTGGAACTAGAAGGCTGCCGCCAGGCTGCAAAATCCTTCAAGCAGGAGCCAAATGCCTGTGTGCACTTCTGGGGGCTTTTGGGTAACAGCTGCCCCCAAAAGAAAGACATGTAAAAACCCGTTCTTATCATGCCACCATTGAAGTCATGAAAGCAAGGATTTAAAAAAAACAACAACTTTGGTTTGGATCCTTTTTAGAATGCAGGAATCATAACCTGCAGTTCATTCTCCAGAATATTTGAAAGAAAAGGAGGTTTTCAACCCTACCCCTGGCACTTATGCTAATAGGGGAGCTCCGGGAGCAGGTGAGGTGGGACCAGGGACAAAGCTGCTTTGCGGGCCCCAGGGTAGTTCCTGCACCTCCCTCCTCTACGCTCGCAGGGAGCACCGGGTTTGCATTCTTCATTTCAACGCTGAACAAGCTTCCTCATCTTTCATTGCTTTCCTGATTCAAGTTTTAAATTGCTTTTCTTTTTGAGGACAAGGCTGTTTTCTGTGCCTTTCTGTGATCCCAAGTACCACCTATGGCCCTGCTCTCTAGACAGCAATGAAAGCATCACAGCTTCCCTTCGCAGGACTGAGCTCAGAGCAAAGAGATGCCTCCCACTGGTGGCAAGTGCGGCTTCTGCCACAGGAACTAGCTTATTACCAGTGACCAGGCAAAGAGCAGTGGCTTCGGAGAGCCTAAGTAAGGAGCTCACACAGCCAAGGCAATGGGACAGTCACTCGGCGGCTCTGCGCACAGCCTGCAGTCAAAAGTTGGCACTGGTGCCAAACTCTAAGGGGAAGTAACTGCATGCTATCCATCTCTGCATCTCCATTATCGTCATTAAATAAGAGAGAAAGAATGGAGTGGCTCAGTGACAGGTGACCATGAGCCTCCTCCCAGGCAAGGCCTTCCCTGTGACACTGCGTCCAGATTCACCCCAGGTCTTTGCTCTTTGGAGCGGAGGCAGGAGGTGGGAACGTGAGGAACAGGCACCTTCTACGGATGAGAACATTCAGTGTTGCTCTTCTGTCCCTGGTAGGTGCAAAAGTGAAGACACTCTTGCATAAGTTTGTGTTATTTGCATGTAGAAAGGAGGAATACAGGAACGTGGGGCGTTAGAACAGGTAGCTTCTCCCCCTCTGTCATCGGTTTTGCTTTAATTAAAAAAGTTCACCACAAACAAACCTATGTGGACAAACACAGCTTGTATCTGTGACTCTCTAGTGACTGATGTTAGCTCCAACCTTCCCTGGGAACGTCTGAGCAATGCTTTTGCAAATAACCCTTCTTTCCAGAGTCCCGCTCACATCAATCCATGGAGCAGACCTGTCTTCCTTCCCACACCAGCCCCAGCCTGAGCTGCCACCCTGCCCCCAACCAGCTCTGGAGAGGCATTACTGGAGTTGGCCCATTCCGTAATCCCTGGAGGTCAGACACCCATGGGCGCTGCCACCGCCTCATCCTTCTCTTTTCCCTATTTACTACTGTTCTTGAAACGTTACTTTTTAATTCCTCACATAATAAAGACACGAGTAAAGATAAAATAAGAAGTAGTGAAAAGGCTGGAAAGGGAAAGGACAGGGTGTTAGGAACATTCCCATTCCAGCAGGGTTCTGCCAAACACCATGATTTTACTTGTTTTCCAAAACATGATTTTTTAAAGCAAAATTAAAATTCAAAATTTGAAATCTGCACGAGGGAGCTGGAAAAGCCTTTCTCCTATCGTCTTTAATACCCCCGTTCTCTGAGGAGGACACTGGTAAGATTCGCTCTGTAACAGCCTGTCAAGCAAAGCCCCCCAGACACGTCCTGGGCCGCCCCCGTGGGACGCACTCCAGTGCTCCTTCCTGCGGGATAAAGACGATTCGGCGGATGCTGCGCTTCCACAGGTCGACTCTGTTCTCAAGAAACACCGGCAACACCGTGAAAGGTGGGAAAAGGAAAGAACGCTTGTCTTTGTTCTCAAATCACGGAGAAAATTACTCCCCTCTCTCTTTTTCTCTACATTTCTAATTAATAGCAAGGCATTCTACTACCACATTTCACAGGCTCTGCCTTCTGTGATTTTGTATTTTTTGGTAATGGCTATTAACATTGTGAGAAATTGAAATCCTCATTCCCCCTATTTCATAAACACCATATGAACTCTATTAAATAGCCATTTTTGTAGGTCCAACATGCCGGTAATTTCCTATGGTTTAATCTAACGTATTTTGTGTACATATCATATAAACACATGTTCCTTATTACCACATACAAAAGAGAAAGAGAAAGGAAAAAGATATTCTACATTGCAAGCATGACAAAAGAGAAATTTTGCAAACGTTCCAGTTCATGCCGTCTGTAGGATTACCCAGAACACAAACGTCCTATTCATTCTACACTTAAATTAACAGGAGCCACATGCATTTTGGCACAAAGTCATGTGAAGAATGAAAAGATTTGGTAAATGTCTACACGCCACACAAAAATAGTTGCTTTAAAGAGCCAGGGCTGTTGTGCTCACATGCAAGGAACGACTGGCTTCATGGTTTATTTCAGGCCCTTATGTTCTAGAAATCAAGTTGTCAGAGCCTATATACTTCTAACAGCTAACCCAAGGAGGCAGAGAAATTAGCATTGTGCCGGAATCAGTCACATGTCATGGTAACTGAAAAGCGTTATTGACATCTTGTTGTACGTGGACGAGGCATTAAATGAAGAGCCAACTATTTCTCATTTCCTGAAAGAAATTAGCTTTTATTGCTGCAATTCGAAGGTGGAAAAAAAAAGGAAATGAACAATTCCACCCCACAAATACATCTCAGGCAACTGCTGGGTGGGACTCGAGCCTGGTTTACTCCACGGAACAACTGTATAAAGTAGGTTTTATCATTTCATTTAGCGGGTGGGGAAGCCGAGGCTTCGGAGGCGACCACGCAGGGTGAGGAGGGGAGCCTGCTGCAGACAGACCCCAGCCTTCCTGGCTCCTGCGCCCAATTCAGAGGGTTTCTTTTTCTTGTTCTCTTATTTTTTCTTTCTTTGGGGAAAACAGCTGTTAGAATGCACTTTCGAAGATACACTGCAGGGTCAGTAACTCTCCTCACCTTGGTGACAAACCAAGAGCCAAGGGAGGCGTGCACGTGACTGCCCCAACGGCACTGCTGCTGTCACTCTGCACAGCCCTGCCCTGTGCAAAGTGAGGCCACGGCTCTGACCTGTCCAGGTTCGACACTGCGGCCCTGCAGGTGAGGATCACTTGCCATTTTCATCCAGTGGGGCTCTGTCCAGGTGTCCTTTGTGTTCAGGAATGAGACTCAGAGCCAGCCAGGGTTGAACTTACCTTTCCATAGGATCCTTGTCCTAAAACCTTCAGCAGCTCAAACTGGGAAGGGTCTGCCTTCTCGAAGCCCTCCTTCACATGATGGCTGATGTCAATCTCCTTCACGACTCCTTCTTCCTGCAAGAGAGCAGCATGGGTAAGAAACACAGCGAGGAGTCTCTCGGAGCCGCTTCCTCCTTCCCTGACGTTACCACGAGCCGGGGCTGCTATGGATTTTAGCGCTGGAGTTTAAAAGTTAAGACATCGTTTAGTTTTATGGAATCGCCCTGGTGACGTGTGCCGTTATTGTGTGTACCCACCTGGGCCTTCACGGTTTGTTTTCTCCATTGACTTTTGTCATTTGGTCTTACTGGGACCTCAGAAAAATCTAAGGGCACTCTCAATAAAATCCATTCTGCTCTTTCAGTCTGGGCAGAAGTTCTGGAACGATGAATATAGCAGCTACGGAACAAAATGACCCCAAAGGGGCACTGACCGATTCCTGCACGGAGAAGTGGTCTGAGAGCTGCGGACGGCTTGTTCTCCTTCTCCTTCTGATTCATGCCATTCCTAGAATTTTGTCAAAGCTAACGCAAAGAACACTTCACTGCCGTCCTATAGATTATATTTCAGAAGAAGCAGTCAGATAAGATTTTCTACCAGCCCAGAAAGCAAGGTTTCCCTGTGGGAAAAAGAGTCTATAAGTGAACTCACTGACAGAAAACACTACAAATTTTCCCCACAGAGCTTCCTGTCCCCAAAGTCATATGACTTCCCCTGTAAAGGGGTAGACCATCTGCCCAAGCGCCAGGCCTGGAAATGGAAAACCTGGAAAGTAGGTGTTTTTCCCCGCATGAGACTTTAGAGCCCAGCTGTTCCTTGAATTATCTCCGTATTTCTCTGAGATTCCTCTTCCGTTATCTGTACATTCATACGCCCCTTTCTACAGTTTTCACAGGGGTGAGGGGCTGAAAAACTTCAGAAAGGGCTGGCTAAAACACTCATCCAAAAACAGCTACCGGGAATTGTATGCGTGGTGTGCTGTGGGAACCAGGGCCTTTCATTCACCGTTTCTTCTTCTCATTTAGAAACTGTGGCGATTTTCTCCTGAGACTCAGGTTATATAATTACTAGCTGGAAAGTGACAGAGGTGGGTTTCCCAACAGGGACTGACTTTAAAGCTAAATACATTGGGGTGGAGGCACTTAGCTTTAAAGTCAGTCCTTGATGGGAAACCCACCTCTGTCACTTTCATATGAAAGTATTCACTCTTAGATTAAAACAGCTAAGGCCCTTGTTTTAGTCTAAGAGTGAATAGTTTCACATGAAATCACAATTGCAATAATTTACGTTACAGTGTTTGAAAAATTCAGTTTCTCAAAACAGTTACTTATAAATCTTGTCATTTTACCTCCATGTCACAAACATAGGCACATTACACGTATGTAAGGTGTCCAAGCTGTGGAAACTCTCATGGATTAGAGGCCTATGCAGTTATTTTTGGCGTTTCCATTCTCACAGTTAAAGGAAACGCTTCCATCTCCATATCTTTAAGGGTTATTTGCTATTTTGGTAAAAACAGTGTTTTTGTTTGGGAAAACAATGAGTACAGCCAAAGTTGACTCTTTTTAATCCATCCTGAGGTGCATATGAGTGCAGCTGGAAGACACCGAATTACAATTTTGTTGCTCTGTAATTACTTCTTGAAAGAGGAAGTAACACGCTAGAGGCAGACCCCAGCCAATGGGCATTGTATTTAGATGCTAATTTGTGGGCAGACATCACATTTTAAGCCCTTCCTGGCTTCACAGCGCAGTCTTTCTGGAATTGCAGGACCACGCTAGTCACCAGGGACTGTGCAGCTTTCGTGGTGAAATCTCCTGGTTTACAGAGGGACAGAGAAAAACGAGGCCCCCAGGGCTCCACGTGTGTCACTGCCTGTGAGAACCACTGCCTTCCACGTGGCTGCTGGAGGTGACGTCCTGCACAGAAAACAAAGCCAGGAACCCAGGTCTGAAAAAATTCACCATAGAAACATATACGCTATCTTTTCCCATCATTGACTTACCAAAAGAAAAAAGAAATTGCTGACGATGTGTCATTTAAAGACCAACAAAATGCCCCTCTTCAGTTAATAAAACACTTTCCTCACAGCAGGTCCATTAACGTCCTCTGCCTATAGGACTAGCATGAGCATGAGTCATCCACACCCCAGCCTCCCTCCCAAAATAGCTCCCATCATGCAGCTGTGTTCATGCGACGCCCACGCTATGAAAAAGGGATCACCACCAAAGCACATCCTTCTGTGACTTCACAGTGGTAACGTGAGCATGGCAACAGCTACACTGCTGAACAGAAAGTAAAATCCAACACTGCCCAGAGGTGTGGGGCGGGGGAGGCCCGAGCTGGCCAGGGAGGCTTCCTGCTCCAGCCACCACGCTCTCCTGGGGCACGTTTCCCAGCCATTATGTACGATTCTTAAAGATTTCCAGTTCCTTCCTTTTCTTCAGCAGCAATTTGTGGAGGGTCTGAGGCCCACAGCTGTGGTGAATGAGCTCATGCAGCCTACGGGCCGGTCCCCTTCACTGCCTTTGTGGGACATGCCTTTGTAGGACTGGGCTCTGCAGTGAGAGTGACAGTGTCCAGGTCACCATGCCACCTGGCCATGCACGCCAGCACCTCGGGGTTCCCATGGGCGCTCCCCGGCTCCCAGGGCTTTAGGCCGGCTTCACACCTTCCTCAGCACATCCGAATTGCCATCCCATGCTGCCGCCTGCCTCCCTGTCCACACCGCAGCCTCCACTGCAGAAGTTCACCTTCCTGAGTCATTTCTTTGACGTTTCCAGTCAAAGCCTTCCGCACAGCTGTCTCATAACATTTCAAGTTCTGTGCAGATTCTTGCTGTCAAAGTGTTTAGGGCAAATGTACCCAAGGGGCATACATAAGTTCATCTCCTAGAATGACATGAAAAACTTCAGTTTTCTTCCCTGATAATACAGCAATAGGGTTAATTTTTCATTTAAAAGCAGTAAGGTTTTTAATAGCAAAGAATCTGAAGTATCAATGGAACAATAATCCCAAGAGTGTCACCTTTTAGACTTCAGAATTCTGCCTTCATAGTGGGATTTTAGCTTGAACTTGCCTGAGGGTGCTTAATTTTGTTCTTCACTTTCCCCAAAATGAACACAAAACAAACGAAAGAAGATCTGGTGTTCCCCAGAGTCAGCACGGACTCTGGGGTCTGTGTGAACAGGAAACAGCCAGATGAAGCCTGATTGCCGGATGCCGGGGCTGCTGCCCATGTCTCAGGACAGTCCTGCTTTCCAGATCCCTGCGCGGCAACCGCCCTAAGGGGCAGCTAGCATGAAAATGTTATTCACATTTCATTTTGAAATCTGTGCCTTTTCTCTTCTATGAGGCAGGTAATTTTATCTAGAACTCGATGTGGATTTGCATGCAATCCCTTAGGAAGATCAAGTCTGTTCCCGAATCTGCGGCATCCATGGGACGATCAGGTGGTTTCCAGCACAGCCCTGTAAACAGTATTTTTAAAGCTAACTTGAGAGCTCCGGGAGGAGCAGCTGGGACCACGATCAGGTGCCAGCTCCGTGAGCAACGATTCCAAACATTTTGTAACGTGAGAAAGAAAAACTAGAGGTATAAACTGTTTAAATGACATTTGAGTGTGATAAAACGTGACAAGGAATTGTTAAAATTCCTGCGGAACTGCACTCAAAATTCCAGTGGCTGCAGGAAGTCCTGGGCAGGTATTTCAGCAGCCGCTGGGAGCGGCTGGGAAGTGGGAGAGACAGGGAGGAAGACGAGGGAGGCCGGCCTCTGCGGCTCTGCACACCTCTCTCTGGGCCAAAGTCACGTTCTTAGGTCATTTCCTCTGTTCTGAATCATCTGCTCTTCATGTCATTAAAGGGATAATATTTATGAAAAGTGCAAATTAAAAGTTGCAGAATATTAGTGATAAAGACGTAGGAAATAAAAGATACGCAAGGGTTCACATTATTTCCAAAAAAGGAGAGAGGTCATTCTAGAAATCATCAATTCACATGAAGGACAGTAACTCCCAGAAAAATAACAGAATACGTTATTAAACAGGTTTATGAAGATGTAGAAAAGAACAAGGACAGCACCGTAACTCCGGCTCAGGGTCCCATCAAGCCAGCTCCGCTCCACTGCTGATGGTGTGAATAGATGAGCAGGTGGATGAGAGCCTGGCTTTGACGGCAGCACTGGCAGAGTCCTCCTGAATCCCAGGTGACTAAGAGGCTGGCATCATATAAAGGCTTCAGAGCACCACATCATAAGTCACTCTCTTAAGGCACAAAACCCAGACACACCTGCCGAGGAACAGTATTGTGTTCTGGATGAATGTTCTGTGTTGCTTCAGAATCACCCCAAGGAACCTGTTAAAATGCAGATCCCAAGCCCTAGGTAAGGCCTCCTTGGTCTGGAATCTCTGAACATGGCTTTACCTAGAATCTGCCTTTCATGATCTCACCAAAAGTGCCCTTCCCAGGTCATCCAAATCTCACCCACTGCTAAATCCAGCGGCCAAATTTCCATCATCCATAGCACTGGACATGGCTGTTCACCACCTCTTGCTGGAAACCCTCCCCTCCCCTGGATTCCAGTATATCCTGTTCCCCTGGGTTTGCTCCCACCTGCCCCTCCTTTTGTGTCTGCCGAAGTCGCCTCTCCCCTGGACACAGTCCCTGGCCTCCTGTCTCCTTAGTTAACCCCTCGGAACCTCATCCTGTCTCAGGGCTTTACGTACCATGTAAATAAACACTGAGAACTCTCAAATCTCAATCTCCAGCAGGGGCTGCTCCCTGAGGTCCAGTTCTAGAGGCCCATCACAGGCGACTGTCCTGGGTGTGTGCATGTGTGTGTGGCCATGTGTGTTCATGTGGAATGCACACACATGAGTGTATGTGAGGTAGACAGGTCTTGTTCTGGCTTTTTCTTATACGGGGACGGAGTTCCTTCAAGTCCCAGCTTTGTGCAGGCAGTGGGGCAAGAGGTCTGCCTGGGGCCAGCCCTGGGATTTGTCCCCAGCTCCCAGGCCCTACCAGCCTCAAGTTCACCAGCTTGTCACCTGGTCTCCAGGAGAAAGCTGGCTTTCACCATCTCCTTGTTCTGGGTCCCTGCTCAACACGGCGTTTGGCCTCTGCGTATTCCTCACTTACTTCCTGACTCACTCACACTTTTAAAATCCTTAAAGAGATACTTTATCCAGGACTTTTGTGTTTCACATGAGGGCTGGCCATGCCTAGTCTACCATGCTGTAGAAATGGAAGTTCAGGGATGCTTTTAAAGGGACAGAAGATTCACTAAATGGCTTTTTAGCCTCTTCCTGAAGGGAAAAACAAGTGCACACTTGCTGACGAGAGTAGAGGGGAGCCTGCGCAGGAACAGCTCCGGAGCGCGAGATCCATCTGCCGCCTGACTCCTGACAGCGCGTGCGGCCTGGGCCTTTTGTCACCAGGAGGGCTGGCTACACCAGTGAACACATGCCACCTATGACAAAAATCCTCCAGTAGGCCGTTTTTGTAATTACTAATATGAAATAAAAATAACTACACATTTGAACCACAGACTCTAAGACCCAGAAGGAACTTCCCTTGTATCAGGTTGGGCATCTTATTATTCAAGGACCAGAATTCAGATCATCGGAGGCCCAGGATCCCCGGTCCCAGCAACGCTGCTTCCACCAGGGCCTAGGGCATTTAGAGCGGTAGTGGCTTGCAAATTCCGGGAACTTCTCTGCTCTTTAAGCTGCCCTTTCTGTGTCTCTGCAAATGCGTCTGCTTTTCTGGTGTGAGCAAATGTGAAGTGAAAAGATGGGACCAGCTGCATTTGTCCAATCAACTCCTTAGGAAACCATTTCCACAGAAAGTTTCCCTTCCATTTCTAAAAAGCTAAATATAAGTGAGCCATTTACTGCAGCAGAACCCGTACCCCCGAGAATGAAAGTCAGGCTGGTGACATGGGCGCCTGTTGGAATCTAGGTGAAACAAGATGGCTTAATTAAAGAGTAATAAATCTGCCACAGAATCACAGGAGGAAGGGAAGCAGGAGAAGGAAAGAGAAAGGAAAATACCAGCTGCAATGTCAAGATCGCAGACAGAAGCTCTGAAATTTCAGGAGTGTGACCCTCTATGCTGGATAGAGCGGGGGCCTGCTGAGCGAGCCAAGGTTTCCTTTTCAGCCCTGGTCATTTTCAGAGCTTGAACCGCTTATCTTCAATACAATGCTCAAATGGATGCCACAGGACCCCAGGGGGAAAGTGACGTCCAAGAACAGGGTAAGCTCTGTGTCCTCGTCCATCCTAGGAAATCGCTGTTTGTTTTTCTGACCAAAGTGCTTTAGCATCCAAGAGTGGTCACTGCAGTCACCGCATACACAGTGACAGTCAACGAGTGGGCTGGCCGCTGGGGCTCCTTTCATCTTCAGGAGAAGTCTCCGTTAAGATACTCACTGAAGCTCCTTGGAACTGAGGCTGGGCTGAGTGTGAGGTGCTTAGAACACAGCAGCACTGAGTGCTCGGTATTACGGAAAGGAGGAGAAGCTGCAAAACCAGCCTCAGCACGCCTCTCCTTTCTTTTCTCTTTCTATCCAAACTCTTGCCTTTCTGCCTCCCCACCCCATCCCTGCTCATTTTAGTGACTGAGGTGAGAGGAATGCTCCCCCAGGACGTTTCCTCTCTGGTTTGAATGAAGCCCGCCACCCACCACTGGTTCTGCCTTCGGCTTCATTGTCTGTTGTTCTTTGGGATTCTTTTCCCTTCCCTCCTCAGCCCTTAGTCTGCTGGCATTTTTATAAATCACAGTCATTGTAAATTGGACTCTGAAAGCTGTGCTTATAAACGGTGACTGACAGATGGAGCGCCGCTTTTGCAGGGGCCTCCTTCCCACAGAAAAGATGCGCAGAGTGCAGAGCCAGGGCTCCTGCACACACGAGGGCTCCCAGTCCTCCTGACCCGACCACTCTTTGGGTGAGCTCATTCTAACCAACGCTCCGATCCTTCGCCTCCCTGGGAAACGTCAGTGCGAAGTCCTCACAGAAGCTCGGGGTGTTGGTGCTTCTGTCTGACATGGTGTTTAAGGTGTGGCTCCTTGACCCCTCCCACTCCGTCTTGAAAACCATCTCCAATGATTTAACTTATAGAGACTAATTGCTAGCATGGGGGCATGAGACAGTACTGCCCACTGATGTGAGTGTATTAAGATGCACGGACAATCTCCGAGCAGCCTCAACACTTGGGGCTGACAGGACATGAATGCAGGCGAGGTCAAGCCACAGCGTTTCCTCGTGGAACAGCTTTAGGTGGGACGATCTCTGGTCTGAGCAGTGGGATGAGTGCCTAACGGGGCTGACTACATCTGTATTATTTAGCACAATTTAAAATAATACCAGGTGAAAACCCACAGAGGGTGACACTGACACCAGGAGGCATGCCTGATGTGCACCAAATAGCACATTATTTACGCCAGAGTGTCATCCTGACTTGGGAAACTAACATATTTTTTCTTTGTCTCTGAATATATAGTATGAAACTGCACCAAGAGATGAGAGAACACTGGCAACATAGGATTTAAAATTACAAGTGGAAAAACCTATATTATAATAAATTATGTGATCAGTATAACCAAGAAAATGACAGTCACATCCCAGTGAGACTGACTGGGATAAACTTCCCACTTCTTTACCAGAAAAGAGAAAACAGAATCTCTACAAATACTATCTTCTCCCAGACTCAATTAACTACATGTTTCCAATGTGATCTCATTCTTTTTCAAAAGCAACATGTTGGTGAATGTATGGTAAACACCTCTATAAGAATAAGCTGCTGATGGCTGCGATATTTCCATTAGGCAGAATAAAAAATGCTGAGTCAACTGGGATGGAAAGAAAATGCACATCCCATGAGTGCCCAGTCATTGGGGACTCTGAGCCAGTGGGCTCTTCTCACTCAAAATTCGTTTCTTTTCCCTCCCTCCCACCCTCCTTCCCTTCCTCCCTTCTTTCCTTCCTTTCTTCCTCTTCCTCTTCCTCTTTCTCTTCTCTTCTCTCTCTTTCTCTCTTTCTTTCTTTTGACAGGGTATCACTTTGTCGCCCAGACTGGAGTGCAGTGGCACAATCTTGCCTCACTGCAGCCTCAACCTCCCGGGCTCAAGCGATCCTTCCACCTCAGCCCAGCGAGTAGACAAAATTTGTTTCTATTTCAAGTGCACTGGGCAAAAATGCGAGGCTGTATAGATCAGGCCGTTCAGACACCCAGTAGAGGGACGCTTGCTGGGGTACCGAGGCCACTAACGTGCATCCTCTCCAGCAGCTGAGATGGGAGTGCTCACGGGGCCAACTCATTCTGCAGCACTGCAACACCACCAACTTAGAGGAAGGCAGTTTGGGCTCTGCAAGGAAATGCTGCTTAAGTCATGGGGTTTTTTTTTTAAAAAATGGTCCACCAAATTCATGGCAATCAATATCACAACTGATGGGGTGACTGGGAAAGTCTCACCCCTAAAATGGTTCCGAAAGCTCAGTGGCCGAGTGCCCGCTCCCCGCAGCGGTGCTGGCGTCCGACCCGTCATGCACCGTGTTTGTGATCTGGATAACAGCAGGCACAGCAGAATCGTAAGGCTGCAGATCTGGGTGTATTATTCAAATTGATAACATCTTAGCAAATGGAATGATGTGCTAAAGGATCAGAAGAGGCCATTCTGGTGGGCAGAGTGATGGCGGCAGCCGCTTCTCCTGCAGCACATGTGCAGCACGAGGTCGTGTTTTTGGAAAAACAGTAATTGTGCCTTATATGGAATTGTATATTAATTGTAATAGAGAGCAGTCAGCCACAATGCAGGAAAGGATCGAAGTAACTGAGTCGGTGTTTTCAAAAAAGAAATATCACTGTGAGTGGAAATGCACCTGTCCTATGGGGCGGACTGACGGGTCCTGAACAAAAAGCCTTCTTCTATTCTGTATAAATTCCACTGTCAACCAACAGGCATAACCTGCATGCCTTCTGACCCAGGGACCTCACTCCTCAGAATTCATCAAAAACATTTACACATAGAAAGCTTTAACATTATTTAAAGCATGAAGAAATAAGAAATGATCAAAACAGTCAGCAAGCGGGGAAGAAGAATAAGAAAAATGACGATCTTTCCACCAAATGAAAGTTTACATAGTTACAGTAATCAAGACAGTGTGTTACTGCTGAATGGCAAAGACACAGATCAATATAATGGAACAGAGGACCTAGGAATAGAAGCATTCAAATATGCCCAGCTGCTTTTGGGAAATCAATTCAATAGAGAAAAGGCAGCCTTTTCCACAAATGATTTTGGAGTACTGGACATTCATAGGCAAAAAAAAAAAAAAAAAACAAAAAAAAAACATTTGACCTAAATTCCATCCCTTACACAATAATTAACTGAAAATGAATCACAGACTTAAATATAAAACATAAAGCTACAAAACTTTTAGCAGAAAATGTAAGAGAAAAGTGTCCAAACTTAGGGCTAGAGAAAAAATTTTTAGCCATGACACCCAAACCATAATTCCTCAAAGGAAAAACTGACAAATCCAACTTCATCAAAATTTAAACCTTTTGCTTTGCAAAGACTCTGTGAAGGAGATGAAAAGACAAGCTATATAGAGGGAGAGAATGTTTGTAAACCATATATCCAACAAAGGTTCTATATAATATATAAGAAATTCTCCAAAGTCGACAGGAAAACAAAACAATCTATTAGAAAATGGGTGAGAGAAGCAAACATTTCACCACTGCAGATACACAGATGACAATAAGCACTTGAGAACATGCTCAATATCATTAGTCATTAAAGAAGTAGAAAGCCATAATAAAATGTCACTACACACCCACCAGAATGGCTAAAACGAGAAGATAGTGACAAACATCAAACACCGAGGAGGATGCAGAGAAGCTGGATCGCATACGTTGCTGGTGTGAATACAAAATGTTCCAGCCACTGTAGAAAACAGTCTGGCCAGTGTCTTACAAAACGAAACATCCCAGCAAAGGTATTCCAGGGCATTTATCTCAGGAGAACTGAAAACTATGTTCACACAAAAACCTGTGCTCAAATGTTCATAGCAGCTTTATTTGTAACGCAAACACCCAAACAGCCCCAATGGTCTTCAATGAAAGAATGGTTTAAAAAGCTGCAGTACATCACATCGGAATACTATGCACCAATACAACGAATAAACTACTGTGAGTCACAAGGTGTACATATCTCCAGAAAATTATGCTAAGTGAAAAAAAGCCAGTCTCAAAGGATTATACAATGTATGATTCCATTTACATAATATTTTTGAAATGTAAAATAATAGAGGTGAACAGTTTAGTGGCTGCCAGCGTTGTGGGATGGTTGGTGTTGGGGTGTGTGTGTGTGTGTGTGTGTGTGTGTGTGTGTGTCCAGCATGAGGGTTCTTTGCAGTGCTGGGACAGCTCTCTATATCCTCATCGGGATGGTACTGCCACAAATTATACATGTGACATATTTGCAGAGAACTCACATACACACACACATAAGTACATGTAAAACTGGTAAAATATGAATAAGGTCTGCTGATTGTAGTAAATATCAAATTCCCAGTTTTCATACTGTCCTGTGGTTGCACAAGTGGGAGCCTGGGTAAAGGACACAGAACCTCTGCTATGTGTTTTGCAGCTTTCTGAGACTCTATAATCATTTAGAAATTTTAAAAATGGTAAAAAGTGATTTTATGTCTATTTGGCAACATTGAAAGAGCTTTGTTATAAGATTTAAAGGAAGCAGAAAAATAAATGTCAGTATATGATGATTACCATGACATTTTTACAAGGTAGGAAAAATACTTATGGAAAATACATGAAGATATTAGAAGTGATAGAATATATAAGTGATTAATTTTCTCCCCCTTGTTTTCTAAATTTCCTATACCGAAATAGAAAACTGGACATTTAAAACAATAAACTATGTGACATTCCCTTTGTTTACCCATTGCTATCCTATCCAGCTCCACTGAATTATAATAAAAAGTTCAGGCAAAATTAACTGTGAGTTTTGAAAAGCAAATAAGATCAAACAACTTGCTGCAGGGGAAAAAAATTGGAAGCCAATGGAAATAATTTGGATATCACTTGTGAATCAAAGAATAAACCTACTAATTGGTTAAAAAAAAGAATATTTTTAAAGTTATTAACGTTTTTTATACTCAACACACAAGATTCCTCTTGTGCATCAACATGGAATTTCCAATCAGGGTGCGGATGGAAAACATGAACTTCCCAGCACCACAGGCAGTCAGGGATTCAGTTAATAGATTTTTTCCTGGGAGGCGGGTATCTCTAGGGGTGGGTGGCAACAGTTTACTGGAAACTGACAAGCAAAATAACTTGTTTAAAAGTGAAATTAGGTACTACTCTCTGTAACACTAATTAGATAACTAAGTGTTATACGTTTATTTCTTTTACATTAAATAGTTTTCTAGATAGAAATATGAAGGGTTTAATTTTTTTTTTCAAAGGCATTAGGATTAACTCAAGCAAAATCAGCGACACTCCCTTTGATAATGTATGCGTGTGTTGGACTGATACTCAATCTTTGAAGCAAGGTTCAATGTGAGCGGTATTCCCCAGTACATAAATGAGATACTTGGGGCAATGGAAGGGAACTTCTTCTGCAATACTCTCTGGTCCTAACTACTTTTTCAGTTCCCAATTCTCCTGAGAGAGGGTTTCCAACGTGGCCAGTGGAGCTGATGTGTAGCAGGCGGCAGCCCCCGCTGTGTGCACTGTTTCCTACCCTGACGATCCTTACAAATGAAATCCATATGAACAACAATCGACACTTCAGAAGAAGTTTAAGTGATTTCAGAGGTCACGTGCACATAATCTCTTAGCAGTTTCCAAGACTATTGAACATATATTAAAATTTTGGACAAAAACCCCATTCAAAGGAGTTAACTAAATAAGCATCCTCTTTCTTTTCTCTTTAAAATAACTTAGTTATGTTACATTTTAAAAGATAGTTGCAGCACAAAGCTCTGAAACGGCCCCACCAGCCCGCCGACCTTGCTACCGCCCTCCACCCCGAGCCTGCAGAATGGTTAGAGCTGGAAGAACTCGGCACAAAGCGATACGGCGAATGGAATTACGTTGACTGCTGAAATGCACACATGCAGTAGTTTCTGCCAATGTGAGCTACAAATTGCAGATTTCCCAACAGTCATGGGCACAAATAGGGTATTTCAAGTGAGGTAACAAACTGAAGTGGTTTACACAGTGCAATGTGTCCTTTCAGACTGTCTTATGACACACCTTAATTCCATCAGCATTTTCACTATCATTTGCCAGCACCAAAGACTGACAGGCTGGAGAGCCACACCTGGTGGATTTCAGCTATCTAGAGATCCTTGTTACCCAATGCCGTGGATTTCATCTACCTAGAGATCCTTGTTACCCAGTGCTGCTCAAAAGCAGCTCCCTGACCCCACAAGCACAAGGGAAACCAGGGGTTGTGCATGCGTTAAATACAGTCTCCATTTCATGGGTCTCTGACCCCCCACGGGAGGGGCCACATTTTGTACTAATGCCTGCTTACCCCCTTCCGCCTTGCAAAGTGTCTGGTACCATCTTTCTCCAGTCTTTGTTCAAGGAACCAATGAAAACTTGTGACATGGTTTAGAGTGGTGCTTGGCGGTCCCCAGGAGGCCCTGCTCAAATGCCAGGCTGCAGAATCACCCAGCAGCAGGGCCTCACCATCACCATGACAGCCAATCACTCTGTGTGGCAAAAGATGTGGGATTGAGAACTTTCCACACTCTAGAAGCCATTATTGGCATTGTACATAAATGTTCATGATCAAAAGAAATTGTATTATAAAAGTTTTTTTTTTAATGTACCTAGCTTGAGGTTTGGTAAAACGCCTTGGCCACATTCCCCAATTGCAGGCGTCCAGTTCTGCATCTGGACCACACGCCTTGCCTGGGAGAGACTTCAGTGATGGAGAAGACATCCCAAAAGGTTTCCGAAGCTCTCATGGTCACATGCCAAAAAGCCCACTGTTTATTTTAGAAAAGGTGATCTGGAAACTTGGTTAGGTAACTCATACACTGAGGATGCTATTCCCGAATTGTTAAGTAGAAGTTTTATCATTTCCTATGCACAAAGATGACCAGTTCTTTTTCAGTGGCATAGCAGGCACAGGCCAACCACCACGCTGGTCCCTGGAGGCTGATGTGGGCTATAGCCTGGCAACGGCCACAGGTGGGCAATGGTTCTCTCCAGATTCTGCAGTCTGGCTCTGACATTCACCCAGGAGGTTTTAGTAAGAGTGTGACATCTGAATGGTTTATTCTTGTTAGCATATGAACACATACCAACATAATATTGTGGAATGTCAAACTCGCAAGATAGGCTCAACTCATACCCTGGAGGGAGCAGGTGTCTTAGCCATTAACTCATTTTTGTTTTTGTTTTTATTTTTGAAACAGGGTCTCACTATGTTGCCCAGGCTGGAGTGCAGTGGTGTAGACACAGCTCATGGCTGTCTCGACTCCCTGGGCTCAAGTGATTCCCCACACCGCAGCCTCCCAAGTACCTGGGGCTACAGGTAAGTGACACCATGCCCAGCTAATTTTTTTGTATTTTCTTGTAGAGGTGGTTATCTCACTATGTTGCCCAGGCCAGGCTCAAACTCCTGAGCTCAAGCAGTCTGCCCACCTCAGCCTCCCTGGGGTTATAGGTGCGATCCACCACACCCACCCTCTACTTACTCATGTTTATTCTCACTTTTTTTTTTCTCTAAAGTTAAACTCCTTAATGCAAGACCAAAAGCAAGACCAAGCTTGGAAAAGAAACAGGAGTTATTTAAAAAAAAAAAAAAAAAAAAAAAAAAAAAAAAAAAAAAAAAAAAAAAAAAAAAAAAAAAACGGCACCCACTTGCGGTGTTCCTGAGCGGCAAGCTGCCTGGGCAGTGGTAAGGACTCAGTGACAACTCGCAGACCTGCCCCCAGCCCTCTCTCTGCTAGCTGTGATGTGGGCCAGTCAGCCCTGACTCAAGCTCACATCTTATCACACGTGCGGCTCATCCCATTGTTAGGCGATGCCATTGCTGAGCCAAACACAGGGCACTGCTTTAAACAGACTTGGCTAATTCCTGCACCCATTACAAGCTGATACATTAAAAAAGGAAAACCAGCCTACTATCATCTGTTTTCAAATGTTTCCAAATTGCTCTTCTTTCTCAGAATGACAGCTTTGGAACATTAGCACAAATCCTTACTGAGATTTGCATCGGTATTCTTGGATCTTACTGAGAACTTAGCCCTGCTGAAAAACACACAGTTAGGTCAAAGTCTGTTCACGGGAAACTAGTACTCGCATCTCAGAAGGAGCTCTCACCTACAGGCTACCCCAAGGCAGTGGCTGGAAACTGCACCACTGTCTGTGTGTGAATCTGTCTGTCTGTCTGTCTGTCCTGGGAAGAGTATTTGGAACTTCCCAGCATGGTTCTTGGCGCTGCCATCACTGAAGCCACTGATGCAGTTCGTAAGCTCAGCTTTCTGCTCCTTCTTCCCACAGAGTGACATATTTTTCTTATTACATTTACAACTTTTCAAATAATGATGACCTGAGAAATGACTGCTACTCCTTTCCCAGAAGTAAGAGATCGTCATATTTTTGCTCATTCATGAACGTTTTAGCTTCTGTTTCAAGACTTGGGACTAATGTATTCCCAGACCGTCAGGCCAGTTTTATGAAGCTGAAAGTGATCTAAAGCTTAACCTTCTTCCTTTTGTTGTAAACATTGGATGCAAAGCAGAATTAACCATGGAACTAGAAGCTGCCGGCTGAATAAAAATCCCACAGGAATTTCTGTTCCTTTCTATTCCTCTTCCCAGCTCCGGATGTGCATCCTGTGTGGGGGACAGGGAGAAACGTTCAGGGACAGAACCTAAGTCACGAGGTCTGATTCGACGTGAGAACTCACGGCCGGCACGCAGTGGCCATTGGGGGAGTCCAACCCCAGCATAGGACTCCATCCTCCTCCACTGCAGCCTGAAAGCAAGGAGCACAACCAACCTGCTGTCTGAAAGGGTTGTTTTTGTTTGTTTGTTTTTTGTTTTTGTTCTAAGCAAATAAGTCTGACCTCTCATCCCTAGGAAAAGCCTACTTATGACGAGAATTCTGACTTGGATCCGAGGAGACACGGCCTGGGCCAGCAACTTCTTGGCAAGTCAGAAATACAAAGATTGCACGTGTGCTCAGGAAAAACCTCGTAAAAAGTCTCCAGTTTTACAAAGGTCAATTGGTAATTTACAAAACCTGATTTTGAGACGACTTTAGGAAACTGCTGCTTCTATCCTTTTTCCCTACAGATCTAGAATACTGTTCAGCAGAAAACATTAGTTTCCTAACCCCTATGTAAAAATTGATGATTTCTCTAGCAATTTGGGCTCAAAGACACTGTAATAGCTTCAACTAGAAACATACATCCTGAGCAGGTAAATTTCCTTTCTTCCCAGGTACATGGTAGGTTTTACAACGGGAAAAGGGAGTCCTCCTCCAAGTCACAGTTATTTGTACATCTCTTCAGAAGGGGCAGGGGTGAGAGAAGAATTGCATACCAGCTTCTGGACAGGAATACAGTTCTAAGCAAGCATTAATTAGGCCACACTCTGGCCCACTCCCTTGTTGTGAAAAGTCACATAGCTCTAGAAGCTGACCACCTGCACCCCCACCGTTCCGGGATCTCCAATCTTCTAGTCATAAAGCTTTTGTTTAAGGATCTCTTAAGATGTTTTTCAGACCCCAAATTCCAGCAGCCAGTTTTAAGATCCCCACAGAGGAATGAGATTGGTGTAGAATATAGCTTCTTCCTCTCCCTGTCCCACGAATTCACCCTGTACTCTTCCACCAATCAATGATTTCCACACTTCAGCCACTCCAAAAGCCTCAATCCTAACCCCAAATTCCTCGGGGAGGTGGATTTGAGGTTCACTCCCGTCACCTTGTTCAGGGACTCTACGATTGCACCTCTTTCTCTGCTGCAACCCAGAGTCTCGGTGTACTGACTCCTGTGTGCATCAAGCAATGAACCTATTCTGGTTACATTTCCCCAGCTGCCTTTAAAGTTTGAGATGTCTATATTCTGAAAGGGGACGCAGAATCATTGTGGAGCAAGAGCATCCTTCTCCCCACCGACAGGTCCTTCATCCCGGCATCAGGGAGGAGGGCTGCTGTCACCTCGCTTGTAGGTAATAATACATTTTAGGCAGACTGTGCAGAAAAGGAAGGAGACTAGGGGATGCTGCTCTAGGAAGGATGGACCAGGGCGGAGGTGACTGAGTCCTAGGGTGACAGCTGATAAAGGGAGCATCTGGGGGAAAACCGTTGGGGCAGTAAGCTCAGGGCTGGGGTAGAAGGGCCATGGCTAGAAGCCCTGGGGAAAGAAGAGGCAGTTTCTGATTCTTTCTCCTGTAATCTGGGGATTATCCATACGCACTTATCTGGAGCTGGTCTTTGGGGAGCAGTGAACAGCCTGCTCCTGGACCCTCCTTCTATCTTCTGCGAAGTCCTGGATGGGCAGGAAATCAGGAGGAGGCTCTCTCCTGTGCAAGGGTCCTTGCTCCAGGCCCTACCTGTTGGGGGTCCCTGCTCAGATTCAGACAGAGCCTTGCCCACTGGGTGCAAATTCACTCACACCGACTCCTTGGCTCCACAGGTGACTGAGTGTGGATGTTATTGCATTTTCATTTTTCTTTGCTTGTGAGTTACTAATGACTTTTCCCCCTAATACTTGACATGTTAGAAATGGTCATTCCCATAGCCATTGAAAAATACCCATGTTAATCTCCACCTCTGAGTCAACTGGCTTTTTTTGGGTGGGTCCGAGTTTTGCTCTTGCCGCCCAGGCTGGAGTGCAGCGGCGCGATCTCAGCTCACCGCAACCTCCGCCTCCCAGGTTCAAGCAATTCTCCTGCCTCAGCCTCCCAAGTAGCTGGGATTCCAGGCGCATGCCACCATGACTGGTTAATTTTGTACTTTTAGTTGAGACAGGGTTTCTCCATGTTGGTCAGGCTAGTCTCGAACTCCTGACCTCAGGTGATCCACCTACCTTGGACTCCCAGAGTGCTGAAATTACAGACATGAGCCCCCTTGCCCGGCCTCAATTGGCATTTTAAGCATGCTAACCCTTCATCATAGAAGAAAGTGAGTTTCCGTGAGTGAACTGTGGTTGAGAACCACTTACTCCTGAGAAGACAGTAGAATCCCACCACTAACCTGTAGAAAGGAAGATTACCAGGTCATGCTGGAATAGACTCAAGAGTACAGAGGGGCATCTGCCATGCCCACATGAACACAGGACATAATACAAACCTTCCTTTACCACCGCAATAACGAAACCCAAAAGAGAATGTAACGTTACTGTTTGTGTGTGGAGCAGAACCCCTCTGAGCTCAGCTGTCTGAATCAGGCAGCATCATTCCAGGTAAGCCACCAACAGCCTTCCAGTAGCTCCACCAGAAACCCAAACAAAACACAACAAAAAAACCTGTTGGGGCACTCTTTGTGAAAGTACAATCCCCTAATAAACATTTTCTATTCCACCCAGGCGGATTTGGAAGCCTGCTGGAGGCTGGTATGCTGGGCATGGACTCAATGTGTGGCTGGCATCCAGGGCTCTGGCCACATCCACGAGTTCTCAGGCAAGTGCCAAGAAACCTGCATGCCGGCACCCGGACCACAGGGCATTAGCCAGGGCTGACTCGTCACGCCCCACCTCGCCAAACACATTTTCTTTTCCCGTTGCCCAATGGCCAAGTGACCATGCTGAACAAGAGGGCACAAAGTAGAACCCGCCCTCCTTCTCTCTGCTAAGTTCCTCCCTGAGCTACGGCAGGCAGCTCCCACCCAGCCCACGGGCAGAGGCAGCTGCCTCTGTGCGTGCCGAGGGTAGCTCCTGCCGGGGTTAGGAGTGTGGGCGCAGAGCACGCTTCCCAAGCACAGCACGCAGAGATGCTGCCCAAAACCCAGTTCGACACAGACACAGTCCTGGCCACTGTGTCCTCCACAGACTCAATGGTCAGGTGGCTGTGGTCACTCCGAAACTGAACTGTTCTCCCACTGAGCTGTGCCTCAACCCAAATTAACTTGAAGTTCTGTTTACAGGGATTAAGGAAAATGAATGGATCAAATTATGCTAATATGTTCCTTTCCTATAATCCTAATTGAGTGATATGGTCTAGGCTTAGAGTTTCTCTGCCACCTTTGTCAAATGACAGAAAAATCACCTTTGTGTTTTTGCGTCTGTGTGTTATTAAAAAATGTTTTAATAAAGTATTATACCACATAATAGATATACAGAAAAGTCCAGGCAACTCATGGAAATAATACAGATATAGTACAAGAAAGTCAAGTTATTCCCAGGCAAACATCAAGAGGTCAAAATGAAACTTGAAATCCGTCTAGTACCTATATACAGACTTCTCTCACTCTGTGAATCCTCAGAATCCTAATATTTTCAGCAACAACTTGCAAAACATTTTAGCCCCAGTTCACCATCCAAATAGAAAGCCTGTTATACCAGTGAATGGCAGGGTTGTTCAGAAAAACAAAACCAGTAGGTGATATGTGTGTGTGTGTGTGTGTGGGGGGGGTGTATAGAGGTATATATGTATACGCAGAGGGGTGTGGTGTGTGTATATATATATATATACACACACGTGTATATATAGGTGTGTATGTATGTGTGTATAGAGGTGTATATATGTATATATAGGGGTATGTGTGTATATACAGGTGTGTATATATGTGTGTATAATATCTATGCATGGAGAGAGAGAGAGAGGGAGAAAGACAGAGAGAGAGAATGAATCAGCCCTTACATGTATAGAGGCTAATGGGTCCCAAGATCTGCAGTTAGCAAGCTAGAGACCCAGGAGGAACTGATGCTTCAGTTCAAGTCCAAAGCCAGGAAAACATCAATGTCGCAGCTCAAGCAGTCAGGCAGGAGGAGTCCCTCTTCCTCGAGGCAGGGCAAGCCCCTTTCCTCTATTCAGACTTTGGCTGATGGAGGCGGGCCACCCACATCTAGTGGGAACCTGCCTCACTGAGTTCAGTAAACCCATCCACACACACCCTCACAGACATACCCAGAATAAGGGTTGACTACATATGTGTGCATGCATGGCCAAGTTGACATATGACATTAGCCTGTATCCCAAGCAGCATGTGCCCAGGGCAACACTCAAGGCTGGGCTGGGGAAGGGGGAGGGTGAGAGGCACGTGGTGTCTCAGCCATTCTCCAGCAGGATGGTAACCATGAGTTGGGTGGCAAATGTGCTTATGACATCACTGCTGGGGTCCCACGCTGCTAAAGGAAAAGGTTTTCCGGGAAAGTGGCAAACCCTTAGAAGCAGTGAGGGATCCTGCAGGCCTAATAAAGCCCACACCCTGGAGAAAGTCTACAGTCACGAAGCATCGCCAGTGCTGGCGGGACACGTGACCCCATGGTGACACACAAGCTCTGACGTCCTTGCTATGAAGGTAAATTTAGTGTTGAGGAAACATTTGGTGTTTCAAGTGCTTCATGTGAGGCAGAAATTCTTGGTAGATTATATTGGAGTTTCAGAGTTTTTGTGTATTTGGGGAAAAGGATTGCGCTTTTGAGTTAGTTGAGCTAGGAACATACAATTTTTGCCATTTAAAATAAAGGCATGTGGGATCCTGATATTCATAAATTCCTATCCTCTATCTCTTCATGAGGATTAGATCTGGGTTAGGAAGGAGGCTTTGGACCTGGAATACAACACACCAGAACTACCGTATCATTCTGTAGCGGGCAGTGAGGGCAGGGATTCAGCAGAGGAAAAGAGCTCTGCATTTTCTTTCTCAACGCACAGGCTGGCGGCATGTAACTCAGGAGAAAATACATGAGTAGGCGCGCATGACATACAAATTTTATCAGAGCTGCCTCATACTTCAAATGTACACCAAACACACAACCTGCATCCCAAGCAGCATGTGCCCAGGGCAACACTCAAGGCTGGGCTGGGCTGGTAAGGGGGAGGGCTTCCAATTCTTCCTGAATGCCAAAATCATTGCATCAGAGCCAAGCCGAATGAGGCAGAAGCCTCCGTGCTAAGTGACCAATGCTTCCCTTACTAAGTATTAGTTAATAATGACCATGCTGTAAATCACTATACCATATGTCCAAAGACATCCCCAGTGGCCTGGTGAGTGACTTTCAGTAACCTGTAGAAGTAAAAACGATAAGCATGGCCTCCTAAACTCTCTCCTATCCAGAATCCAAACTGAGTAACATGGTCTGGCCTGAGTTTCACTGTTACCTTTGCTGAATGAGAGAAAAATCAGCTTTTGTGTTTTCGTGTCTGTGTTATTAACAAAAAAGGTTTTAATATGTATTATATTATGTATTAGATGTACAGAAAAGTCCAGACAACTTAAGGAATTAATAGAGAAATATTACAAGAAAGTCAGGTTTTCCCCAGGCAAATATCAAGAGCCCTCTTAAAATGTTACCTAAAAGGAAAAAAACTATGCTAGAACAAGACCCGCAGTTTTACAAGAACTCTCAGGAACTTTATTCTAATGGTATTTTGAGAAGAAACCAGGAAAACATGTACATGTAACTTACGAAGATGCAAAATGCATGGCCTTCCCTGACACTACCACTGTGACATCCACAATCAGCATTATTTAGACTGAGATTTGAGTCTAGTGGGCATCTCAATTAGACCACCCTCTCAGGACAGTACCAGACACAGCAGACATCAGACCACACCTGCTGTCCACAGGCCATGGAGAGAAGATGCCAACTAATCAGCTGGGCGCGAATTTCTGGCCCTGCGTGTTCTGCGGGGGAAGGGCTCTATCACCAACAGGCCTAGTTCCTGGGATTCCGAGCACATATTTCCAATGCACTTACATGAAATACAGATTTTTATTTCAAAGAACAACTAGTATTAGTATTTCTTTTAAGGTCTTAACAAGTACCTTACACTACGATAAATAATAACCAAATACAATGAAGGCAGACAAAAAAGATAAATTATCATTCCAACGAGAGGGCTTACAATTGTTTTCCTGACAGTGAATGTTCAGGCACCGTGCCAGAATGCAGCACAGAGAACAATGATGCATGCCATACATTTCGCTTAAGATACGTGATCAGAATTCAGAGGAGACAAGAGTCTTAATGTGCTTAGGGGGCTTTTGAGGAAGGAAAATCACAAACACGCACCCATTGTGACAGGGAAATCACAGCAGAAGAAAGAGACACGAGGTGGTCATGAACCTCCAAGGCCCCGCTTGGTGGGAGGGGAGGGCCAGGGAGGAGGCAGCCTGGGCAGGAGGGCGCAGGTGCAGCGTGCCCAGGTGAACAAGGACCAGTTTCCTACGCCTGCATCTGCACAGCTTTTACAACACTCTGACTTTATGTTTTTATTATTTCTTAACCCTTCCCCAAGCATACACCAAAAGAAATGTCATCAATGGTCACTGCGTCTCGTGCAAGTGGCTCATTCCGTGGTCCTTTTGGGGCATACTTCTTAGCCCAATAGGGTGTTTTCTTTCCCTGAGACTAATCCCATTCACTCACATGTGCATTGGTAATCCACACCCCCACTAAGTAAAGCAAGCTTTTGCAGGCATCGATCAGAGAAAAGGGTTCAACTTATCCACCATGAAAATAAACAACTTAGGGCTACTGTTTCCAGTAGCAAGAACAATCATGCAAATGGCTTTCCTCCAAGCTGGAGGCATGTTTCCTGGGTGCACCTGTGCACACACGCTCCCCCTGGAGCCTTACACGCCTCATTCAGGAGACCCTGGAAGGCCAGCGGGTAGGATCCCCAATCTGCAAATGCATTTTCATTTTCACTCGTCTCAAGACTTTCCCTCCATCCCTGGAGGATGAGACCCTGTGCCCTGCTCAAGGTCCCCGCCTTGTCCCCGATACCCTGAACTCTTGGTCTTGCTCCTTCCTCCCCTGCACCAGTCTTCAGCCTGCTCCCCCCTTCCCAGGCCTGCTTGTTCCCCGCCAATGGATCCCTTCCCTCCCATAAAGAAGAAAATCTGTTGAGCTTGGTTCCTCACTGCGCGCTGCTCTATGCCCCTAGGGCCGCCCCATCCTCACTGCCAAGCCTGCTCTGGGAGTCACCTAGACTCTCTTGTCTGCTTGACCCTGTGAGGGGAGTTCTGGGGCAGTGCTGACCCATGAGAGGTTCGAGGAGGCAGGACGGCTGGAGGGCTGTTAGGAAGGAGGCTGCTTGACTCTTGCTTTCAAGTTGCGGTCACAGTTGGCATGCACCTTGTCCCAAAGCCTTGGAAAAGTCTGTTGTCACCAGGGGTCTCCAATCTGCTGGCTTTCCTGGCTACGTTGGAAGAACTGTCTTGGGCCACACATGAAATACACTAACAATAACTGATGAACTAAAAAAAATTGCAAAAAAATCCCATAATGTTTTAAGAAAGTTGACAAGCTTGTGTTGGGCGGCAGGTGGCCGATGGGCTGCGGGGTGGACAAGCTTGGTTTACACACAGATTTTTGAGAGGGGGGCTTTGGAGCAATCACAGAGAAGCAACTGGCTTTCATACCACACAGCCCAAGGGAGGAGAGCACAGCCCGCAGGAGCCAAAATCATAAAAGTGAGTGTGTCTGGAGCACACGTATGTCAGGCACCATGCAAAGCATTTTGCAAACATTACGTCATTCAATCTTCAAAGCAAGCAGAGAGGAAGGATTGCTGGCTCAACTTTAGAGAGCTGGGGAGGGAGGCACACAGTCACCCGAAACTATAAGCCCTGGATATTTTCAGAGTCCTTAGAGAAGGAACTGGATATTTTCAGAGTCCTTAGAGAAGGAATTAGACTTCCTACAGGATATAGGATGGGCAGCTTGAGCCAAATAAATTTCAAAGCAAAATCCAACATCTGAGAGGCACACTCCAAGCAGCACCCCTTAACCACTTTGCATGTCTGGGAGAGCTGCCTAATCTCCCAGGCCTCTGTAAAATGGGGTGATCACAGAACCTACCTCACTGAGTTAATACAGAGATGGCATTACCCAGTGTTGGCGATCAGACACCACCTATTATTTACCCTACTGTTAGTATCACCCTTGGATACATACAAGGCTCTAAGTACACATTTCTATGTGCATATGTACATAGTACGTGTAGAATCAATGAATGTAACAACTATCTCTGGATCTACTCTGTTGAAAGATAAAAAGTTATAATCCCTGCTCTCAAGGAGCTCAGACTCTGGTAATAAAGTAATAAACTAAATATGTAGACTGTCAAGCACAAGAAAATTCATTCCAACCTGGTCCTAATCACCTACTGAGAGCCGGGCTGCTGCTAAGCCTCAGGTATGGCAAAGTATGACCTTTATATGACCTTTTCTCTGCCTCAGGCTCAACCTGGCGGGAAAGACAAACCCGTTACACACAACTTTCAGCATTCCAGGAAGGAGCCTCGGGAGAGGTCAAGCCCAGGCACTGGAGGTCTCCAGGAGGGACACACTGTGGAAATCCAAGATGCTGTGGCAGTGGATGGGACAGCGTGGCCACGATGGGGGCTGGGAGCTTTGCAGACAGGGTATCTGAGTTGAGCTCTGAAGGCCACTTGGGTTTGCAGAAAGCTGGGGGTGCAGGAGGCCCGGGAAGTGTGGGCCGGAGGACTGGTGCAGAAGCTGGGGTACACGGACGGGCGCCTGGCAGGATGGACTGAGAAGGCAGCCGAGCCAGACAGAGGAACAGCGCAAAAGGTGATGTCCAAGTCACACCAGGAGGCCAGAGGGTCCCGGG
This sequence comes from Cebus imitator, assembly GCF_001604975.1. Lineage (NCBI taxonomy): Eukaryota > Metazoa > Chordata > Mammalia > Primates > Cebidae > Cebus > Cebus imitator. The sequence goes on along the minus strand of NW_016107704.1, from coordinate 628,408 downwards.
TATGGGAAACACAGGCTCTCCCACCTTTTGGTCCTCGACGCCCCTCGCAGTGCGTGGAAGACACCCAGCCTGAAATGACTGGGGTGGGGGTGAACAAAGTTTATTCTGGAGGCAACAAGGGGACCCGGCAGCTTTGCTCGGAAAGCGGAGACACCACCACATCTGTGATTCCAGAGAAGGAAGATAGAGAAGGGATCCTCGGTGGGAAGGGCTGGAGCCAAGAGAGGCCCCTCAAGGGAGGCACTCGAAGAAGCAGGAGGCCACCTGGAATCAGCCTCTGTTCCTTCTTTTCCGCAGCTTACCTGTTCCCAGCTTTTCCTCCCAGTCTCCTGAGCTTGCTGCCGGCCGTGGGATCCCATTCCCGCATGGAGGCGCCTCTTCCTTCCTTCTGGTGACAGGCGCCCCCATCCCCAGGGGCTGTGGCTCCCCCAGATGCCCAGCCTCAGCCTCCTGAGTACTGTGCCTGCCCCCCTCCACCTGGTCAGCGGCTGACTGGTGACGAGACTTACCCCCACCCGCCCCCTCCCTTCCACACAGGGAGCCCCAACTCTAGCCAGAGGCGGCCAAGATCTCCCGTCCCAGGCAGACCTCATGGGCTGCGTATCTGGTTAAAGACATTGATGGATTTTATGAGGAAAATATTTAAGCTAATTTAAATATTTCAGCAATTGATAAGTGGCTTAGCTTTTATGGGCTGGACCTTTAGGGTATTGTTTATAAGATGTATATTATTTTCATATCTATAACAGTGCTTATAATATTGTTTGCATGGAAAAAATGTTTCTCATGTTTACCATCCATTTATAAACGAGCTCTATCATTTGTAAATTACGGGCTTCCAACACGCAGGTGGACGTGGTGGGAGAGGAGAGACAGTTACTCTGTGTTGTGTCTCGGCATGAAGAAATGGCGGATGTCAGCGTGCAAATGCTTCAGCACTGGGGCTCCTTGCTCACTGAGTGGGAACAGTTTGCAGAAATACGGGACAACCCGCTGTGGATGATGAACTATATGCCGGGCTCTGTTTCCTCAGGAAATGCATTGACTTAGAGAGGCAGCCTATTAACATTTCCCGGGAAAATGCAAGATCCATTCTGTGAAGCAATGAGGCCGAGTCTTCATGGCCCTTTCCTCCCCGAGGTGTCTGCACTGCCTCCACGCCTGTCACCCGCATCATTCCAGCAAGAGCGCCTGTAACATCACACACGTCAAATCCTTACCCTTTCTGCCTAATCGGTAGTAACAGCCTCGGCCCACCTGTTTCCGGGGTTCCCAGCTTCAGGCGGACGCTGGAGGGGCCTCCCTCTCCCCACCAGCCTCTGGAGCAGATCCCCCTCAGCCTAAACACTCCGCACCTGCAGAGGGCCTGCCACTCACAAGCAGCTTCTGTTCACGCTTCCAAATTACCCTGAAGACATTCCCCGTCCGCCCCACGTCTCCCCTTTCTTCTCTTTCTCATCTCCAAGGTTAAAGAGTTTCTGGAGGAAATGACAGTGAGAGCTGACAGATTTCAGTGTGAATTTCCCTTTTCTAGGGCCCCTCTTCTAGGCATCTATCTTGCACCTGCTCTTCAATGTGAAGCTTTTTGAGTATATCTGTTTCAGGAGCTCTTGTTCAGACACTGTAAAAACGGCCGTTTTCCCAATACCCAAATGACGCAGTCTAGATGGATGGAAAAACTGGGAACTTTCCATAGCGGAAAGTCCTTGCTTGTCCTCCCGAGCCACAAATCAAGGTTGAGGGCTGGAGTGTGTCCCTGCAGCAGCATCCTTTCCGCGAGTCCTCGGGAAGCATCCTCAGCGCCCAGAGCCCACTTCAAGGGTCCTGTGCTTCAGGGATGGGCAGAAGCTTTGGGATATATGATCCCCTTCTGTGTCTCAGCTGTCCTCTGTGGGCCATGAAAATCTTTTTAAAATGGCCATTTCAATGACCATTATGAGGCTTTCACGTGGTTCTCCATTTGGACGCTATAGCCAGGAGGGACCAAGGCAGACACTTGGCAAAGTGGAGACGGCCGGGCTGAAAGTCACTCCCACGTCTGCCTGTTGAGTCTGGCTTGAAATTCCTGGGAGAAAAGAGCAGGCTAGGCCAGTGCTGGGCCCCTGCTATGCAACCAAGGCCTCCCCAACCTTCCCCCACCCCTTAAAGTGATTTAAGTCACCACCAATTCCAAACCAGTAAACTCAAACTGGGGAGAGGCCCATTGCTTAAGCTGCGACAGTCATGACAGGAGCAGTGGCGGATGGCTTTAACAGCACCCTGAGCTCGCTCTTCCGCGGTGGTCTTCAGCCATTTCTCCAGCTTCCCTCGGGACTGACTGAGCTCATCAGACCCCAGGAGCCAAACCCTGTGCTGACATGTGGGAGTCCGCCCTCCCTGGCACCTGGCTGCAGGCTTTGCCGATGTGGCGGGCCTGGACCCCAGCTGCCTCTGACTGCCATGCCATCCATGCTAGGGACCAGCTGTTCCCACAAGAACCATGCGGTCCACGTCCGAGCACTGACCACCTCACCTGCAGCCAACCCCACATTCCTCAGTGGTGGCTGAGGTCCTGTGTCAGACTCAAATAGTCCCAGTGTGGATTTTACTCAGCCATGGACACCTGCAGCCAGTGAGTGCTCTGTCAGGCCAGTGGATATCAGGCAGATACTAGACGGAGCCTGGACATGGGGCCTGCAGCTGCCAGGGGGCTCCTGTGTGGGCCAACAGGATGGCAGATGGCCTGGAAGACAGTGTGCACCGAGCTATCAGCTGGCACTGGGGACTCCACATGGATGCAGAGGTCACCGCTGGCCATTTCAGGAGACACCACGCCTGGGAGCTACTGCAGCAAGCACTGCCACGCGGCAACATCAAAGGAGCACGCTTCTAACAAAACAAAAACCATCTTCCCATCTTCGTGGGCAGCTGCCACGTGGTTCTGATAACCACTTTTCAGGAGAACAGACGCATGGAACTTGGGATAGAAATAAAGAATGAGAAGAGCATCACAGAAACCTACATGAAAATGTAGGAATTAATCTTCAAAGTTCAGCCTGAGGTGTGTGACACCTGGGAACATCCTAGGGTGTGCAGGAGGGGAAGGGACCTACTCCCAGGCTCCTGGGATGTGATGGCCCTGGCCAGGCTCAGGCTGCTACGGCAGGGAGGCCATGCTCTTTCATGATTGCACCACATTAAGAAGAGCCTACACAAGTGTCCTTGCTGGAACATGCTGGAAATGCCAGGCTGCTTCCTGGCATCTCCAAAGGGCCTACTCACAGGTGTGGGCAGCATCTCAGGCAGGGAAACCTGAGTCCTGCTGGCTATGTCTGAATGAGGGATGAAGGCCGCCTTGGTCACCTCGATAACCTCACTGCTGGCGCCACAGGTCTGCCCATTCCCCACACCACTAGACATTCTGTCTCAAGATGATTCCGAAGCACCAGGCTCAGGTTTCCAGACGGCAGAGCTCCACACAGGTGCTGGGGGTGGCCCTCTCCCAAGCTCGGTGCCATGCTTTGGTTCCTGGAAGTCCAGGCTGGGTCCAGAGTCTGTGGTGCACAGGCCCATGTGTCTCTCAGCACCTCCACACCCTTGCCTGGAGTCTCCCTGAACCTCTAAGGGAAGCAATTCTATCCACTTCTGGCCCTGAGGCCTCTCAGCTGGGAGCCACCCTTGTTAGAGGGGTGGGACGGGCTCTGAGCCAGTCCTTGACAGCCCCATTCCTGTACCCGACAGGCCCAGAGAAGCCGGGGGACTGGCTGGAGATCCCCCAGCCCACGCAAAGCCGAAGGTCTCTTCTCCCACACTGTTGTGTGTAAAGCAGGATCACAGAAAGCAGAGTTGGCAACAGGGGATTTCCCTCGGACAGAGTAACTTCCACAAACCCTACATTACATAGTCACATGTGCAAACGTGAACTAAAGGAACTTCTAGCCCAAAGAGTTGCAAAAATGATGAAGACAGCTCCCAGAATGGGTCACGTGAGTGGCTAAAAAGCCATCCATGATGAGCCACTGAGGTAAACCAGGAAGAGCTCACAAACGCAGAATGCCCCCCGCAGAATGCCCTGCTTGCTACCCACAGAAGCACCCTTCAATCGGCCATGGGCCACATCCATCGTGGCAAATTGGATGTTCTTTCTGAAGTGGGATTTGCGAAGTCCAAATCCCTGGTGTGTGCTTGGCCGTGAGCCTGCAGCCCCGCCTTTGTCCACTCGCAGACCGCATACCTCCACCCGACCTTGGCATTCACTTTCCACACGTCCCTACGAGGCAGTTACCCAGAGGTTCACGTGAGTCACTAAAAAGCCAGAAGGAACAATGAGTGGCCGCGTGAGAGTGGCCGTCAGGGATGAGCAAACATCCAGAGGAAAAATAAGAAAAAGATGGAGAATTTTGATTAATTTCCCAGGGCTCTAATTTAACATAAGAAGTAGACATGGACAGAGTAACTATGAGCAAATGACAACACATCACAGTACTAGGTGTCTAAAAAAATCATGCTTGCCCAGGAAACTAGCTTAAAACAGAGAGTAGTAAATTGGCAGCAGACTGGTTTGCTTACAGTCCAATGTGCAATTCGTGTGTCAGTGAACTGAGCTGAGGTTGCCAACAGAGCTGGGACTGAGATAAATCACAGCACATGCTCGGCCCCCGGTCTGAGCTGGAAAACCTATTCAGGGGAAACCCATGGCCTTTCCATGGAACTTGCTGAATTACCCAGATCCGCAGGAGACAAGAGATGACATCTCTTCCCAGCAATTGGTGATAGGCTTACACTGCCCAAGGGTCTCACAGAAACAATGGCTTAGAGCAACCTATTTCCCTGTTAATCTAAAAGCCAGCTCCCCTGGGGAAAGAGCACACTACCAAAGTCCAAGGGCACCCCAGTCCTCCTGGGAAACATTCCATTTCAGGTCTAGGATGGAAGAGGAAATACCTCCACCGCCAGCCCCAAAATCAGCCCTGGGACGTCCCGCTCACTGCAACCAAGAGAAAGAGGACACTGGATACCCACCACAGGCCTCAGCTTTCTTGAGTGACAGGAATCACTGATAATTTGATGAAATCTTAGACTTTTCTTCCTGGAAAAACACACACATGCACATCCACATAAAATCTGTCAAGGACTGCCCGGAATTCCTGAGACCCATCCATAGAAGTCATGTTATGAAAGCCTGTTCTCAGATGACTATATGAAAAGAAAACTGAATCTGAAATCTATTACTTGGCCAGGCGCGGTGGCTCATGCCTGTAATCCTAGCACTTTGGGAGGCTGAGGCAGGCGGATCATCTGAGGTCAAGCATTTGAGACCAGCCTGGCCAATATGGCAAAACCCCATCTCTACTAAAAATACCAAAAATTTAGCTGGTCATGGTGGCAGGCACTTGTAGTCCCAGCTGCTCAGGACGCTGAGGCAGGAGAATTGCTTGAACCCGGGAGGCAGAGGCTGCAGTGAGCTGAGATTGCACCATTGTACTCCAGCCTGGGCCACAAGAGCAAAACCCCTTCTCAGGAAAGAAAACAAAACAAAATCCAAAATCTATTACTGACTAGCACATTTTGGGGCTGGAACACTTCGGAGGCCCCACTAACCTGGAGAGCTGTGCCAGTCCCTGCGTAGCTAGTGACCAGCACAGGCTCAAAGCCACCTCTGAATGTATGTGGAGAGTTACTGATACTAGAATACACACATGCAAATGACAAGTGGGTTTTGTGCAATCAACGTGATATTTCAAATCAGAAAATCTGAGTATCAACCTAAACTCTCCTTCTTCCTGATTTCATGATTTTGAACAAGTACGTTTTTCATCTCATCTACCCAAATAATGTATGTTAAAAGTGTATGAAAATTAAGCTTACATTAATAAATGTTTACAAAATATGATATTCTAGATTTAATAACAGAGAAGTGTATCAGGAAAAAGCAAGTCTGTAGGTAAAAACATGCAAGTTTAGTCTAAGTTAATGGGGGTAGACACAAGCATATCCCGCGTAATTATTCTCCTTCCATTGGATTCCTCCCCAAGGACTGGCACAATCTTGAGCCCACAGGGGCTGAGAGGCTGAGACCCCGCAGGGGCATGGGGCTGGCCCTGGCTTGGCCCCTTCTGCTCCTCCCGTCTTCCAGGGCAGGCTTTCTTCTGAGCGACCTCTCTGCAGGAAGGCGCCAAGGGCTGGGCTTCACGAGAGGTTAGTGCTGGGGCTGCCATGGCCGCTCTCCACGTTCTGTTTCCTCTCGTCTCACTCAGCTCCCTTTGCATCTCGGATGTCTGCATGGTGTGTCTTTCTGTGGAATCACCTTCTGAGTGGTTTGGGAAAGGCCCTGGCCTGTCATCGAATGCCTCTGCCCTCATTGACCTTCCTGGACATGGCTCCCGGGTGGCTGCCGAGGCCGCCCTGGGAATAATCTCCAGGCATTCTCCCACCTCGTTGTGTCCTCTCTGGGCCCGCTCTCATGAGGGGTCTTTCTGGTCACTCCCAGGACTCCTCCATGGGCTGGGGCCACGTCGTAGGCAGCTGCATGGACGAGAGGCGAGGTCACCTTGTGAGCTCTGGACTTCCACGTCCTTGCGATCCCTCTGGGAACTATACTTACTCTACCACGTGATTTGAGACAGGAAGGATGGCAGAACACTTCTCAAAGGACCGCTCCCTTGGGAAGAATGCATCTCCCTCATTGACTTTCTGCTGTGTCCTTGCAAAGCGTCTTTCCCTCGTCCTGCAGGCTGCTGGCCATCACTGAAACTTACATCCCAATTCCACAGTCCCAGGAGAAAAGCCTCATTCTGTACTTTCAACCCCTGCCATTGAACTAAGGATCACAAGACTCACAGAGAGATGTCTTATTTTCACTATGCAGGTCCAAAAACTCTGAACTCAAGTATTGGCTAGACAGTTAACAACTGAAAAAAAGTTCACAATTCACACGTATAAGTCCAAGGAAGAGGCTGTCCAGCATGAGGGTGACAAAGGGACACATTCCCACAAAAGAAGTCTACTGAGCACCCGTCACCTTGTGCACCAACCCCAAGGGTGTGACAGCGATGACGTGGTCTCAGACCCAGGAGCTTCTTGCCGCAGCTCCAGACCCTCGGGGAGCAGTACTGAGAAATGGCAGCACCAGGTCTGGAGAAACACCGGCAGCCACTGCCTCCTCAAAGGAGGGTGCAAGAGGGGTCACCGTGGGCCCTGGTTCCCTCCCACCACCCTGCATGTCCCGAAGCTGTTTCCGACAGCTGTGACCACTCCACAGTCAGACTCTAGAGTCACCAGTGACAACGCTTTGATTTCTGTTTCATGTGTTTCATCTGCAAAAACAAAAACCTCTAAATTTAGGATATATGCAATTGCCACCATTACTTAAAACTCTCCTGGAAATTTCAGCAAATGAAGTGAGCACAGAAATAGAAATAAGAACTATAAATATAGCTCTAAGGCAGTATGCTTGTAGACTCAGCATTGTAAGAGCATAAACCAAAATAAATACAGCAGATCCAATAATACGGGGTTTAGATGCAACGTGAAATACACACATAAATTCCATTCTTATACATTAAAATTAGCAAGGCAGTGAATGCCACAGGGAAACAAGACAACATTCAAAGATTTACTCTGAAATATTTAATAGTGAATATTAAAATATTGACAATAACAACTAAAGGGTATGTAGAAAAGCAGATGGGAACATTACAGAGACACAAAGGTAGATCTGAGTAAGCAGACAGGTAGGCTGGGAAGACTGAGGGTCTTAATTCTTTCCATGGTAATAGTGTTTCACCCAGTTTAAATCCAAATTTTAAGGGGTCTTTTTAGGAATCAAAAAATGGCCACACTGCTTTTGTTTTGTTTTGTTTTGTTTGTTTTTGAGAAGAGTCTTATTTTTGTCACCCAGACGGGAGCGCAATGGCACAATCTCGGCTCACTGCAACCTCTGCCTCCCAGGTTCAGGTGATTCTCTTTCCTCGGACTCCCAAGTTGCTGGGATTACAGGCGTTTACCAACATGACAAGCTATTTTTTGTATTTTTAAGAGAGACAGGGTTTCACCATGTTGGCCAGGCTGGTCTCAAACTCCTGACCTCAGGTGATCAGCCTGCCTCGGCCTCCCAAAGTGCTGGGGTTACAAGCCTGAGCCACCACACCTGGCCAAAAATGGCCAAATTTTTCTAAACTTTACATGAAATAATAAAGAGTAGCATAGGCATTCTGGGAAAACCAAGGCATGAGAGAGAAGTTGCATTGCCAGATGCTATCCCATGCTGTGAATCTGCACCATTACAACAGTGAGGTGCAGATACACCCGGGACCCAGGAGGCCGGTCCACGTGCCCCGCAGGTCCAGGAGACAGATGCGCTCCACACTTGAAACGGGAAGTGCGGGACCAACCCATAGGGTACCGGGGAAACTGCCCTGGAGCTCGCCAGATGAAAAATTGAGTCCATCTCCAGCTGCCGTCAGATACCAAAACATCTTCTATGGGCTTAATGTTAAATGCTGACACGCACAACATGGAGAACTAGGAGAAAGATGGGCAAAGAGGTCACTGCTTCCTGAACAGCAAAGAACTCAGCCCAAAAGCAAGTGCAACAGCAGAAAAACAATGATTTAGCTACACAAAAGTTCTGAACTTTAAAAGCTCGTAAGCAAAATGAAAAGGCCAATGACAAACAGAAAATATTGGGAACCACAAAACAGAGTGTGTGTGTGTATGCGTGTGTGTGCATGTGAGTGTGCATGCATGCACACACATGTATGCACGCACATGCATGTTTTAGCACTCCAAAATAAACAGTGGACAAAGGAATGAAATGCACAGTTTACATGAGGGGAAATTTAAAATCCAAAAAATATATTCTTTAAAGCAGTCTCAGTAATCAAAGAAATAAAATTAAATAGGTGAGAGGTTTTTTTTTTTTTTTTTTTTTTTTTTTTTGAGACAGAGTCTTACTCTGTTGCCAGGCACCAGGCTGGAGTGCAGTGGCACAATCTCAGCTCACTGCAACCTCCGCCTCCCAGATTCAAGCAATTCTCCTGCCTCAGCCTCCCGAGTAGCTGGGACTACAGGCGCGTACGACCACACCCAGCTAATTTTTGTATTTTTAGTAGAGACGGGGTTTCACCATGTTGGCCAGGATGGTCTCAATCTCTTGACCTCATGATCTGCCTCCCTCGGCCTCCCAAAGTGCTGGGGTTACAGGCTTGAGCCACCCTGCACGGCCAGTAGGTGAGAGTTTTGTTTTGCCTATCTAGTTAATCAAGAGGCTGAGAATAAAAATATCTAATATTTGCCATGTTGAGTGTGGTGATGACTTGCTGACAGATGCCAGTGTGAGTGCAGCCTGAATGGCCTCTGGAAAGCAATCTGGCGCCTTTGTAGTGAAAATCATATTCTTGAAAAAACTGACTTCATTTTCAGAATTTGGGGAATAAATCAGAGGTAGGGACAAATACTTTTGTGTAAATGCGAGACGTTGGCATTATTTATAGTGAAGAATAGTGGGGGGAATAAAACCCTTACATCTTCTCTATTGTCTAAAGAAAGGCAAACAACAGAACATTATATATGAAATAAAACACATTCATAATATTTAATAACACAGTAACACACTTACACTATAATATTCAGTTTCTTTTTAAAGAACACAAAATTCTATGTTCAGAATTTTATTAATTTTATAACAAAATTCCTACATAGATATAAATTTAGGAAGACCCAAAATGTTCCCAGATATTAAATATGTGTATCTGAGTGTTGGAATTTATAAGGGATTCTAATTTTCTTTCCAGTTCTCTAATTGGAATATCTGATACAATGTCTTCCATGTATTAGCTACCTGATAAATATTGATAAGAATGAAACAATTTCAAACTTACAACAGAAACATGTATGATTACTAATTTTATTCTAAGAAGAGAATGAACGCATGTTATAAAATGAACACTAATAGATATTGGTTTAGGAAGCTGTCTGGTGGCCTCTCAGGCTGGCTAAGCCAAGGGATGTTTACTTTCGTCAATTTCTGCAGAAACCACACAAGTGGCCGGTGACGTATTTAGCTCTTTGCTCACGGTAACCCTCCTGAGGACTCTGGGACGAGGTTCTCACATGGCTCTTGTCGCCAGCTGCTTTCCCTGCCTGTCGCCCTGCGGCAGAGCCCTGGTTATGGGCTCACAGCTCCTCCAGGCTCCACTAGCCATATGGCCTGGGGATAGGGGACCAGGGTGGCTAAACCTGGACCTGCAAGGACCCCTTTCCTCCTGCCTGTGACCCCTCACTGAGGGTCCGTGGGGGACACATGCAGAGGAACATAACCCACGTGGAGCCCACATCACTAGCAATGGCACATGAGTCTCTACCCTCATGCAGGGTGTGACATAGAGCAGCTCCCATGTCCTCTGTTCCCCCAGCATCTGAACGCTCAGGTCTTACCCATGCCTGCTGAAGAAGGAAGCAGGGGAAAAGCAGAAATGCGGCTCACGAGTTTGGGCCCAGAGAGCCCTGCATGGTCAGAGGGAGCAAAGCCAGGAGAGGAAGAGAATGGAGAGGCCTCCTCCGCATGCCCAGCCCCACCCCACACCATGAGAACAGGGTTCCTGGGGTGCCCAGGGGCTCTCAAGAGCCCTGCCCTCCTTCACTGGCAGAGGTGGGCTGGCCTGGTGCAAGGAGGGCAGGAGGCTGAGACCCCTGGTCCGTGGGAAGCCATATCAGATGCAGAAAGTCCATTTCAAAGACAATGCTGACCCTGCACAAATCCAGCTCCTGTGCCCTGTGATGAGAAGGGCCCTCTGTCAGGGCAGGCACTCATCACCTCTGGTTAGAGCCTTCTGAACCTCGTGTTATACAGCACGTGCACGGAGGAGCAGCACCCTCGTGCAAACTCGGGGAAAATAGAGGGTCCACTGCTGAAGATGATGGCAGCGTCTGCCTGGGGAATTTATCATTTTCTGCGACAAGGATGGAGGACCCGGTGCACATTTTCTGATGCTGGAAGAGGCACTGCTCTCCAGGTAAAGTACGGACCAACAGCAAACCCAGGATTAAATTCCTGCTGAGGAAGGCATCTGGGTGCTTCCCTGCAGAACGTGCCCTTGGCTCAGCTGCAGCTGACTCTTTACAAAGAGAGCTCACCACTGCAAAGCCCATGTGTTTTGTCACACTGACTCCGTGGCTCCGGCCTGACCAGCCTTTGCTGCGCTTCCTCCTGGTGACTGCCAGGGTCATGATCATAAGCACCAATGTTCTCTTGCGGAGCCTGGTAGCGTGAGATTCCAGCCGAGAGTCCACCAGCTGCACGGTCAAACAGTCTGGGAACTTCCCAGTTTTGAAAAAAGTTAGAGATAGCTTTTAAATAGTTAATAGAGCATTGAGAGAGGAGGAGGGCGAGTTCTTCATGCATGTGAAGGTGTGTCAGACACAGCAAATCCACTTTAAAAAGAACACCATTCCACACAGAGCAGCCACGCAGGACCTTCAAAAGGACTCTCAGTCCTAACAGCTAAGAATAAACCAACTCTGTGCAGTCCACTCAAGGCACACCTGGGTCCCGCCATGGCCATTCTCTCTCTAAAGCACACAGGCCACGAGGGCACCACTCCTTGCTCTTCTCCTGAGTCCTGGCATGCTGACCAAGGCCAGCTGCAAGAGGATTTTTTAATTTTTTAAATTCTTTTTAAATATTCTGGATTTGGGAGGTCCCCGTGCAGGTTTGTTATGTGGGTATATTGCATGATGCTATGGTCGGGGGTATGGGTGGCCCTGTCACCCAGGTACTGAGTACAGCACACAGTAGGTAGTTTGTTTTGAAGTTCGCATCCCCCTCCTCCCCTGCTCCCCAGTAGCCCCCAGTGTCTCTTGTTCCCATCTTTATGTCCATGTTTATTCAGTGTTTAGCTTCCACTTTTAAGTGACAACATGCGGTATTTGGTTTTGTGTCTGTGCATTAATATGGTTAGGATAATGACCTCCAGCTGCATTCATGTGGCTACAAAGGACATGATTTCATTCTTTTTATGGCTGTGTAGTATTCCGTCATGTATATGCACCAAAATTTCTTTATCCAATCCACCACTAATGGGTACCTAAGTTGATTCTACATCTGTGCTATTGTGAACATTGCTGCAGTGAAAATACAAGTGAGTGTGTCTTTTTGGTAGAATGATTTATTTTCCTTTGGATATATACCCAGTAATGGAATTGCGTGGTAGTTCTGTTTTAAGTTCTACAAGAGTATTTTAAATTAAAACTTGTATAAAGATGGGGTGAGATGGAAACAGGAACCATACAAATGCAGAAAAACCAGGTTAATTCAAGAGGCAGCTTGAGAAGGACTTTATGAAGTAGTAAAACATCTGACTAGGCTCTATATAAACAAAACTTGTATTACCTTCAAATATTGTAAACTTAGCAAGACACCAAGAACCACCAGGAAGCGCTACCAAGGATCTACTTCTGTCAACAGATACGAATGATTTTAAATGAACAAATCAAGAAAGATGGAGCAAATAATTTAAAAATTCCCGTTCTGCCTCCCTGCTCCTATACCGACTGTGGCTAGGCTGGGCTGGGTGGGAGCTGACTGCCCCAGCCATGATAGGCATGACCATCATCAAAACTGACATGCAAAATACACAGCTTTTGTTTATGAAAGCCATACAACTTCTCAGAGCACATTGGAGGGAAGATTTTAAACACATAAAAACTTTGAATAACTACAATGATTCATGTGATTTTTTTTTTTTTTGGTCTTTGCATTCAAAAGTCAGAAGCATAACACGAGGCTATGTGTGATCCGGGCTCAGAGAGTACGGGGGAGCACTCAGAGTGTACGGAGAACTATTTTCGGTGCTGGCTTTTGCTGGAGTCCAGACCTGCCAAATCTAGCAAGAGAGGGTACCTTTTGCCAAGATGGAAAGCACTTTGAAATGCAAGGTTGTTCATTTCCTGTTCATTGTGTTTATCGTGTAAGGCTTTCCAGAAGGGAAAAAAGCCAATTTCTATTTTAAAAGATGATCCACTGATGAGCAGATGGGTTTGGTGTTGCTTTTTGTTTATTCTCTCTACATCGGAAAATGTTTCAACATTTTAACTTCACAGAAGTATAATGATTTTTCTTTTTTTACATGCTTACATTATTAAATGGTTTATGTCAGGAGAGTTAAGACCTCAGAACAACGCCTCCCACTGAGCTGAATGGAAGGACACTAATGAGTCCACTGCCTCTTTATCCATGGGAACCATCTCTCTAAACAGAATTTCCTCCATGGACTGGTTTGGAAGAATAAAATTTTCCGGTGTAAAGGCGTTCACCGTTTCATTTCATTTCAAAAATGAAAAAAAAAAAAATCTATTCATTTCAGATGAAAAAAAAAATTCCAAAGAGTAAATCAGTTGAGGTTCCAAACAAAACAGGTGATATGGTTTGGTTCTGTGTCCCCACCCAAATCTCATCTTGAATTATACTCCCATAAGTCCCATGTGTTGTCGGAGGGACCCGGTGGGAGATAATCTGAGTCATGGGGGCAGTTTCCCCCATGCCATTCTTGTGATAGTGAATAAGTCTCAGAGATTTGATGGGTTTATCAGGGGTTTCCTCCTTTGCTTCATTCTCTTGCTGCCACCACGTAAAAAGTGTCTTTCACCTCCTGTCATAATTCTGAGGCCTCCTCAGCCATGTGGAACTTTAAGTCCAGTTAAACCTCTTGAAACTGCATGAAAACAGACAAATACAGTGAATTGGTACCAGTAGAGTGGGGTGCTTCTGAAAAGATACATGAAAATATGGAAGTGACTTTGGAACTGGGTAACAGGTAGAGGTTGGAACAGGTTGAAAAGCTTAGAAGAAGACAGGAAAATGTGGGAAAGTTTGGAACTTCCTAGAGACTTGCTGAATGGCTTTGACCAAAATGCTAATAATGATATAGACAATAAGGTTGGGGCTGAGGTGGTCTCAGATGGAGATGAAGAACTTGTTGGGAACTGGAGCACAGGTGACTCTCGTTATGGTTTAGCCAAGAGACTGCTGGCATTTTGCCCCTCCCCTAGAGATTTGTGGAACTTTGAACTTGAGAGAGACGACTTCGGGTATCTGGCAGAAGAAATCTGTAAGCAGCAAAGCATTCGAGAGGTGCCTTGGGTGCTGTTAAAGGCATTCAGTTTTATAAGGGAAGGAAAGCACAAAAGTTCAGAAAATTTGCAGCCTGACAATGTGATAGAAAAGAAAAACCCATTTTGTGAGGAGAAATTCAAGCCCACTGAGAAAATTTGCATACATAAGGAGGAGCCAAATGTTAATAGGGAAAATGTCCCCAGGGCATGTCAGAGGTCTTCATGGCATCCCCTCCCATTGCAGGCCTGGAGGCCTAGGAGAAAAGGGTTTCCTGGGCCAGTCCCAGGGTTCCTGAGTTGTGTGCAGCCTAGGGACTTGGTGCCCTGTGTCCCAGCCACTCCAGCTGTGACTAAAAGGGACCATGGTACAGCTTGGGCTATTGCTTCAGAGGGCAGAAGCCCTCAAGCCTTGGCAGCTTCCATGCGGTGTTGAGCCTGCAAGTGCACAGAAGTCAAGAACTGAGGTTTGGGAACCACCACCCAGATTGCAGAAGATGTGTGGTAACACCTGGATGCTCAAACAGAAGTTTGCTGCAGGGGTGGGGCCCTCATGGAGAATCTCTACTAGGGCAGTGCAGAAGGGAAATGTGGGGTTGGAGCCCCCCACAGAGAGTCCTTACTGGGGCACTGGCTAGTGAAGCTATGAGAAGAGGGCCACCATCCACCAGACCCCAGAATGGTAGATCCACCAACAGTTTGTACCGTGCACCTGGAAAAGCCTCAGACACTCAATGCCAGCCTGTGAAAGCAGCCAAGGAGGAGGCTGTACCCTGCAAAGCCACAGGAGTGGAGCTGCCCAAGACCACTGGAATCCACCTCTTGCATCAGCATGACCTGGATGTGAGACCTGGAGTCAATGGAGATAATTTTGGAGCTTTAAAATTTGACTGCCCTGCTGGATTTTGGATTCACATGGGCCCTGTAACCCCTCTGTTTTAGCCAATTTCTCTTTGGAATGGCTGTATTTACCCAATACCGGTACCCCCATTGTATCTAGGAAGTAACTGGCTTGCTTTTCTTTTTTCAGGCTCATAAGTGGAAGGGACTTGCCTTGTCTCAGATGAGACTCTGAACTGTGGACTTTTAGGTTAATGTTGAAATGAATTACGACTTTGGATGCCTGTAATCCCAGTACTTTGGAAGCCTGAGGCAGGCAGATCATGAGGTCAGAATATTGAGACCATCCTGGCCCTGGTAAAACCTCATCTCAACTAAAATACAAAAAAAATTAGCTGGGCATGGTAGCACATGCCTGTAGCCCCAGCTACTCAGGAGGCTGAGGCAGGGGAATTGTTTGAATCTGGGAGACAGAGGTTGCAGTGAGCCGAGATCGTGCCACTGCGGTCCAGCTTCGTGAAAAATTAAGACTCCATCTCCAAAAAAAAATAAATAAATAAAAGACTTTAGGGGACTGCTGTGAATGCATGGTTGGTTTTGAAATGTGAGGATATGAGATTTGGAGGGGCCAGGATCAGAAAAATATGGTTTGGCTGCGTCCCCACCCAAATCTCATCTTGTATTGTACTCCCATAATTCCCATGTATTGGGGGAGGAACCCAGTGGGAGATAATTTGAATCAGGGGGGTGGTTTACCCCATACTGTTCTCATGCTAGTGAATAAGTCTCAGAAGATATGATGGGTTTATCAGGGTTTCCACTGTTGCTCCTTTCTCATTTTCTCTTGCTGACACCATATAAGAAGTGCTTTTCACCTCCCACCATGATTCTGAGGCCTCCCCAGCTGTGCGGAACTCTAAGTCCAATTAAACCTCTTTTTCTTCCCAGGCTCGAGTATGTCTTTATCAGCAGCATGAAAATAAACTAATACAACAGGATTGGAAACCAGGTTTCCTGACCCCCAAGATGCTAGGCCTCATGTTCCTTCCCTCAGAAGCCATGTGCCATGGACTCCTCCATCTGTGCCCTGGACCAGGGGCTGTCCCGCTGCTGCACACCTACATGTACTGTCCTTGAGCTTCTAACTACTTCCTAGGTGGCCCTAGGAAGTAGTGGAACAGTAGGAGTAGTTGAGAGGCCTGGATGCTGAGGTGAACAGGTGGGATTCGGGTCTGGACACCAGTATGTAGGAGCTGGGTGACCAGAGGCAAGCACCTTAGCCCTCCAGCACTTTGCTGTTCACTTTTGCAAAGCAGAGATGAGTGCTTTGGCCTTAGGCTGTGAAGTTTAGCAGAGTTAAATAATGCAGAGGAAAGCAAGCATCCCACAGATACTAGTGATAACTATAACACAGTTCTCTCTATAAAAATGATGGCTTAAAAACCCATTTTGGCCAGCATGCTCCAACCTAGAGATTGAGGTTTTGCAAAGCTGGTCTTCAGGTGACGGGGGCATCCAGACCAGCAGGGCTGCTCACTGAGGTCACTGTGCCAGGGTCACTGTGCTGGGGCGGCCTACTCATTCAGAGCCTCTGGGCTCAGCTCTGAGGTCTTCCACCATGCGCCTTGTGCACATCGTGTACAGAGAAGAGTGTAGACTGATTCAGGGTATTGATAGGATCTGTGCAGAGATACGTGAGGGACAGCAATTTCACAGCTCAGAAATGCAGTCTGAGATTCTGCATTTAAAACCCACCTTGACTCAACTGCACTCAGATAGATGAAAAAGCCCCTGCATTCCATATTCCACATTTAGTCAGAAGGCCAGGCCAGAAGGAAATGGCAATTCTGATGTCAGATAGCATGGAAAACAGAAGATCAGAGGGTCATGAAAAACAAGACGGAAGGAGGAGATGTGTCAGTCAAGTTAGCCCCTGGCCAGCCACCGCCTGGCCACATCGGCCTCAGGGGTTCGTGATCTTAGATAAGTGTCTGTTTATGCTGTTTAGAAAACAATGTATAGTTGTATTCTGTTTTCTGCATTCAGCTTTTGAGTACCATTATGGTAAAACTTAATGTTCTTATAAAATTTGAAGTTATAATAAAATCCAGGTTATGATGTGCCCAACAGGTGCGACCTGCGCTCTGTGCAGAATGCTATAGAATTCTTGGCTGCTCGGGCCCTTCCCAGAGCTGTGCTGGCCTATCATCCCAGCCCGTCTGGGGAGGAAGTAATGTATGCAGGAATGTCATGCTTCCAGAGGTTCTGGTGGTGGCAATTCTACTGCAATTATTAAAAATACATTATTGTATTGGCTAGTTACAAGTGGGTTATATTTAAATAAAATTTAGAGAACATTGTTAGATAAAAATGTTTCCAAGCACAAAATTGTTTTTGGAGAAGATGAATGCCCTGTGTCAGCAGGAAACTGGCATATTCAAGATCGGGCCATTCGGAAACGCCACGAGTCACATTACGAGAAGGAAGCAGCCTGTGAAAAGTGACAGCCGCTCATCTGGCAGAAGAAGACAGTGCTGCGGCATTTAATGTTGCTAAATCTCATGATTTAACATTTTCTACATTTTTCTTTTTCTCACATCTAAAGATCACATGATCGAAATTTTATCTCTGGAATAAGAATGGGCCTTGTAAATAGTCCACTTTTATGATTATGCAAATAACTCACATATTGTTTTGAGCAGGAAAAAAGAGACAACTAAATCATCTGAAGATAGTTCCTCTGTTATCTCAGCCAAAAAGAACAGAGAATGCACAGCGACAACACTTTCCTAACCGTGGCCTTTAGGATCATGGCTCTTCATCCAGTCACAGCACTGAACCAGCCATGTGTCTGTGACTCAGTCCTGGAGGTTCTGAGTTGTCACCCCCATCACAGTGTGCTTCGGGTCCCCAGGTCTGCCCTTTGGCACCGATGACCAGCGACACCCTCCCTTACCTGCCCACTGAGCTCCCAGGCTCAGGCTGACCCACACAGGACACACCGTGAAAAGTTGGAGAGGAAAGGGCCCCTGTGACACAGCCGCCCTATGGCTCTCAGGACACCAGGCACCAGCGAAGGTAGAACAGGCATCCAGGAACCCTGGAGGGCGGCCTTAAACCCACTGTGCCCATCTACCCTGGCTTAAGCTGGAGTCCCGTGCGTATCCAAAGGTCTGAAGGAAACTTCAGGTGGTCCAATCTTTTGGCTTTCCTGGGCCACACTGGAAGAAGCAGCACTGTTTTGGGTCACACATAAAATCCACTAACACAAACGATAGCTGATGAGCTTTAAGACAAAAAAGGTGAGTGCATAAGCCTCGTAATGTTTTGAGAAAGTTTAGGAATTTGTGTTGGGCAGCACTCAAAGCCTGCAGGCTGTGGGTTGGACAAGCTTGCTCTAGATTGCCCCTAGTCTGTGCCTGTCATTGTATGCGATCAAACTGGGCAAAAAGACCTGCTTTTCAGTCTATCCCGACACCCGCCCCGACCCCCCAGAGGGTCCCCAGTGAGGACGGCTGAGATCAGAAGGCCCAGTGAGCCCAGCGTTCCCTGTGTCCCTGGGGGAACCAGATCCGATTGGACATGGACTGGATTTTCATGTGTGGCGGGGGTAGGGGGTAGGAAAGGGGGACATTAAATATTTAAGTGGTAAAAGACACGAAACCCACAGTGATGATTTCCAAAAAATAGAAAAAGCGCTGAGGATTTTTTTTTTTTTTTTTTTTGAGACCAAGTCTCACTCTATCGCCCAGGCTGGAGTGCAGTGGCGCAATCTCGGCTCACTGCAACCTCCGCCTCCGAGGTTCAAGTGATTGTTGTGCCTCAGCTTCCCAAGTAGCTGGGACTACAGGCACCTGCCACCACACCTGGCTAATTTTTGTATTTTTAGTAGCCAGGCTGGTCTTGAACTCCTGACCTCAGGTTATCCACCTCCCTTGGCCTCCCAAAGTGCTGGGATTACAGGCACGAGCCACTGCGCTTAGCCAGGGCTGAGGAATTTAATATTGCACATACATATTGCCTACAATTCTTTAAGTGAAAATCCACTCAAATATCCACTCTGCTTTTGATAGTATCAACTTTTCTCATGACAACTCCTTCCCCTCAAGGCCTCTGTGGAGAATAAACATAGCACCTGCGCTACGGCGCCTTCTGGGGCCTAGGCCTCTCCACACCCACCTAGACGGGCAGGCCAAAGTGTTTTGCTTCTCAGGGATGGAACTGACATCCCCTCAGCCCTTCCTTCTGCTGGATGTTCTCAAGTGGGTGTGGCATTTTCCACAAACCCAAGGACCAGGCAGGGCAGCCTATTCAGGCCACAGAGAGCCCAGCTTCGAGTCTGTCGGGCAGTGGGTGGGTATTTCACTGTGTGCATTCTCCTTATATTAACTTTCTATTTGAATTACAGAGAATTGTACCCAGGGACAGACTAGTTTAGATTTGAAAGCCCTTAGAAGTCACCACTTTAAATGAGGACCCACACTGGGTGAGATGGGGTGGAATACCCGCTGGACAGGTGGTCTGAGCAGGAGGGCTGAGTGGGAGGGCACAGGGAGAGGGCAGAATGGGGTGGAATACCCAGTGGGCAGGTGGGCTGGGCAGGATGGCATGGGGAGGGGGCGAGACAGGGTGGAATACCCACTGGGCAGGTGGTCTGGGCAGGTGGTCTGAGCAGGAAGGCATGGGGAGGTGGTGGGATGGGGTGGAATACCCAGTGGGCAGGTGGGCTGAGCAGGAGGGCACAGGAGAGGGCAAGCACACTGGCCACAGAAAGCTGCTGAGCCATCCACGTAGATCTCAACTGTTGGGCTGGCTTCTGGCAGCATGCACTTTTTGAAATAAAGCCTTTTTATTTGACTATAAATGTGTTCAACAAAACCAAACTTCCTGTGAGAGTGAACACACGTTAAAGGACCATGTACTAATCTATTACACTGACTGTTCATAGCTGCTCACCACCACGACCTCGTTAGTTGGGTGTAGATGAATATACAGCCATTTTACCAGCACAAATTCCATTCCACAATTGAAATGTAGCATGGAGCTCTGAGAGATTTTTCATAAATCACAAGTTTTATAGTATGCAATGAATTTTTATCAAATTCATAAATTCATATATTTTATTTTGGAAAACGAAATGGCATTTCTCTACAGAAAAAGTGCCAAAAATGGGCAGTAATGCAATTTCCATTAGTCAAGACATTAGATGTGATTTCCATCTTGAATGAGAAAGCCAGAAGACTTTGGAAGAACCTCTTTTAGGGGGTCTTATGTAAGAATTGCTATTATGAATCCAACTGACAGCGAAGGAAAAGACAAAACACACACAAAAAACCTCTTGAATAATAAAAGCCACAAACTACAGCAGTATATTAATAGGCTAGTTTTAAAACTTAAATATATTTGGTAGCTTGATGTGGATAATAATTTGAAGATTTAAGAAAAATAACTCATTATATTTTTTACCCTCCACGTTTTCTCATACTTTACAATTCACATCCTTTGTCTTGACTTGGTTGTTGACTGCTTTTACTCATAATTCACTTGGGACAAACAGACTAAAGCATATATACAATAATTACTTCAATATCAATTCTAAAAAGACAAAGCAGTTTGATCAGTTTTACTTGCATTAGCATGCTTTTCAAGGTATCGTATTACACATAAGGAGATCCTAGAAACAACCACATTGCTATTTGTGAGCTAAAAGTGCTGAATCTGTGCTTGTTTAGAAAGCACATGGCCTCATGCCCAGCTCACCCCAGGGTCTAGCCC
Source organism: Cebus imitator (assembly GCF_001604975.1). NCBI lineage: Eukaryota > Metazoa > Chordata > Mammalia > Primates > Cebidae > Cebus > Cebus imitator. Next base: position 607,705 of record NW_016107704.1, on the reverse strand, counting down.
TCTGCACCCCACAGGACTGGCATCAGAGGGCACAGCCTTCTCAGGTCAAACCACGGCACTGTCGCTGTGATCTGCGGAAACAGCTCACTGCACTTTGCCTCCTATGAGTCTTGGTGATTAAACTGTTGAGCAACTTCAAAGAGCAGAGGCGAAACCAACAGGAAGAAGCTGGTGGTGGAGCGCTTAAGTGCCCTGCACATCCTCTCTGAGCTCTGGCCAGGCCGTGCCAGAACACTGCAGAAGTCATGTCTACACCAGGGTCTCCCCGCTGGTGACAAAGGAGGGACGCTCCTGATAAATGTTCACACGTGACAGTTTGTCATGAAAAACTGAAGCTAAGCCCACTGAATTCCTGAGCGCTTATTAAAGCGCCAATGGCCAAAAGAGACGAGCATTGCAAGACGGTGGCTCTCTCCTCTGGACGGCAGAGGACGTGTATCTCACTTGGCTCGTTTCAGTCTGGGAGGCACCATGCCATCAGAAGTCCTATGCCATAGGAAGAAATTTGCAAAATTGCCAGTTCTCATGTTTTTCTACAGATTTTACTTCCATAAACGTACCATGGATTCTATCTAATGGTAACATATGCTAGGGCAAAACACTCAATTTATTTGTTTTAGTTCAAGTAATTTCATGACTTTACCCCATAGTGAGTGGCCCTCTCAGAGTCAATAAAAATGCACATCTTAAAATATATTTTATAGCTCTGGTAGGCCAGCTGTACAATGAAACAAGGTCAATCAATTTAAAATGCCCTGGTGTGTTTTGCTCCTGTCTTAGTCTGCCTGAGCTGCCATAACAAAGTACTATGGATTGGGTGGCTTACAAAACAGACATTTATTTCCCACAGTTCTGGAGGCTGGAAGGCGACGACGAAGGTGTTGGTCATTTGGTCCTGGTGAGGGCCCGATTCCTAGCTCACAGAGGGCTGCTTCTGGCAGCGCCTTTGGTGGTGGAGCAAGGGCTCTGGTCTCTTCCTCTTCCTCTAAGGACACTACTCCCATCGAATCAAGGCCCCATACTTAGGACCTCACTTCACCTTAATTACTTATTTGAGGGCCTTTCTCTGCATAGAATCACACTGTGGGTTGGAGCTTCCAAATGTGAATTTGGAGGGATGCAATTTAGTCCGTAACATCGCATCCCTCATTTGTAGTAACAGCATGACCTTACTCAGCGATGACAGGGACACTCTAAATGTCAAAATTTACATCTTAAAACACATTTTATAGCTCTATTAGGCCAGTTATGTCATGACATTAACAGATGAAAAATGCCTGGGCATTTGGGATGCTCGCTCTCAGTATTTAAGGAAACTCAGTATACCCCAATCTGGTCATTTCCATCTGTGATTATGATCTTATGCACCTTATTTTATGGTAGTTTTAACTGAAATTTTAACTGAAACAAAGGTGTTATGCTGTCATGCCAAGTTTTCAGTAAATACACTGAGGAGCTGTGAGCACAGAAAGTATTGCAATAGAATTCATTTCTCATGGAGACACCATGATTGATCTATTTGAAATGCAATATTGGTCTAGAAGCTCAGAAACATTTGGTGGAACGCAGGATTTACACTAACAACATTAGCTTAAGATTCAATCTGGACCTATTTTAAGATCCCCGAGGGGGTGGCACCTTGGTGTGTCATTCCCAAGATATCTCGAAATACACAGCAGATTCTGCTGTAGCAACTAGTGTGAGAAAACCCGAGAGCTTCTTGGTCGTCTTTGCGCCTCTCAGTGCCGAGCACACGTGTGGGGACAAATTGCTACGACGATGTGGGCTCAGGAAACTCGAGTTTCTAAAGAAGATCATAACTAACACATTTTTCCTTCCAGCCAGAATGCCCCGAAATACATGGAAAAAGACGCAGCTCTGGCTACATGAAAAAGAGGGGGTGAGTGACTCCAGGCTGGAAGCAAAGCCATCCTCGCCTTTCAGTCTCACATCCTCAGCAACTTCAGCTTCTTAATTTTGAGGATATTTCTCTTGAAGATTAAAGAATTGAGAATTGCTGACATATCTGTATTGATCAGTTATGGTTCTCCAATATGTTTACTGCCAACCAAATTATAGAACCTAATTTTCACATTTACTTATAATTGGGTGCAATTGCCCAGGCTAATCTTTTAAGGTTAAAGAGCAAATCTCAAACATGATATCAAACAAGTTTTTTAATAAGACCCATGAATCAGTCTATATATACAACAGGAGGAAAGAAAAAGAATGACCACAGCTTATTCCAAAGATATGACAAAGGTAATTCACATCAGTTATACACAAAGTCAAATTTCAGCATTACCTCCAGGGCAGAGCGAGCCAGCAGCCTTCGAAATCTCTGCTCCTGCCATAGGTTGGGGCTCCCGCCAGGTGCCTCCCAGTGGGGACTACATTTCCCAGACCGCCTTGCAGCCAGATGTGGTCACGTGACCAGTCCTGGCCAATGGGGTGTGTGTGGATAGTTTACCTTTAAGAAGCAGGTGCTTCCTTCCTAGTCTTTTCCCCACCAAGCTGACTGTAGGGCCTCAGGGCTGTTGGTATACAAAGGAGGAGGCTGGGTCTCCCAAATCCCCACATGTAAGAAAAGTGGCCACTCATCAGGAACACTGACATTAGACTAACACAGAAGTAAGAAATGATTTTGCTTTTATGAACTCACGGAAATATCTTACTGAAACACAACAGCCCACAGTCCACAGCTCCTGGGTTGGAGCCCCTGCAGGCCCAAGAAAGGCTTGGCTGGACGCTGGCATGGGACAGAGGGAAGCAAGGAAGACGAGGTAAGCACAAACTAGAGATTCGTATCTGCTTTTTATAAGTACAAGAGAAATGCATCATCAAAACCAGTTCTAACTGCCGTCACTCTAATTGTAAGGCATCAGGCAAGCTCCTCACCTGTCCCTGGCTTCATTTCCCTCCTACGTAGAATGAGGGGGTCCTACCTGGATTGGTCATTGTGAGAAATAAATGAACCCACACATGCAAAACTCCCAAAACAGTACTTGGCATAGAGTGGTTCTCAGAAATAACATTTTAGTTCTTCCTGAATTTCTAATGCAGTGATATAATATCTCTCTTGAAAAAGTCTGCCCTTTTTGAAGTCTGTCACTGGCTTAAAAAAAAAAAAAAAAAGCAAACCATCATAAACATTATATATATACAAAAATGTAAAACATAAGTGGATTCCGAAGTAGAAGACAAAGGGCCCACTTCTCTGAAAAGCCGCAGCTGAAGGTGCTGGAACTAGTAGCCCAGCCTCACTAGCTTGGGGGTAGAGTCTGACTTCCTGCTGGCTGTTGTTATTTATGGCAGGACTTTCCAGGACAATGTACACTCTGCCCTGTGGGGAAGCCCCCCAGGAGATGAGAACGAGACCCTGCACCCAACTCACTCAGGTTCTTTTGTTTTTATCTATTTGGCTTCTTATCACATCCGAATGCAAAATATGCAGCATAAAATGAATGAAAAAGGAGACCCCAGTCACGGTTAGAGAATTTTCATCTTTCCAAGGAACAGGGGGACCTTCGTTTTGCTCCCCAATGTACACTCTGGTGTGAAGTCTGAAGTAAACAAGGCAGGAGCTCAGCTGCTCCCTGAGTGCGGTTTAAAAAGAGGAACAAGGACCTCCATGGAGTCGGCTCCACAGTCAGCAGGGGGACAGCAGAATCAAATCTCCACAGAGAAACAGTACATGTGCATGTGCAGCTGCTCACGGACCTGTTATAATTTCCAGGTGGGGCCAGCAAGCCTTGGCAGGGGCGGCTTTCTGCAGAAAAAAAGAGGGGTGTCTGAACTGGATTCCATGGGCCCTAGCCACACAGCACATCGTGCTCCTGAACTGGGAGTCTCACGGGGCTCCTGTTAGGCACAAGGCTTTCCTTTGCTGCCTCCTCTCCACGGGCCCCATGCTGGGAACTTGCAGCACGCCGCTGAGACACCAGGGCCTGGGGAAGTTGCCTGTCCCCAACCTCTCGCTCCAGCTGGATTTGCCATCTGCTGATTTGTAGCCTTGCATGTACATAATTCCTATTTGTACAGAAAAACAATCAAAGGTAGAACTGGATCTTCTGATCTCAACTCCAGAGCGTGGGCTTTGTTGCTGCCTTGTAACCTGGGGCTGCTATTGTGCCAATGATGGACACAGGGTTCCTGGCAGCCCGGGCCCTAAGGAAGTGCAGCCGGGCAATGCCATATGACAGACAGGGAGCGGCAGCCGACAGCCCTCCGTGCTCACGGTCAACCCGGCCGGCAGAGGCCATGCAGAGGTGGCCACGTGCGACTGCCCATGTTCCAGCAAGTAGCTGGGAAAGGAACACAGTCACTTTCTCAAGGCTGACTTCCAAACTGGGAGGAGGAGGAGTGGGTGGTTAAGGGCATCTAGGAGGTGGGTGGCAAAGGAGTGGCCCCCGCAGAGAAGGAGGAAGCAGCTCTAAGCCCTTGATGAGTCAGAGCTGAAATTAGTAACATTGGGGTTGTCACTACTCTTTCAAAATTTAAGTCCTTTATAAAAGAGCCCCAGGCTTTCTGGAAACAGGTGGTCAGATTGAAATAAAAACACTGGCTATGGGGCCAATTTCCTCCCACCACCAGCAAAAGCCAAAAGTGAATTTATGTTTCACAGCCAGCGTGGAGAAAGCGTCTGCTCAGCAGCTCAACGAGAAACCACATTGCGTTCCAGGGTCCCTCCTGGGTTCCTTTGCTCATTTACACGTGAAGAAAGAAAAAGGATGGGCAGTATTAATCTGCAGCACTAAGTGTGCACTTTTGTGAACACTTGTTCTAAGTTATTTACATTACATATTCACACTGGAATTGAAAATAACCCAGATCAATTCACCCGCCAAACAGACCCAGGCTCCATGGTCAGAGTATCTTCTATGCCTGACAGGTGGGACTGTGCCCTTAGAATTGAAATCAGATGAAATCAGACACACTTTATGGAAGGCCACATTAACAATGCCATTCCATCCTCGTGAAATCACAGAAAATAAGAGCCTAAAGGGAAACTGGGAATTTGAACTTTGAGCTGTTACTACCAGCTCCAGTAGAGACTGTTGGTAGAAATGGGCACACGTCACCTGTGTCTCCAGCATCTCTGCATCAAAACATAGACCATGCTCTATCAGTCTTACAGAAGACTCTCGCAGAATGCTTTGGCACATACAAATCAGATTTGTTAGAAACATTTTCAAAATTTCTGTTGTATATCAGATTTGATATACAACAAAACCAAATTGTGACGTGAATAGAATGGAGAGAGACTTGTGATCTTACTGGGAGACAAGACCATACCCACTAACCCAAAGACATGTAAGGCCACAGGCATGCAATGAGATACACAGAAAACACGAACAGCGGAGGTCAGAGGAAGAAGGGCCCCAGGGCAGCTTGACTAGGGATGCCCAGAGGAGGAGCAGGGTAACTGGGGGCATTGCTGACTCTGGTGTGGGGAGGGCATTCAAGGTGAAATACAACAGCTCAACAAAGACACGGGCCAGCACTGGCAAGCGTCGTCAGGATGATAAAGACTAAATCCATCTGATTAGAGCAGCCTTCTTGTTTTTGCTTGTTTTGCTTATACTTTTTGCTTAAAGCTCGGACATAGTGGGAAATAAAATCAGAACAGTAAATTACTAGTTCCCACATCGATAGGCTTGGAAGAGCAAGAACCTACCAAGAGCTGGTAAGAATCAGTCATTGGGGTCTGGCAGATACAACGTCCACGTTAAGATTAAGTTCCTACTCCCGTGTGACCTCCATGTCTGCCCCTGCTCTAGGAGACAGATCCTATTTCAGGGCTGGGCACACCTGAAGATAGAGCCTAGAACATGACTAGGGTGAGAACCATGCCATCAGCCTGCCCCAGAAGAATCCAGAAACGCAGCAGCATGATTAAAATCCTCACTGACAGGGGATTATATACAGGGGATTCCTGTGGAATGAGTTGAGAACTGCAGCTCTTGCCCCGCCCCCACTCACACGCGGGTAACTGAAAGTGTCTCACTACAGTAACCTTCTTACTGTCTGCATACATTTCCCATCACATCATGTTTACCTTAAATATACACAATAAAATTTATTTGAAAAACTAAAAAAAAAAAATCCTCATTGGGGCAGTGAGTATAATCAGCTCTAACGGATAAGTGATGGCCCCCGGCAAAGAGCATAAATAAGGGAATGGAAGAGATCATCAAAGACAGAACTTAGAGTAAGGCCTTGCTGGATATAAAAACAGATTAAAACCAACCCACACAAACCTTTGCAAGTAAAATGGATCTGCTTGCCATGGTACAGTCAATGAAGAGTCAAATCTGAGCCTTATTTCATTACAAGCATCACAAAAGCAGAAAAACAGGTTGTCTCAGTCTGACTTTAGAATTCTCTCCTGCATATTAAATGCCAGAAGATGCCAGAGAGCTATGTTCACTGAGCATCAGGTACAAAAAGGCTGCAGCCCAGATATTTCAAGGTCACCCAGTCACCCTTCATAGATGCAGGGGGTGGAAAAGGCCAGCGGGCAAGGACTCAGCAAACACACCCCCCACCCAGGGAAGCCCTGGGGGCACCTGGGAAAGACGGCAGCATCATTCCACACGGCCAAGAGCGCCACATGACAGTTCCGTCTGGGGTGAGCAGAATGCCTTTAGATCAGCCATAGTGGGGCTGCTTCCATCAAAACAGCACTCAGCATGGGCCATGGGTTGAAGTATGCCCCCCACCCCCCGAAGAAAGGAATGTTGGAGTTGCAGACCCTGGCATGTGACTTCATTTGGAAACAGTGTCACTGCAAATGTAATCAGTTAGGACGAGATCACAGAGAAGGCGAATGGCCCTAATCCGAGATGACTTCTAAAACAGCCACTCAAAGGCACACACACCCGAGAAGGTGGCCCTGGGATGCTGGAGGCAGCCAAGGAGTGCCCGGGGCCACCAGAAGGCAAGGAAGGGTCCTCCCAGGGCATTGGAGAAAGCTTGGTCTTGTCTACAGCATAGTCCTCGATATCCGATATCCACCCTTCAGGACTGTGAGAGCATCAACTCTACTGGTTAAACCCCCCTGTTCAAGGGAGGCTTCTTATAGTAGCCCCAGAAAACTAACCCAGCATTTAGCTTTTACTAAAATTTCATCAGTGTACCCACCATGGCCCTTCAAGCCTGTATGTATTGCATGTGATTTCCACAGACAGACAGAAGGCTATGAACAATAGCCCCCAAACCCAGGCCCACCCACACTGAAGGGACTGGCTGGATCCTCTATACCTGCAGAATACAGACACATCTGTGATACAGAAATCACTCAGAGCTCAGTGAGAAAATGAAGGACATTTTGTTTAAAAAATAATCACCAGCCAGGATGCAGCAATAGACTGGAAAGTTCTCAGAAGTCCTGAAAAGTGGGAAAGAGATGAGCCTGGCTTGTAGAGACTTCACCGAATATCAGCAGAAAGAGAATTACTTCTCAAGGGAACTGAAGAGTCACATATTATAAATAGCAGTGTGGGGCATGGGGAAATCAACAGGATAATGAATTCTCAGCTCTATGAGGCGTTCTGGCCTGCAGAAAGCTTCTGCTGGGAGCACCTCAGATGAAAACCAGAGAACTCATCTGCAGGGACGAGGGCTCTGGTATGGTGCTGTGAGGGGCTGACATGCTTGTCCTGTCCTCAGGGATTTACAGGGGCTATTTACTCACACAGCCTTTGGGCTAGGCAGAATCTGTGAATCTCTTTTTTTTTTTTTTTTGAGACAGAGTCTCACTCTGTCACCAGGCACCAGGCTGGCATGCAATGGTGCAGTTTTGGCTCACTGCAACCTCCGCCTCCTGGGTTCAAGCAATTCTCCTGCCTCAGCCTCCTGAGTAGCTGGGACTACAGGCGCACACCACCATGCCCAGCTAATTTTTTGTATTTTTTAGTAGACACTGGGTTTCACCGTGTTGGCCTGGATGGTCTCGATCTCTTGACCTCATGATCTGCCCTCCTTGGCTTCCCAAAGTGCTGGGATTATAGGCGGGAGCCAGCGCGCCCGGCCAGAATCTGTGAATCTCACTTCACATAAGGGAACTGGGAGGTGAGAAACTTACTAGCTCTTCTTATAACTAATAAGTGAGGAGCTGGAACGTGAACCCAGAAGCCCAGAGACAATGTTCCTGACCATTCTGCTGCGAAGCCTGATGCATGTGGGGAGAAATCAGAACCTGAATTAACGCCTGTCCTTATGTGTGGCCCGGATTGAGGAGAGAGACAGGAACACAGAAAGAAATGGGGGAGGGCAGGCAGGCAGCCCAACCCCGAGAACCGCACCACAGCATGCCCCCTGCCAGGACTGCCTCCTTACCTGCCCACTGCGGTCTGCCCTTAAGTTCTACTGGGAAACTGCTCTTGGATATGTCTAGTGCGACTCAGAGAATAGGCCTTCTGGGAAACAGACCATGCCAGCGACCTATCCTAACTATATTCCTAAGCATGAATCAATAACAAAAGGATCATTAGACACCTGAGCCCAAAACCATCAGCAGGAAAGGTTCAAAAAAAGTATTTCTGAAACTGAAATTCAGCATTGAGCTGAGACAGTTATCACAGGAACGGGACAGACATGTTAGTCACTCAAGACCTCAGAGCTCACCACTGATGCAACCTCCACAGATACCGCTGAGCAAAAGCGCAGTGCAGGAGGGCAGCAGGACCCTGCAGAAAGAGAAGCTTTCGGATGCAGCGTGAGCACCAAAGAAGGCTGTGTGACGTCAAAGCAGAATGCAGTGGACCCTAAATCCCAATCAAATCACAATATCTACTTGTGGATTTTAAGTGTTTGGAAGAAACATTCTTTATAGGGAATACCAGAGCTAAAGGAGAAAGAAAGAGAAACAGAACAGAACAAAATAGAATAGAATGAAATGCATGAAAACAGAACACATGACAAAAGCAGCATTTCCTATCGTGGGTAACTAGCTAGTTCCAAAATAATATGCTGGCTCACACTGCAGTCAACTGCAATTCTTATGACAGTGTTGACAGAGTAAAATGATAATATAACCAGCACAGTACAGGTGAGCAGGCCCATCAGTCTCGGAATGGTATGATCTTCTCATGCAGGTACACCAGCAAAGAGATCATTTATAAAGGAAATAATTTATAGATTTGGTTACATTAAAATTGACCTGTATCAAAACATTCCATTTAAAAAGGAAAACACAAACTGGTTTTAGGAAAAAAAAAAAAAAAAACTT